>NC_134871.1:68979829-69279829 GCF_049852395.1 Peromyscus maniculatus bairdii
GCTAAGACTAGGTCCTCTCTGAGGCAATCTAGACACTGTTAAACTTGGTTGTGGGGCGGGGTGATGCCCACCATTGCTGCCAGTAGCCTTAGTTCTCTCCCCCTTGGGTATGTCCACTCAGGTCAGGCCAGACGCTTGACTACACTGCAGAAAAAACAACTATCAGGACCAATGAGAGTGCAGTCAAAGTTGAGTGTGTCAAGATAAGGGAGAGGACTCGGAAGGTAAGGGTGACTGCCGCCAGGTCTGACCACAGGAGTTTGATCCCCGGACATGGGCAAAGGAGAGAATGGTCATGATTCCTACAGGTTACCTTCTGACTTCACATACTTGCAACAGCACACACACACACACACACACACACACACACACACACACACACACGTTCTTTTTTAAAAAGTAAAGGAGAGGCTGGAGAGATGGCTCAGTGGGTAGAGCCAATTGCCACCAAGCCTGATGACCTGATTTCAATTCCCAGGGCCCGAACAGAGGAAGGAGAGAACCCACTCCAGAAAATTGTCCTCTAACCTCCGCATGGGTGCGCTGGGCACCCGTGTGCGCCCCCAATACATGAAATGAAAACAGGAAAAAGGGAGAGCTGCTTGAGCTTGTCATTTGAGATGGCTTCAGGAAAGGCCTATGAGAACCCAGGGAGGAGCTTCTTTCCCTCTCCGGTCCTCCCTTCCCCGCTTGATGTCCTGCCTGAGGAATACAAGAGACTTTACACAACCACTGATAAAGCCGAGACATCAAGGTGTGTTTTCCTGACTCAGGCTCAGGAACCTGCCACGGTGCTGAGGATCGAGTATGGGCACAAGAATTCACAGAGGAAACAGGGAACGTCTTCACTCGGATTTGGGGGAGAAAAGAGGTGCTCTGCACCCAGCCCTGGCTAGCGGTCCCCAAGACCTTCAGCATACCCACCAAGTAGCTTTGAGTTTCCTTATCTGCACCAGCGAACATTTATCTCACATTCTAAACGTTGTGGAGCCAGATTCCAAAAGTAACCTCGGGGTTAAACCGAGAAGGGCCGTGCGCACGCCAGGACGGGCCAGGCGGGCGGGGTTCAGGGGATGTGTCGGCCGCGCCCCACGCACCCACGTGGTTCACTGGAACAGGTGTTCAGTGAAGAGTTCTTGAATTAACGACATAAAAAGTGCAGACAATGCACAGGGGAAAAACAAAACAAAACAGAACAGAACAACGAAACCCCGCTCCGTGGAGCGCAACGGTGCCCTGCAGGCGGGCGGCGGCCTCGGAGGCGCGGGCGGGCGGACGGGCGGCAGAGGGGCAGAGCCGGGCGCCGCGCGCCGCCGCTGTGCGCAGCCCCGCGGCGGCGCGCGGCCCGGCAGGGGCGGGAGCAGGCGCGCCCCGCCCTCCGGGGGGCGGGGCCAGGACCTTGCGCGCAGGGGGGCGGGGCCTGGCTCTCCGTGCCGGGGGGCGGAGCCGGGCCGGGCACACCGGGCCGGTTGGGGGGCTCCGCTCCTCGGCGAGAGCAACCGGAGCCCCGGCCACGAAGGGGTGCGACCCCCCACTGGCCCCGCCCTCCCGGCCGAGGCCCGGCCAATCAGAGCTGTTTTTACTGGCGAGTGGGCCGAGCCGGCCCAGCTGCTCTGAGGCTCTGGCATGGTAACGTCCCCGCGCGGGGGTGGAGAGGCCCGGGGCTGTCCCACAGCGCCCCCTGCGGCCGGGGCTCGGGCCGGGGAGGCGGGGGGGCCGCCGGGGGGCCCGGGACCCTGAGGGAGGGCGAGGGGCCCGCGGGGGGAGGGAGAGGAGCCCGGGAGGGCGGTGGGGGCGGGGATTGGGGGGCAGAAGGGGCGGGGAGGCCATTATGGAGCATGGCGGGGGGGGGAGGGAGGTGTGCGGCCCGGACTGGGGGGGGGGCCGAGGGGACGGAGAGCTGCGGGGCTCGGCGTGAGGAGGAGACGGGGATGGAGCGGAGGAAGGGTGGGTCCTGCGGGGGGAGAGGGCGGGGAGGAGGAGAGGGCGGTGGTGGGGGCCGCGGCTGTGTCCCCCACCCCGGCGATTTGCCCCGTGCCCCTCCCCCAGACCCAGCCTGGCTTCCCCGAGCCCCGGGCGCCCACCGAGGGCCGGAGGGGACCGGCTCTGTCTCCGGAGGTGAGGAGAGGGGCTGCTGAGCAGAGAGAGGCGCCCGGTTTTTCACCTCCGAGCTGGAGCAGCTAAGTCCAAGGGGTGGGCGAGCAGAGAGGCCCCGGGGCCCCGGCCCTGGCTCAGCCTTCAGCAGACTGAGAGCCATGTGTGACCTTGGGCGAGTCACACTACCTCTCTTTGGGCCTCGGGTTTCCCATTGACTCTCAAAAGGGAAGATGGGCGAAAAACGAGCCACCGAATCTCCATCAGTTCCCAAAGGGGGCGGGTTTTGAGGAGGAGATTTAGGGCCCAGTGGGTTCTAGGATGCAGGGAGCATGAAGTGGGAGAGGAATCCTTCAGCTGGACTGGGGAAGATTCCCTGGGACTTGCGGGTAGGAGGAAATGTAAAGCTTCCATGGCCGCGTCCTGGTGGGCCTGGGTCTTGGGAATCCTCTTGGAGGAATGGGAGAACTCTGTAAAGAGAGGAAGTTGAACCCTGGCTCCCAAAGATGAGAGCCAGAAGTAACATAAGATTCTGTTCTTCAGGAGAGTGAAGAGGTGATGGGGATCAGAAACCACAAGAAGTTGTATTCTAGAAGGATCCCCAGGCTCTCTGGGGGAGCTGAAGAAATGCTACACACCAGAGTAGAGGCTAGGAAGGGCTGGGGGAGGGGCTGGTCCTGTTCAGGCTCCAGCAGGTCAGTGGAGACTCCGGGGTGGTGGACCGGTGTCCCAGCTGTTCTTTGCAGCACTGTGCACTGAAACCAGGGCCCTGTTAATGCCGGGCGAATGCTCCACTGCTGAGCCACACTCCCAACCCCGTTGTTTCTTTTCGATGATGGCTGCCTCTTTCTGAGAAATACACCCCTAGCCTTCATTTTATAACCGCTCCTTCAGTGAGGGAGAGTGAGTCAGACCAGGCCAACCTAGGATCACTTGGCTGTCTGAGAATCTCAGGATTGGGAGGAAAAGATGAGGCTAAGACATGTCATCTGGGGCACCATCCTTCCTTCTGGGAGGCAGCTTTAGGGGGTCAGACTGCTTGGATTCCAAACCTGCCTCTTCCATTTAACCTCTTAGAACCACAGTCAAGTGAGGAGTCTGTCAACCTCAGGGGATGATTTCTGAGATGCATGTGCGGATTCAGTGAACGCTTGGTGTGAGTCTGGCTCATGATGGGCAACCATTACCATTAGCTGTTATTTCCAACCCCTCTGTCTCTCGATTCTTGGCTTGTTCTCTCTGTTCTTATGAATGCTCAGTTCTGAGATGCCCCTTACATGTGAAGGCTGGGACTTGATTACATCTTGTGTCAGGATGCTTCCCCTGGTCTCTGGTCTCAATTTCACTGTCACTCCCCAGCCCCTAACTGTGTGTTCTGTTCAGGGAAACTCAACAGGTCCTCTTCTCTCGGCTTCTTCCCTTCTGTCCTCTTGCACTGTTCACTTCAGAGTTCATGCGAGTGTCAGCCACCCAGAATTGTACTGGTATTGCAGCCGGTGAGAGGAGCAGGTGTTGGAGGAGAGAGAGGACAGTACAGGGAAGGGACGGCTCTGACAGTTCCGTAGTCACTTACATTCATCCCATTGCTCCGTCTCCCCTGGGTAACTGATTGACATAGGCTGGAAGTCTCCATCCCAGTGTGAAGGTGACCACACACAGCTTTCTGTCATGTAACTTTTCCTACATGAGTAGTTGATACCAGCTCCCTTTCCCTAAGCCAAAGAATCTCTGCTATTCTACATGTTTCTATCACAGACTGTGCTCAGCGAACAGTGTTTTAGGTTGTATGAAAAGCCCCACCAAGGTTAGGGATGGACCGTGTTTCATCAAAGCATTTCAGGTGGAGAGCCCTATCTAGGCAATTGGGGAAGTTTAAAAAAGAGAAAACCCAGCCTGGGAGATGGCTTAGTAAATGCTTGTGCCGCATACCCAGAACCTACAGAAATACCCACCTCCCCATAATTCTCGCCTTTGAGGGCAGAGACTGGACTGCCAGAGCAGGACAGCTGGTAAGGCTGGCTGGATCAGTGAGCTCTGGGTTTGATGGAGAGACTGCTTTCCTCAGGGAATGAGGTAGAAGATTGATCAAGGATGATTCCCAACATTGCTTCGGGTCTCAGCGTGCTCATGCGACCCCACATGTCTTCAAACATTATGAAATGGAAAAAGAAAAAGAAAGCTCATTTCTGAAATGTAGGGAACTCCGCACTGCAGTGGAGAGGTTGGTAATTTCAGAAGCCCAGTAAACACTCTCAGAAGTACACGCCACTCTACAAAGTGGTGCACTCTCCCCTGAAAGGACATAGAATGTATATGTGGGGTGTGCAATAATGTAAAAGGAACACGATCATCTTGAACAAAACAAGAGGGTAATGTAACAGTTCCTGTACAGAAAGGAACTGAGAAGCCCTGGACTCAGGATGGGCCAGAGTGTGGGATTGGTTGTATAGAAAGGCTTTGGATGGTAGATGAAGAAAAAAAAAAGCTTTTTGTTTTTTGAGACAGTTGCTCTGCCTAGCTCTGGGCTGGAACTCCCTCGGTAGATTAGACTGGCCTCAAACTCAGAGATCGAGGCCAGTCTCATCTACCTACCTCTGCCTCGCAAGTGCTGGGATTAAAGGCATATGCCATCATGCCAAGCTTACTAATTTATTTTTTATTTTGAGACAGGGTTTCTCTGTGTAGCTCTGGCTGTCCTGGAACTTGCTATGTAGACCCGGCTAGCCTTGAACTCACAGAGATCTGCCTGCCTCTGCCTCCTAAATTAAAGGCATGTGCCACCAGCACCTGACTGTAAGTTGAGGAATTTTATGGGGTAGGCAATAGGCACTACTGTACATTCTTTTTTTTTCCCCTGAGACAGGGTTTCTCTGTGTAGTTTTGGTGCCTGTCCTGGATCTCGCTCTGTAGACCAGGCTGGCCTCGAACTCACAGAGATCTGCCTGCCTCTACCTCCCAAGTGCTGGGATTAAAGGTGTGTATCACCACCGCCCAGCACCACTGTACACACTCTTAAGATGAGGTTGGAGTTGCAGGGAAGGTTGGTATGAAAAATACCTGCTTTTTCTGGCAGACATTATGCTTCTAAGGGAGACAAATCAGATTCAGTCGGGGCTTGTCTGAAACTAGCTGTGAGACTTTAGTCAGCCATTACTGTCTTACTTTACTCACGTGACAGGAGAGAAGTATTGGTGTGTGTAGTGGCACTCCTGTGCTGGAGGTGGAGACAGGAGCATCAGGAGTTTAAAACTGGGCTGGAGAGATGGCTCAGAGGTTAACAGAACTGACTGTTCTTCTAGAGGTCCTGAGTTTAATTCCCAGCAACCACATGGTGGCTCCCAACCATCTGTAATGAGATCTGGTGCTCTCTTCTGGCCTGCAGGCATACATGCAAACAGAACACTGTAAACATAATAAATAAATCTTTTTAAAAAAAAGGAGTTTAAAACTAGTGTAGGCTATACAACTAAAAACAAAAGTCGGCACCTGTCTATAATCCTAGCACTTGGGAGGCTAAGGTAAGAGGGTTGTTTTATTGCAAATTTGAGGCTAGAGCTTGAGTGGAATATACAGTAAGTTCCAGGACAGCCTCATTGCAGAGTAATGCCCTGTCTCAAGGTTGGGGAGCATGCATTTGGGGCGATTTTCAGGGTCTCCTCCAGCTCTAAATTGTATTTTCTTTTTTTTTTTTTTTTGTTTTTTTTTTTTTTTTTGTTTTTCGAGACAGGGTTTCTCTGCGTAGCTTTGCGCCTTTCCTGGAGCTCACTTGGTAGCCCAGGCTGGCCTCGAACTCACGGAGATCCGCTGGGATTAAAGGCGTGCGCCACCACCGCCCGGCTCTAAATTGTATTTTCTTGATGGTAGGCCTTACCAGTGGCCCTTAAGTTTGGTGGGACTTACCAAGACCATTAAAGTCAAGAAACAAGTACCCATTCCAGCTTACAACTGCCCCACCTTAATTTTTTTTCCTAGAATTTCTGTTACTCATTTTGGATGAATGCACATGTGTTAGAGTACATGTAAGAAGGTCAGAGGAGAGATTATGGGAGTCGGTTCGCTATTTTCACCATGTGGGTCCCAGGGATCAAATGCAGGTCCTCAGGCTTGAAAGCCAGTGCCTTAATCCACCGGGTATCTCACCAACTCATTTATTACTTATTTTTTGGGGCAGAGTCTCAGCAGCCCAGGCTGGCTGGGTACTCACTACATAGCCCACACTGGCCTCAGCCTCCGGATCTTCTTCTATCTCCAAGTGCTAGGATGACAGTGTTGAGCCACTGTGCTGGGTTTACCTCTGCCTCTGTTTCCATTTTAGTGGAGTTACACTCGATGTTATAGTTCGTTAAATCTAACATGTGAGTATCCATGTTTAATAGAGTATGTCTTAGTGCCACATGAGACAGCACATTTGGGATTATACTAATCAATGCCTGTAAACTTAGAGTGGGAACTCCTGACAGGACAGGGTGTGGTATTGAGCATATAAAGGAGGGCTTGGGCTAGTGCGGTGGGTTGGCAATGTGTGTTGGCTGTGAAGTGTGTATAGAACGTAGAAGAGGTGCTCTGTGCACAGGTGAATGCCTGAGATGGGAGGAAGCCTGAGTCTGGCTAGAGCACAGAAGATGGGTATGGAAGAGGCTGGCAAGGTCATTGGCAGCCTCCTAGACCTAGCTGGATAGGGCTTTGCTGTTCACTCTCAGAACAGTAGGAAACGACTGGAGAATTCTAAGCAGGTGCTTATGGGTCTGAGGTACATTTTGAAGAGTGTGTTGTAGGTACTGGTAGAAGTTGATATGAGATAAGTCCCACCAAACTTAAGGGCCACTGGTAAGGCTAGAGAGATGGCTCAGCGGTTAAGAGCAGTGGCTGCTCTTCCAGAGGTCCTGAGTTCACTTCCCAGCACCTACATGGGGCTCACAACCATCTGTAATGAGATCTGGCGCCCTCTTCTGGCCTGCAGGCAGAACACTGTATACATAATAAATCTTTTTAAAAAGTGGATATGGGGAGAACAGTTTGGGAGGTCACATCGTAGATCAGATGGAAAAATGGGTTGAGGAAAAAATGAAATGTAACCAGACTGAAGGAATCTTTTGGAGGTAAAACTATGAGAACTTGGGATGTATTATTGAGGACACTGTAGATAGTAACTCCCAGGTCTCTGTCTTGGGCAGGACTGGATAACATGGGCAGGGCCTGATAAGACTCAGATGATTACTTGGTAGGTTAAAGTAGCTCAGGGTGGAAGAGCAGACGACAGATTTTGATTTCCTCCCGTGGCAGCTTGTTTCTGACATTCCATACAGATAAGATTTCCAGAGGACAGGTAGAAAATGGGGTCAATTGTAGCAGCTTGGCACATAACTACTCAGGACAAGGTAAAAGGCAGATATTTCCAGAAATAAAGGTTAGAAAGCACTTTTAACTGCCAGGCCTCCTCAGGATAGGTTAGCTGAGAAACAGTTAGAGGGTGGCTCCTGTTCATCCAAGTCACCACCTCCCCCGAGAACTGTGCTGCTCCTCAGCTTCCAGTCAGGGAGAAGAACAGCCTTTGAGCTTCACCTTTTTAACAAGTGTGTGAGCTGGGTGCAGGCACACTTCCAATCCCAGCACCCGGAGGCAGAGGTAGGAGGATCTCTTGAGTTCTATGCTAGTCTGGTCTACAGAGTGAGTTCTGGAGCAGCAAGGCTACATAGTGAGATCCTGTCTCAAAAACAAACTAACAAACACACAAAACAATAAATGTGTCTGTCTGTCTGTCTATGCACTGAGGCCAGAGGAAAGTGATGGGCATTTTATCCAGCCTTCTCTGCCTTATTTGCTAGAGACAGGGCTCTCACTGAGTTAGACTGACACCCAGCCAGTTCTAATGATTTTCTTGTCTCAGCCCTCCACTGCACTGTGGTTACAGCCATGCACAGCTTGTGTGCGTGTGTGTGTGTGTGTGTGTGTGTGTGTGTGCGCGCGCGCGCGCGCGTGCGTGCGTGCGTGCGTGCGTGCGTGCGTGTGTGTGTGTGTTCTGGCATCCAAACTCATACTCATACAGCAAGTGCTCTTACCTACTGAGCCATCTCTCTAGTCCTCAAAATACTTGAAAAAAAAAAAGAAAGAAAAGATTTGTTTATTTAAGTGTTTGCCTACATGTGTATCTGTGCCTGGTGCTTATGGAGGCCATAAAATATGTCAGATCCCCTGGAACTGGAGTTATATACAGTTGTGAGCTATCATGTGGGTGCTGGGAACCGAACCCAGGTCCTCAGGAAGAGCAGGCAAATGTCTTAACTGCTGAGCCATGTCTCCAGCTACCCCCCCCCCACCAAATATTTTTGAGCAGGTAATAAATCCGTATGGTGCATATGTGTAAGACATAAAATGGCATACTGTGAAGAGCCTCCCCCTTCTGTCTTTTGTTTGTCTTATCACCGATATTTATACATGTGATGAAGCCTCACTGCACCTTGCCTCCCTCCAACTTACCAGTGTATCTTAAGATGTTGACATTGGCCGGGAGGTGGTGGCACACGCCTTTAATCCCAGCACTCGGGAGGCAGAGGCAGGCGGATCTCGGTGAGTTCCAGGCCAGTGGGGTCTATAGAGCGAGATCCAGGAAAGGCGAAAAGCTACACAGAGAAACCCTGTCTCGGGGGGAAAAAAAGATGTTGACATTAATCGGTATCTTAGTAATGAGTTTCTTCATTCTCTTTTGTACTGTTCCATTTTATGTTTGTGTGTGATGAATCTTTACTGATGGATATTTAAGCTTATTCTCATCTGTGTTTATAAAAATGAAGACTTTGTACATCTATCATTTTACACATCAATGACATTTTAGAATTGGAAACTTCTATACATTAATTTGCTTCATTTGTTTTAAAAATTCATTCAGTATTTATTGAGTATCTATTATGTGCCAGACCCTGCGGCAGGTACCAGGAATCCAGCTTTCAGCAAGTCATGTGATCCTTGCTTCTGTGGAATGGCATCACCCTGTAGTAGGGCAAAACATACCCAGGCAAACGTTGTAATAAAATTGTGTACATGAAGAAAGTAAGGAAGGGGATCAGATAGAGAAGAAAGTGGAGAAAACCACTTTAAATAGTGTCATATGGTCAGCTGTTAGAGGGAAGACAGGAACACTTGGACTGTGCAGGCCTGTGTCCATGCTCAGGGTTTGTAAAGGAAGGGTAGCCATCGGGTGGAGGATGGTCCGTCTGGTTGGTGTTTGGGAGTAGAAGAAGCGGGAGCAGGTGGATGAGTGATCGAGTCTGGTTAGAAGGAAGCTGACTGTAAAACACTAGGGCTGTAAAGGACCAACAGCTTTGGATTGGATCTTCAGCCAGGGAATTGACCAAGGGAAGACGTCAACCCTAACTGGCTTGAGAGAGGTGCAGGAGGATGGGCTGAGGTCATGGGAAGAGCCAGATGCCTGTAATAGAGCCTTCTGTGCCTCTTCTGTGGCTTTGGCAAAATGGGAACTCCCCAAATGCAGATGACAGGAGGGCTCCGTCAGCTGGTGCTCTGGGCTAGCACTAGAGAGCGGAGCTCTGCAGGGCTCAGGCTCAGGATGGGCAGGAAATGGGGCTTGGAAACTCCCTCCTGAACTTGTGTTTCTCTTTCATCCCTCTGCTTCCCTTCTGCAAAAGTCCATCTCTGTGCCCATCCTGGGTCCTATGACTTTTCTCTCCCTCAACAGTCGGTTCCCGATTCTGGTCCCCGGCCCCCAGCAGCGCCTGCCCCCTTCCCACCGGGGCCCCCCATGATGCCACCACCCTTCGTAAGTTTTATGTGTTTCCCTGGGCTTGGCTTTTCCAGCCTGCACCCTCAGCCCCCACCTCCCACTGCTGCGTTGCCAGCAAGGACCTGTAACACACCCTTTTGGTATCTGGAAGATGGGTGGTGTTGAGCCCTGGGGTGGGGAGAGCTGCTGTTAAAGCTTTAGTCCATAAAGTGACAGTTGTCCCTTTTTGCTCTGTCCTTGGGACACAACGGGGCTGGAGATTGGAGAATGGAGGGGGAGACCTCCAGTGGGTGAGGGCTGGAGAGGCTTCTTTCTCTTTCACTGTTCCTTACCTTCTCTTTACGAAAGCCTCTGAGTTCGGTCGGGCTGGAATAGCATTGGTGGTCGTGAGTTAGAAAGGACGGGAGGCAGGAGACGGGGGTCCCAGCCTTCTCCCTTCACCTGAAGGTCTCTGGGGGGAGTACAGCCTCCCCAGACTGGTACGGTTCCTGTGTCCTTTTCCTCTCCCTACCCTGCTTGGGAAGCTGTGTGTGTGGCATTGTGCCTAGGAGCTCCTCAGTTACCTGTCTTCCTCAGTAGTGGAGAGGGAGACAGTTTTATGTCTTTTACTTCTCAAATGAAAGCCTTGGAATCACCTCTGGGCCAGGATGAGGACTGGGTAGTGCCTGAGATAGGTGGTCTCTGCCGTAATAAGACAGTGTCCTCTGTTTAGTGGCTTTTTCTTTCCTCATTTCTAGATGCCCCCTCCAGGGATCCCACCTCCTTTTCCTCCAATGGGGCTGCCCCCTATGAGTCAGAGACCACCAGCCATTCCCCCCATGCCACCTGGCATACTGCCCCCAATGCTTCCGCCAATGGGGGCACCACCACCACTCACACAGGTAATTTGTTCTCTCCACGGGGCGGGGGGATCTTTAGCTGGGAAAGAGATGAGAGTAAGCATCAGGGCTTTAGAAACTGGGGAGGGAAGGCAGCTTTGGGCCAGACTCCCATGGGTTTGTCTGCTCAGGCATGCTGAGTGTCCAGAACCTGAAGACTGCTTGAGAGTATGCCCCGGGCGAGGGTCAGAGCCCCCAGAGGGATCTCTCAGGGAACCCACCTCAGAGAGACTGGTCTGGCTAGCTCTTCCTGACTCTAACATTGACTGCTGGTCTTTATATCTGCAGATTCCAGGAATGGTACCTCCGATGATGCCAGGGATGCTGGTGCCTGCGGTGCCTGTCACTGCAGCGGTAAGTGCTAGGGACAAGCAGGAAGCAGGCTGTGCCTCGCACATGTGGGTCTGACTTGGAGTGCATGGATGTGGACTCTGTTCTTTCCCTCCTGTTGTGTCTGTCTGGTCCCTGGCAATATTCCTCACCTCAAACCCTCGCCGGCCACGTCCTCAGCAGTCTAGTTTCCCACTCATTGCCAAAGGCAACATGTTCTCTCGTCACCTCTCACGCCGCACCCCACACCCCTAAAGAACACTCATTCAGGTGCTCCGCATTCTAGACGTGCCGGCAGGTCTCTTCACATCACATCCTCTCTGCCTCGGAAAGAGGCAGTGGCACCTTCGTGTGCTGTTGCTCAGTGTAGTGGAGTCTTGAGTGGGGTGTAGAGTTTTGGCATCTGCTGTGAAGAGATGGATCTCAGGAGCAGACTCAACAGAATGCTCTCACTTGTGGAATCGGAAGAGAGGAGCTACTGTGCGACTCCCCGTGGGGTCCGAGTGCACAGCCCTGGCAGGGTGGGGGGACAGTGCTGTTAGAGGGCAGAGACCCCTGGGAGCAGGACACACAGATCCTGGCCTGCTTCTCCACCCATGGCCTGGGTCCTGGGGCACTGGGCTCGGCCCCAACCCTTCCCCCTCCTCTTTCTTCGGCAGACGGCTCCGGGTGCGGACACCGCCAGCTGTGAGTCTCCTGGGGGCCTGCTCCCCCCAGGCTCGGAGGTTGGGGGGCACAGGGGAGAGGGGCCATGGACTGGAGCCCACGCTGGATCATGCCTGTTGGGATGCCAGGGATTTTGGGATGTTGATGGGATCAGAGGGATATTTGCGGGACGGAATAGGGAGGAGGAAGTGGGGAGAAGATGGGGTTGGAGCAAGGGCTTAGTAGGTTTCCTCTGGCTTCTTTTCTAGCAGCTGTACCTGGGACGGGCCCTCCGGTGAGTGTTTCTAGCTTAGGTTTCTGGGTAGAAAGTGGGAGGCTGGTGGTGAAGTCTTGAGGGTGAGGAGAGGTTTTGGGAAAGGAGCCTGACCGTGATTCTGTGCCCCTCCCCAGAGGGCCTTATGGAGTGAGCATGTGGCCCCTGACGGGCGCATCTACTACTACAACGCTGAGGACAAGCAGTCGGTGTGGGAGAAGCCCAGCGCGCTCAAGTCCAAGGCCGAGGTCCTGAGTGCGGCTTTCTGGCTCCTCCTCCCTCAGCTTCTCTGACCTCTCCAAATCCTTGGCCTTCCTTGAGTCTCTAACCATGTTCATTGTAGTTTCTCTGACCCCACAATCCTTGACCACCTCCATGCTCCTTGGAATTACCCCCTAGGCTCTTAGGAAGTCCACTTTCCCCCATTCAGGCAAGGCCAGGTGGCAACTAAGACCACTGTGCCCTCTGTTCCCCGGGTCCCCGAGCTCCCGACAGGCCGGAGAGCTGCCCAGCTCTCCCTCGGCTCCGCTGCTGACTTCTGACCCTCCTCTTACAGCTGCTGCTGTCCCAGTGTCCCTGGAAAGAGTACAAATCCGACACAGGGAAGCCGTACTACTATAACAACCAGAGTCAGGAGTCCCGTTGGACCCGGCCCAAGGATCTGGATGACCTGGAGGGTGAGGGGTCCTGGAGGTGGAAGGGGAAGACTGGGCAAGGCGACTCCGAGTCCTGTGCCACTCTGTGACTGTTACCTTTCCCCTTGCAGCCCTGGTCAAACAAGAGTCTGC
Source organism: Peromyscus maniculatus bairdii (assembly GCF_049852395.1). Lineage (NCBI taxonomy): Eukaryota > Metazoa > Chordata > Mammalia > Rodentia > Cricetidae > Peromyscus > Peromyscus maniculatus. The sequence goes on from NC_134871.1 coordinate 68,992,577, forward strand.
AGGGTAAGGGACTTGACCATGAATCCTTCTTGGAGCACCTGGGGGAGGGAGTGGATTCACTGGTATCCTTCCTCAGTGGGAGGAGGAGTCTTATTTCTTTAAGGAAGGGGTCAGCTGCTTTAGACCGAGTCTTTCCCAAGCTAGAGCAGTTGGCCCACCCTACCTTCTGTCCTCGCTTTGGTAGACCCTCACCCTTTTGGCTTGCCTGCAGAAAACAGCAGACCCAGCAGCTGCAGACACTACAGCCTCAGCCACAGCCACCTCAGCCACAGCCTGACCCTCCGCCTATACCCCCTGGTCCCATCCCAGTGCCTATGGCCCTCCTGGAACCTGAGCCGGGTCGAAGTGAGGATTGTGACGTATTGGAGGCTGCCCAGCCTCTGGAGCAGGGGTTCCTGCAGCGGGAGGAGGGCCCCAGCAGGTGAGAGAGAGCTGCCCCTGTGCATTGCAGCCCCATTCTCTTCAGAGCCTTGGGAGGGACACTGGAAGAGCTGGGCTTGACCTCCGAAGGGCTGGCTCCCTGGGAGCAAGGAAAGGACAGGACATTGCCGAAAGTGAAGGGCACTGAAAACTCTAAGGATTGTGGGCCCTGCGGCTGAGCCCCTTCTCCTCTCCAGTTCTACGGGACAGCATCGGCTACCACAGGAAGAGGAGGACACTAGGCCCGAACCAGAGAGATCTAGCCTCAGTTGGAGCAACCGAGAGAAGGCAAAGCAGGCCTTCAAAGAGCTGCTGAGGGACAAGGTGCTTAGTGTGGGCTCCTAGGGAGGTCCTGGGGTGTGTGGAGGTGGGCAGACTCCAGGACCTATGCCTCTCTGTTCCAGGCTGTCCCTTCCAATGCTTCATGGGAACAGGCCATGAAGATGGTAGTCACTGACCCCCGTTACAGGTAGGCTGCGCAGGAGGGGATGGCCCTTGTTCATGAACTCAGCACTCAGGCCCCAGTGGCTGGGGTGGAATGCAGGCGAAGGAGAAGCTAGAGTAGCTCCGGGATGCAAAGAGGGAAAGGGGGAGCCGTGAGGTCTTAGTGAATGAGCATTGGCTTGAGCTGAACTAAAGCTGGGGAACAGGGCCACCAAGACGTGTCTGATGGTGACTTGAGAACACCTAAGCAAAAGGGCTCAGTGCTTCTCCCTCCCTGCCCATCCCTTCCCATGTTCTGAACACCGGTACGCTCAGTCCGTGCATGGATCCCCAGCATGTGGAGACCTTTCCCCATGTCCTGAGACCCTGCTTTGTGGGCTGTGCAGGGTGACTCAAGCTGTGTCCTTCCCTGTCTTCACCTTATCCACTCCAGTGCCTTGCCCAAACTGAGTGAGAAGAAGCAGGCATTTAATGCTTACAAGGCACAGCGGGAGAAGGAGGAGAAAGAGGAGGCCCGGCTGAGGGCCAAGGAGGCCAAACAGACCCTGCAGCATTTCCTGGAGCAGCATGAACGAATGACCTCCACCACCCGCTACCGGTCAGAGGACTGTATTAGGCTGGGCTGGGGCTCAGGAACCCTGAGAACACCCAGGTGCAGGGTTCTGTTTTCTACCTACTGACAGCCCGTGTGCTCCACAGGCGGGCAGAACAGACCTTTGGGGACCTGGAGGTCTGGGCTGTGGTCCCTGAGAGGGATCGAAAAGAGGTTTATGATGATGTCCTCTTCTTCCTGGCTAAGAAGGAGAAGGTAATGGTCATAGTCACTGGCTGGGTTCTCCTAGCCCTTAATTTCCTGTGGATCATGGCTGTTCATGTCTCTGCTCAGCCAGTATCCCTTCTGAATTGAAAGCTGGTGTGGAACTTTTACCTTCCCAATTTCTGCACTGGGCCTATAATTGCCCGGGGTGGAGGAGGGCAGGGAGGACCCTGGTCTGTGACTTGAATTCCTCCCCTTTCTTGGGACACCAAAGCCCCAAGTCTGGCCCTCCGTGGTCTGACCACCTCCTCTTTCCAGACCTCTTTTGCCAGCCCCGCCTCACTTTCACCCTGTGGCTTTCCAGGAACAAGCCAAGCAGCTTCGGCGTCGAAACATCCAGGCCTTGAAGAGCATCCTGGATGGGATGAGTAGTGTCAGCTTCCAGACCACATGGTCCCAGGCCCAGCAGTACCTCATGGACAACCCCAGCTTTGCTCAGGACCAGCAGCTGCAGAGTAAGCCTGGCTGTCTGCCCTTTCCTCACTGATCTGAGTCCTCAGAGCCTGTCCTTGCCTGTTGACTGAGAGCCTAACCTTCGGTCACTGCTCCTCTTAGACTGGGGTCTGCTGCTGTGTCTGTCTGTGTGGTGCTATGGATGGTGCCCTGGCCCTCACATGTATTTTAGTAGGGATGGTGCCCTGGCCCTCACATGTATTTTAGTAGGGATGGTGCCCTGGCCCTCACATGTATTTTAGTAGGGATGGTGTCCTGGCCCTCACATGTATTTTAGTAGGGATGGTGCCCTGGCCCTCACATGTATTTTAGTAGGGATGGTGCCCTGGCCCTCACATGTATTTTAGTAGGGATGGTGCCCTGGCCCTCACATGTATTTTAGTAGGGATGGTGCCCTGGCCCTCACATGTATTTTAGTAGGGATGGTGTCCTGGCCCTCACATGTATTTTAGTAGGGATGGTGCCCTGGCCTTTACATGCATTTTAGATCAGCCTCTATCTTTTTGTTTGTTTTGTTTTACCTTTTTTATTTTGTGGTGCTGAGGACTGAATCTAGGTACTCAGGCAAGTGATAAACTGTTGAGTTCTACTCCCAGCACCGGGGCTCACTGAACACACCTGAACATTGTGTGTCTTGGAGAGAAATATGAAATCCTCAGAGGTGGCGGTATCTAAGCTCATGTGAAGATGGTCTTTTTTTTTTTTTCTTAATTTATTATGTATACAACATTCTGCCACCATGTAACTTTGCACGCCAGAAGAGGGCACCAGATCTCATTACAGGTGGTTGTGAGCCACCATGTGGGTGCTGGGAATTGAACTCAGGACCTCTGGAAGAGCAGTCAGTGCTCTTAACCTCTGAGCCATCTCTCCAGCCTGTGAAGATGGTCTTAAACTGTCTTAGTATTGTGGGCCTTAACTGTAGTAAGGAATTACTGGCTTGTGGTCTTCACAATAATTCACCCTCTGAAGCTGCATCAAAGCCTGCCAGTTCCCCAAGATGTGATGCCTCAGATTCTAAGATGACTAGGTTTATATAGTGGTTTCTAAAAGCTAAATTCATCAGTTGAGTACTTGCTGATTTTTTTCCATGCAATTAATACTTTCCCCCAGGAACTGCCACTAATGACTGCTCCCAAATAGTTCTGCTTCCCTTTTCTCCACCCCATGAGAGCCCCTAGCACCACAGGGGAAGCATTCTTAAGAAATGGGGTCTGGCTGGGCCGTGTTGGTGCACACCTTTAATCCCAGCACTCAGGAGGCAGAGGCAGGTGGATCTCTGTGAGTTTAAGGCCAGCCTGGTCTACGGAGCGAGATCCAGGACAGGCTCCAAAACTACACAGAGAAACCCTGTCTTGAAGAAAAGAAAAAAAGAGGAAAAAAAAAAAAAGAAATGGGGTCTGAGGGGCTGTCCCACTGATATGGTGCCTGCTGAGCTTGCTCCCTGCATGTAGACATGGACAAAGAAGATGCACTGATCTGCTTTGAGGAGCATATCCGAGCTCTGGAGAGAGAAGAGGAGGAAGAGCGGGAACGGGCCCGGCTTCGGGAGCGGCGAGAGCAGCGGAAGAACCGGGAGGCCTTTCAGGTATCTTCCTACTCTTGGGGTCCGAGTTAGCTCAGCTCTGCTCCAGACTCATCGTAGTGCCTTGCCTCTGAATGGTCTGTGGACCAGCCCCTTTCATGTCCTCTAAGGCCACTCTGCATTAGTGCCCCTTCAGGGAGACAAGCTGTTTGTACCACCCTCAGACATGGGTGCCAGCTGGACCAAGTGTCTTTGCCTTTGGGTGGGAGCCAGACAGGTTGTCCTCATCTGGGGAGCAGTAGTCGTGGGCTGACTGAGCTGGTCACAGCAGGAAACTGAAGCCAGGCCAGAAACCTGTGCTGCCTGCAGGTTTCTGCTTTAATCCCTGCAGACTGGCTTATTCTGTTTGTACATTCAGTTTCCTCCTTTTGTAGTGTCTTTGTCTCCTCATCTCTGCCTCCTCTGCCTGATGCCCCTGCTTGTCCAAGTCTGCATCCCCTTCCCTCCTCATCTCACCCTCCTTTTGCTGACCTTTCCCTGTTCAGACCTTCCTGGACGAGTTGCATGAGACAGGGCAGCTGCACTCCATGTCCACCTGGATGGAGCTGTACCCAGCAGTCAGCACTGATGTCCGCTTTGCCAACATGCTGGGCCAGCCGGGTAAGGCAGCCAGGCTCCCCTTGTCTGGTCTGGCTTCCTACCTGCCAGCCTCTGCACCCCACTCCCTGGTCCTGTCCTTGACCCCACCCTGGGCCGTGGGAAGCTGCCGCCCGCCAGGCCCCCATCTCTCCTTTCTGCAGGCTCTACTCCTCTCGACTTATTCAAGTTCTACGTGGAGGAGTTGAAGGCTCGGTTCCATGATGAGAAGAAGATCATAAAGGACATTCTTAAGGTGAGGGAGACTGGTGTCATGGGTGGACAGAGACTGGGGGGTGTAAGCTCTACTCTAGACCAGGATTCCCTAAGTAATGTTTTTCAGGAACAGGGCAGCTTGCACTGGGGATAAAAATAGACACATTTTTCTGGCCAGATGTAGTGATGCATATTAGTATTTCCAGCACTTGGGAAGCTGAGGCAGGAGGACAGCCACAAGTTCAAAGCCAGTCCCAGCAATAAAGTGAGTACCAGCCAGGTTGAAATCCTGTGTCAGAAAAATAAAAACCAAAGCAACAAATCATTTTATGCTCTTAGGAGCTCACGACCTAAAACAAACTTGAGAACTATTAGCCAGGGGCAGGTGTTACTAGAGAGACAGGAGTCAGAAGAGTTGATAGTGACCCAGTGACCTCACCGTCAGGAACGAGTAGGTGGGAGAGGTAGAATGTTGTAAGCATGGGATGCTACAGGAGCAAAGGCAAGTGGGTGGGAAGGGCAGCAGGCCTGAGAAGCAAGCAAGCTAATTGTAAACTCATATCTCACGGCCATGTTCCTTCCAGCTGTGGGGTGTTTTGAAGAATTTGGAACTTACCGCTAATGTTTTAAAATCAAATTTCACAAAAATAGGGTTTGTTTTGGTTTTTGAGACAAGGTCTCACGTATCCCAGGCTGGCCTTGAACTCCCAGTCTCTCTCACTTCACTTCCCACATGCTGGGATCGTAGGTGCGCACCACTGTGCCTGGCCACACATCAGAGTCCGGGTCTCCAGTGTCTCTGACCAGTCTCATGGTCTGGCATCACTGGGCTCATTCTGCAAGGCGTGCCATGGACACTGGCTGAGGTGCCACACTCTCTAAGAGCGAGGAAGAGGGGAGGCGCTCCTCCCCTCACTCTTGACTGCCTTCTCAGTGCTGGCGAGTGCCAGCTGCTCTTTCCTAGCCCAGGTGCTTTGTCACCTTCTTTACTGGAGAAATAGTTGTCCGTGTCTGTCAGAGTCACAGATGTGAGTGAGCAAGTGAAGGGAGCTTTGTGCTCCAAAGGAAAAGGTGTATTTCTTTATGGAAGTAAGTCGTATTCTAACATGTAGTTCTAATAGTAAGTCAAACATCCTAAGAGTAAATACTATTCTAGTATTCAAATAAATACTGTGTGTTTGATGGTACAGTCCAATACAGTGACTAGCAGTAGGACTTGGGGTGAAAGTCCAGATTAAGCTCTTATGTGTTGTGTGAACTTTTCTAAGCATCAGTTTCCTCGTCTCAAAAATGGGGAGTGTGCCACCAAGGGACACCCAGTTACCAAAGATAGCGACTTGGTGTCTGAGTTGAGAGGGACGTGGGGTACTGTTAGGTAGATCACCTTACAAAGCCATGGATGTTGCACTGTAATATAGTTACCTGTTTAATGTGGATTAATTAATAAACCAAGTGTAGTGGCTCACACCTTTAACCCCAGTGCTTGGGGGTTGAGGAAGGAGGGTGGTGAGCTGCAGGTCAGCCTGGCTACACAACAGATCCTATCTCTAAAGACCTGAAAGGATCCCCCAAGAGTTTCATGTTTCAAAATTACTCTGAAGTGAGAGGTGCCCCTGTGTTGTCCTGGGGTTTCCATTGTTTTTCTGGAACCACATGCCCGCTGGAGTTTTGTAAAGGGCTTTGGATGCTGACCTGAGACAAGGCTTAGATGATTAATTGTAAATGTAGCTCCGGTGGTGGTGGTGGTGGTGGTGGTGGTGGTGGTGGTGGTGGTGGTGGTGGTGGTGAAGGACTTCCCAGTCTGTTTGTGTCCTTGGGGAAGTGCGAGTGAAGAGGTGGGGGTTTAGCTCCTCACGCCTCAAGCTCTTCAGTGATACCAGGTACTGGAGCTACATGTTTTAGCTCAAGATCTTGAGGAGTGATACCAGGTACTGGAGCTACATGTTTTAGCTCGCCCTCGTCCCTGGACTCATCCCAGTACTGTCCTGTTATCAGTGCTCTTTAATACAAAGGTCGGAGAACCATAGGATGCCAGAGACCATGTCAGAGGGATGGGAGAGGGTGGGGAGGGTTTCTGTTCAGGCAGCTATCGCAGGGCCTAGTTGGCAGGTGAGACAAGAGGCTATAGATCCCTTGACATGCATGTGCTGAGGCACAGTTTGGAGGTTGATCTTCCCTTATTTTCTAGAAGAAAAGCTTGTATCTCTTGTGCATTGAGGTGCTATAGGAAATTTTTATTAAAAAATATTTGTTAAAAAAGTTGAAGTTGGGCTGGAGAGATGGCTCAGAGGTTAAGAGCACTGGCTGTTCTTCCAGAGGTCCTGAGTTCAATTCCCAGCAACCACATGGTGGCTCACAACCATCTACAATGAGATATGGTGCCCTCTTCTGGCGGGCAGGCTGAACACTCACTGTATACATGATAAATAAATAAAATTAAAAAAAAAAAAAAAAAAGTTGAAGTTGGGCTGGGTGTGGTGGTGATTGCTTTTAATTCCAGCACTTGGAAGGCAGACAGGTAATCTCTGAGTTTGAGGCCAGCTTGGTCTTGAGTGAGTTCCAGGATAGCCAGGGCTACAAACACACAGAGAAACCCGGTGGTCTTGGGGAAAAAAAAGTTGGGCTGGTAAGATGCCATAGTGGGTAGAGGATTGATGCCAAGCCTGATGACCTTAGTTGGATCTCAGAAATCCTCATTGGTAGAAGAGAACCAATTTCACATATGCGTGGCACATGGGTGCCCACATATACACATGCAAAATAAATGTTTTAAAAATGTAAAAGTTAAAAGTGACCTTTGTTTGTTTGTTGCCTGGTTTTTCAAGACAGGGTTTCTCTGTGTAGCTTTGGAGCCTGTCCTGGATCTCTCTCTGTATCCCAGACTGGCCTCAAACTCACAGAGATCCGCCTGGCTCTGTCTCCCGAGTGCTGGGATTAGGCGTGCACCACCACTGCTTGGCTTAAAGGTGACCTTTTTTATATGCCCCTCTGACCTCAGTTTTGATCAAAGGGTTATCAAGGTCACCAAGAACAATTTAGAGATTGCCAAGGACTTGTTTAAAAGTGTTTTCAAGTCTGACCGAGAACTCTAACATTTATAGATAAATAGAGAAGAAGATGGGGATATTTAAAATCATGTTTTTCTTTTCAGAAAAAAGTCAAAAGTTTAAACTCAGTGGGATAGAACCACTAAAGTAGAACGCCAGATCATTCTGTGAAGTTCAGGGAAGGGTGGGAGGTGTAAGGCAGGAGGTGGATGGCAGCATTGTGCTACGGATTTTAAGCAGAAAGAATTGGCTGCAGGGTGGATCTCTGTGAGTTCAAGGCCAACCTGGTCTACAGATCGAGTTCCAGGACAGCCAGGGCTGCACAGGTCTCGAAAGCGCGCGCACACACACACACACACACACACACACACACACACACACACACACACACACACACACACACACACAGGAACTGGTTGCAGAAGACAAGCATTCCTGGGAAGTAACTTTTAAAAGCAACCAGGGCAGGAAGGAATAAAGCAAGTAACATACCTTGCACAGGGTGATCCTGCAAATTATAAATACCTATCTTAAGATATAGCTACATTTTATTACTTAACATTTAGTCAAAGTAACTGGTAGAACGGCCTGCTGGGCTCCTGTCTACACCACCCGAGAAAGCAGTTATTTTGGACAGCTCCACTCTCTACTCCTTCATTGGAGCGCCCAGCGAGGGGGCCAGGTGATCTCAGTTCCCACAGCCATCCATAGTCTCGTCTCCTAGGACAATGTAGGACCCTGAGCTTAGAGCAGATAGAATACAGGAGATCTGGGCTAGAAGATTAACGATGGGTATGGGAGGGAGCAGCGCATTAGAATAGCCAGTTGGAATGGGTCTAAAAGGCAGTAGATGAGGGGCAAAACCGCTAGGGAGAATGTAGATCAGGTAAGTTTAAAAAAAAAAAAGCCAGGCGGTGGTGGCGCACGCCTTTAATCCAGCACTTGGGAGGCAGGGGCAGGTGGATCTCTGAGTTCCAGGACAGCCAGGGCTACACAGAGAAATCCTGTTTCAAAAAACAAAAACTAATAATAATACAAATAGTATAAGGGCGATTCTCAGGAACATATGTATATGTCCACACAAGGGAAGTTACAGAGGCCACAATACAGGAGTCATGGAGAGGAGAGTACTGCATATATTTCACAATGAAGTAACTTCTGGCTGTTTATTAGCCCTGAAACCTCCACAAGTTTGTCTAGTGCTTCTGAGCCTCAGTTTTATCCTCTATAAATTGGGGAGAATCTATATACTACATTGTAAGAAATAACATTTTAAAAAACATTTTGTCAAGTGTCTGGCTTATAACAGACTTGATAAATGTTTTTTTCTTTTCCCTGTGCTGTGTCCAAGGAATTGAAAGTGAGGAAAAGAAACAGCTAGCTTGAGAAGCTAAGAACAGGACGGAGGGCTATTCTAAGTAAGGGAGCTGTGTTCCTTGGGAGGACAGTGAAGAGGCTGTAGTCAAGCCTTCCCTGTGGAGGGACTGCTAGGGAGGTGATGCTTGCCGCACAAGCGTAAGCACTTGAGTGTGAATCCTCAACACCACATAAAGTCTGGGTGAGTTTGCAACCCTGGCATTGAAGCAAGGCAGAGACATGATCCAAGCCTGATAGGTCAGCCAAAATGGAGAGCATCAGTTTCTGTGAGACCCAGTCTCAAGGGGGGTAGACTGAGCTGTATACCCAGAGTCCTCTGGCTGTGTCCTCACTCCTACAGAAAGAAGGAGTGCTTGGAAGGGCTGGAGCCTGACTGAGAAAGCACTCTTGGGGAGAGCAAGAGTCTGCACCTGGCATCAGCAAGTAGGGAGACAAGAGGAGGCCGTCTGTGTGGAAGGACAGGAAAGCCGGCCTGTGACAGTGTTCCATTTACCTCACGTCACCTCAACCTCACTGGGACATGGCTTTGGGTCGAGAAATAGAGCCTGGCCATGCACTCAGACAATGGCTATGTTTTTAATATTGCTGAGAGTCACACACTCGGCCAACAACTCTTCCAGGAACTCTGCAGTCAGGGCGGGTGTAGTGTTGAAGCACAGGTTTGGGGGTTAGATCTGAGGTACAACAGAGCAAGTGCTTTCATTTTTCTTGTCTCCATCAAATGAGAGACTGACCTAACAGAAGAGAGGACTAGAAGAGGTGTGTCAGGCACCCAGCAGAGAACCTGTTACATAGTGAGCACTCAGTACGAGAGGCAGAGGGTACAGCCCAGATGTTAGGAATGAGTGGCAGCTTCCATGAGCAGCAGGAAGGTCCAGCTGTGGCCAGAGGAACAAAGATGTAATTGTGCAAAACTCAGTCATCTATCAAGACTGAAGAAACTTCCTGACTTCCTTGGCTCCATATGACCCACACAGGTCGGAAGGGGGCCTGTGAGATGAAGACTTAGCCTGGTTTCTAAGGTGTGTCACGAGATTGTGGGTCCTATGTGAGGGCAGAGGCTTGAATGCCTTGCAGCCTGATCCTCTGCCTATTGGCCTTGGGTCTTGGGCCTGTGGTGCCCCTGGCCTTCACGCACTGCTGTGCCCACAGGACCGGGGCTTCTGTGTGGAGGTGAACACAGCCTTTGAGGACTTCGCCCACGTCATAAGCTTTGACAAGAGGGCTGCTGCGCTGGACGCAGGCAACATCAAGCTGACCTTCAATAGTGTGAGGGGATGGGCAGGGCTGGGTGGTTCTCACTTATCCCAGTGTCTTGTTCCTTCTCACTACCCTGCTGATTATCTTGGGCTTGGGGAATGATGGCCGGAGTCCGGACCCCACCCTCCTACCTCTTAGGGTGCGCCTGACCCTGCTGTGTTTCCTCTGCCCTCAGCTGCTGGAGAAAGCAGAGGCTCGGGAGAGGGAACGGGAAAAGGAGGAGGCACGAAGGATGCGGCGCCGAGAAGCTGCCTTTCGAAGCATGCTGAGGCAGGCCGTGCCTGCCCTGGAGCTGGGCACTGCCTGGGAAGAGGTCAGGAGCACAGCCTGGCCCCAATCACCCTCACGCCTGAGGGCAGCGGAGCTTCTCCACCACTGAGGGCCCACCCCAGTCACAGCACAAGCCCTGGGCCAGCTCCAGTTCCCTTCCTTCCTCTGCCCCAGCCCTGCCCAGTGCTCGTGGCGTGTCCAAGCTGGGCCAGGCAGGGCCTGGTCTGATCAGCAGTGCTCTCCCCGTTCAAGGTCCGTGAGCGCTTTGTGTGCGACTCAGCCTTTGAGCAGATCACCCTGGAGTCGGAGCGGATCCGGCTCTTCCGAGAGTTCCTGCAGGTGCTGGAGGTAAGGCACTTGGCCAAGGAAGGGGACTGAAGGTATCCTAGAAAAGGCAGCCTGGCTGAGACAGGAAGGGGGTTCTCACCTCTCCCTCTGCCTCCAGCAGACTGAATGCCAGCACCTCCACACCAAAGGCCGAAAGCATGGCAGAAAGGGCAAGAAACACCACCGCAAGCGTTCTCACTCACCCTCAGTGAGTCGGCAGGTAGAGGGCGTGGGTGAGGCTGCACTGTTTCCTTTCTTGGCTCGGGACTCTGTCCCCAGCTCTCAGGTGAGGGCTTCTAAGAGAGAACTCTGGGCTGACCTGTGTCTCTTGTCTGTCCAGGGCTCTGAGTCAGATGAAGAGGAACTGCCCCCACCATCTCTCCGGCCCCCCAAGCGGAGGAGGCGGAACCCCTCCGAGTCTGGCTCTGAACCCTCATCCTCACTTGATTCAGTAGAAAGTGGGGGTGCTGCCCTTGGAGGACCAGGCTCCCCATCCTCCCACCTTCTCCTTGGGCCCGGTAAGCCGTTTCTGGGAGCCTGTGGTCCTGCCTCAGTGGAGGCATAGCGGGTCCTCGACCCCTCGAGGGCTTAGGACGATGGGAGGGCCTAGCTAGCTGCAGGCGAGATTTCCCATCCCCCCAGGCAAGGAGCCGGATGGAGGAAGGGAAGCCAGATTCAGCCTTCCTCAGACCAGGAGCCAGAGTCTACAAAGAATGTGCAGGGAAGAGGATGAACCTTCTCTTTCCCCCAATGAGACTTAGTAAGGATTTTTTTAAAATCTATAGATCATGGTCTTCGGAAAGCCAAGAAACCAAAAAAGAAAACTAAGAAGAGAAGACACAAGTCGGTGAGTCGACCTCTCGAGGTTCTGGAGTCCATTTTATCTGCCTTCCAGCCCTGCTGCTCAGGGGCTCAGATGGGCTCTGACCTCTTACAGAACAGTCCTGAGAGTGAGACGGACCCTGAAGAGAAAGCTGGCAAGGAGAGTGAAGACAGAGAACAAGAGCAGGACAAGGACAGGGAGCTCCGGCAGGCAGAGCTCCCTAACCGCTCTCCAGGCTTTGGAATCAAGAAGGAGAAGGTGAATGGATGGACCTGGCTTTCGCCCCAGCCTGAGACACACTGTCCAGGGGGCTCAGGTAAGCCACACCTTTGCTCAACAGACAGGCTGGGACACATCGGAAAGCGAGCTGAGTGAGGGGGAGCTGGAGAGGCGAAGGCGGACACTTCTACAGCAGCTGGATGACCACCAATGACCCCACGAGCTACTTTCTGCCTTGGGACTTAGTGAGGCAGTGGCTCCAGGGCCATCCTCACCATCTGCCTCAGACTCCTTCGTCTGTCTGGTCTGTGTCCACTTTCCCTAAAGTTACCCACCCCAACACACGACTGTGAGCACCTCTCAAGGTTGCTCTTGGTGTTCAAGGGTCCCCTAGTTCTCAGAAACTAGTGCAGTCCTTGCCCTTAGCCCCAGACCAGAGATGGGCAGTCTATATCCATGGGGTGGGTGATGCCAGTAGCTAAGACGTGTGGGAAGGGTTTCCAGGAGAGACAGGCTGGTGGACACAGCCTGGGCGGCAGAGGGCAGGGTCCTCACCCTCTAGCATCAGTGCCTGCTCTTGCCTGACCTGGCCCTGGGGCTCCACCACTGCTTCCTCTACCCCTGGGACCCGATGTACGTGTTCTGTTCTTGTTTTTTAAATAATATTTATAACATGATCTACAACTACTTTGTCCTCTTCATGTGCTAACCACTGGAGACCAGCAGAGGGCACTGCTGTTCTAACATCTTTTTTGAGTTGAAGCTCACCCAGCCTGGCTTCCCCAGCCCTCTAGGCTATCACTCCTGAGATGGAGCCAAACACAGCCCCACCCACTCTTACATTCTCATGGCCACCCAAACCAAGAAAGAGAAGACAGCCTGGTGCACAAGACTTTGTTGAGGGTGTGGGGTTTATGTACAAGAGAGAAAGGAAATGGTACATGTACAAAAACAAAGTGCCCCCAAATTCCCTTCCAAGGTCAGAGAACCTAACAGGGAACTGAGCAAATAGTCTATGACGGTCCTTTATGTTGCCTGCTCCCGGCCAGAATCCACCTAGCTGAGGAAAGGTGAGACATTGGCACATCCTTCCTCTAGCAGTCTTGGAGCTGGTGCAGACAGTGTCTCTGTTCTTCAACCAGTGGGAAGACAGTGAGCAGGGTGGGGTCCAGGCCCTTCCTTTCATTGTTTGGAGCAGGAAGTGCCCCTCTGGAGAGTGGCCACCTGGGGTGAGCTGGTCCCACTGCCCTGTTCTCCATACTCAGTGTCAGCCCCTCCCTTTCCATCTTTGAAAGCCTCAAGTCTTCCCCCACAATCCTTTGGTTTTGAGAGGTGGAGCAAGAAACTCCTGCAAGAAGCAGGAGTAATGCGGGAGAAGCAGCTGGCTCAGGAAGCCAAGAAACTGGATGCCAAGGTGGGTGGGACCAAGGGTCTGGAGGGCAGGACAAAAAACAAGCCTCAGGTAGAATGTGCAAGAAGGCAGTGGGCCTGACATTGCTCCTCTACCCTTTTTACTAGGGCTTAGCAGAGTGAGCCCAGGTAAAGAAGGGCTTTACTCTGTGAGATGATCTGATATTGGCAGAGTCCAGGGGTCCATAAGCCTGGATACTTCTAGACCAGAGCTGACCATGGGACTGCAAAAAGAAAAAATATATATCGAGAGAGTACAGCATTCTCCTTTTTCATCCCATTAGACTCTAGTGGAAGAGGGGCCGTCTGCTCTCATGAGCCAAAGCTGGAAGTGGTTCTTCCCAGCCCTGAATGAAGCTGAAGACTGTGGGGGCAAGGTGCATTATGGGAGGCACTAGGGAAGTGCCAGGCCCTACAGACCTAGTACCCAGTGGCACAGGGAAGATCCAGCCTCAGAGGCAGAGTGGCTGTGGCTGGAACAGCACAGCCTTCTGCTGGGCCCTGGGCCCCGGGTCTACTGTCCAGACAGACTTGCAGGACTCAGAATTAAAGTACTTCTGCCTCCACGAGGATCTCAGTGGGGACCTGGAGCCCGAGGAGGGCCACTGGGTGGTACAGCACTCCTGGCTTGGTTGCAAATGACCATGGGCTGGTGGTTGAAGCCTGTGGGAAAGACATATGCATGTGAACAGGCAGGGAGACTGAGCAGGACAATACCTTCTGGAGGACAGGGATGGAGGAGTCAGCCATGAAGAGGATCAGGGAGGACCAGCTACAGAAACTGCTAGTGGTTTTCAGAGGGTAACAGATCTGAAGGCCACTCAGGAAAAGACCACAAGCCAACTAGATGTCAAGAAGCAGAGGTCATGGGACATGTGTCCCTGAGTAGCAGCTACTGCCAGAACTCTTTGGGGAGGCAGGGATCCTGGATACCCCAGGAACGGAACCTCAGGAATCAGAAACATTAGGCCTGGGCCTGCCTGCTCTGGCATAGCTCCAACTCTGGCCAGAGACTCCTTAGCCCTTGGGTCTAGTAGCTAGGACAGAATTAGTGGGAGGAAACATGCAGGGGATAAACTGTTTCTCAGAGCATGCAGCATGCAAGAAGTGTGTCTCCATCCCTGGCAGGCTGCTACCAGATGCTTCTAAGGCATGCAGAGAGTGCAGCCAGGGTGCCCAGTACCTGTCGGGCCCCAGCCTTGAGGGCTAACAGTTGGACTCATCGTGGTGGGCTGCGTCACAGAAGAAGCGTGAGCCCCGCTTGGCAGTGCGGGCCGTGAAAGGGACGCTCTTCAGCACTGTGGCCCAGGAGAGACGGCGGTCAGCTTTCACAGGGGACAGACCAGGGAGAAGGACCCAAGGGGTTAGCTCAGGCTTGGGAACGGGGCCCAGCGGACAAAGGTCCCACCTGTGATGATGTCCTCGATGGTGCCGTCCTTCCCCTCGTAAACGGGTCGGTGCTCCTTAGCCTGGCGCCGCCTCAGTTCTGCAATGAGCTCCTGCTGCTGCCACTTGTTCCTCTGGGATGGAGTCTAGGGCCGAATGTTAGGGGGAAGGAAGTCGTCATCAACCTGACAAGCAACTGGTTCCTGTCCCGAGATGCAGTCTTAAGAGGCCCTATCGAGGGCCGGGCCGTGGTGGTGCACGCCTTGAATCCCAGCACTCGGGAGGCAGAGGCAGGCGGATCTCTGTGAGTTTGAGGCCAGCATGGGCTACCAAGTGAGTTCCAGGAAAGGTGCAAAACTACACAGAGAAACCGTCTTGAAAAATTAAAAAAAAAAAAAAAAAAAAAAAAAAAAAGCCCTATGGAGAGAAACCCTATGTCCGTCCTGTCTGTCAGGGTCTGCCCTCCCTCTGGACTCTAACTCAGGCACTCCAAGGGAGGGAGTGTGGGTGGGTGTGTCTTGGGTTTCCATGTCCTCCTGGCTCCCTGCTCCCTGCATCCTCAGTTTTTTGCCCTGCTCTCCAGACCAGCCCTTGGTCCCACCCACCTTGGCATCCAGCTTCTTGGCTTCCTGAGCCAGCTGCTTCTCCCGCATCACCTCCTCTTGTTTCTTGCGAGCTTCATTCTCTTGTTCCGCTTCCTTAGAGAGAACCAAGAGGGGGAGCGAGAGGCTCTCACAGGCTGGGAAAGGAGGGGCTGACACTGAGCATGAAGAGTGGGTGGCAGAGGGACCAGCTCACCCCAGGTGGCCACTCTCCGGAGGGGCACTTCCTGCTCCAAACAATGAAAGGAAGGGGCTGGACCCCACCCTGCCCACCAGTTCATGGTTAAGAGGCCTGTCACCAGCTCCCGCGGTTCCTTTCTTAGGCCTCAGGAACTGGAAAAAGACTCGGACTTGGAGCACAGGCTCTCCCAGCTAATCATTTTCTCTCAGCCCAACTCCTCTAGGAACTTTTCAGCTTACCTTGTAAGAACGAATGAATCGGACAAACACTGGGAAAAACACAGAAGGAGGTGTGGTCTTGGGACTCTCGCCAAAGTAGCGCACCACTGCGTTGTAGGCCTCCTGGGTAAAGAAGGGGCAGACAGGGCCATCCTGGGGGAGAAGCACTCACACATGGACACAAGGCCCACAAAAGGCAACGCCTAGCGCCAAAGGGAGGAAAAGCAACTCCCAAGCCCCTGTGAGCCAGGGAGAATGTGGGTGTCCCCAAGGTTCCCAAGAGCCCTAACTCCAGACATGGATGATGTTTGCGGTCTTTAAAGTCCTTTGTTACGCCCACCTCATGCTCCCTAACAACTGGCCAGCTGCCCCACAGAACTGCAGCTGGATGCTGACACAAAGTTGCCTAGTGTCTTGGCTCTAGCCCAGGGGTTCTCAGCCTTCCTAATGCTATGACCCGTTAGTACAGTTCCTCATGCTGTGGTCATCCCCAACCATAAAATTACTTTCATTGCCAATTCATAACCATAATTTTGCTACTGTTATGAATCATAATGTAAATATCTGACATGCGACCCCCCATAGGGGTCATGACCCCCAGGTGGAGAGTGCTGTTCTCGATGTTTGTTACCTACTCCAAATCCTGGCTCACCTCGGCAGTCTTGGCATCACGCTGGAGCTTGTCCAGCTTGCCTTCATTGGTGCTGAGGAAGTTGCGAAGGACGCTGTTGTCGTGAATGCTGCACTCCCGTCGGATCAGCTCCATGCCCCGGCCCAGCTCTTTCACATCCAGCAGCACGTTCTCCAGGGACACTGTTTACCAAGAGGCTTGCTCAGGATATGGCAGACTTTCTCCCCCATGACATGGACATCCAATGACATACACGTAGCTAAGTCCAAGTCAAGCAGACTAAGCTCTCAGCAGTGGGAAGGAATAGAGGGTCAGAGTTCATGACCCCCAAGAACGAGGCAGCAAAGGAAGACAAACCACTGAGACTGCTGGGCTCCAAGCTGGAGCTGCCTTGGGCCTGCTGTGGTTTCTTCATGGGCAGGGCAGAAACAGCAGTACTGCGCGTGTGTAGGGGCTGTGTAGGTTTTCTAACCACATCGTATAAATGGTAGAGCGATGCAATCTCTGGGCCAGCCTAAGGGAAGCCTGATCCCACTGGAGCTCAGAGGAGGGCTCCCTTTGGAGTGGCCCCTGCTCATGGCTTGAGAGGAAAGTTTGAAATAGTAAGGACGAAGATAAAAGCCAGAAGTGGCCCAGGTGTTCCTCCAGCTCCGCTTCCGGAGACTGAAACTGCCCTGGGCTGGAGGCAGGCAGGGGGCCGCTCACCTGCTGCAGCCTTCTCCACAAAGTGCAGCTCCTGCCAGAAGGTGGCCAGGTCTGGGTACTTCTCCCTCACCGTCAGGGCGATGAAGTGCAGCAGTGTCAGCTTGCGGTCGGTGGACTTGGTGTCCAGCAGCTGGAAGGCAGGGGTGGCAACAGAGAGCTGAGCACCCTGGCTCTAACCGCGGTGTTCCAGGCGCCCTGCACACGCTGCCCCTGCCACCTTACCAGATCCAGGCTCTGCAGCTTGAAGCCATACACAGCACCTCGCTTGCTGCTGTTCATGTAGTTCCCCAATGCAAGTATGATCTGTTCGAAGATGCAGAAGGCAGGTCACGAGAGGCCCCAAGGACTTCCTCCTCTGTCTAGTAGTACTGGGGACCACCAGCACCCCAGTCACCCCCTTCCCCAACCTCCAGCATCTGCTTCAGCTTCTGTGAGGACTTGACGGAGGCAGAGGCTGCGATGATGGCATTCAGTTGCTGGAAAACAGGAGGAATACCGGGTCACCCAGGTTGGGAGAAGGATGGGGTCAAGGGGTAGGGCTGGAAGGATGGACCGCAGCCATGACTAGTGACAGCAGTACAGGGTGATTAGGGAAGAGGCTGTACCGGTGTGAGCATCTGCAGGTTGTCCTGGAAGTTGCCCAGGAAGGCCATGCCAGCCATTCGCTGGGTCAGCCGCTCCACCTTGCTGAAGAGCAACATGAAGCGGTCCTCAGCGGCCAGCTCCTCCAGGGGCTGCCGTTCACGCTCATACTGCCGCAACAGCTTCACCTCGGCCTCTGTGGGCAGGAAGCGCATCAGGCACTCCACGAAGTCTACAGGTAGTGTCTGTAAGTCAAACCTGTGCAGGAAGAGCAGCAGTTCAGCTCTGACATCTGTCCACATCTTCCCTCATCCAACACACAGGACACAGCCAGAGGCAGAGCACACTGCTTTATCTGTCGTCATGTTAACAGTACTCCTGGGGGAATATCCGTGGTTGTTTCAGACAGGATCTTGCTATGTAGTCCAGGGTAGTCTCAAACTTGTAAGCCTCCTACCTCTGCTATGAAAGTGCTAGGACTACAGACACATAGACCGTGCCTGACCCCATGTTCCCATTGTTAAGTCCTTCAATGCCTTCCCTCTGCAGCTATGGTAAAGGTGAAGAAACTGGGATGTCGCTGCAAGACCTCTGCCCACTTTCTACCCTGTCTGGCCTAACACTAAAGGCAGGTTTCATTTTCAGTACTAAGTGTACCACGCTGCTTCCTCCAGGTCCGGACTTGGACCAACTTGGGCACTTCCTTCAGTCTTAGTTGAGACCCTCCTTGGGGCGTCTTCCCTTACAGTGCTCAGCCACCTGGCTCTCCTACCTGTGCTCTGCTAACCTGGCGGGATCCCCGTCTACACTCTTCCTACCACACCTCTTCCTTCCGGGCTGAAGGTGCAGTCCTCTCACTGTGTCTGACACCATGCATGGAGTCGATATGCTCCGTTTGGGCCAGTGGATGACTGAGAAGTGTGAGCAAGTCCTGGCAGGAGCCCTGGAGTCTAGGAGAACCCACTGCTGTGGGGAGAATTGGGATAATAGCTGTCTGGGGACCAGGGCCAAGTTAGTAGGAGCCTCACGTGTGGATGGCCCTGCAGATCTCCTCAGCAGAGCGCCCAGCCTTGCGAAGGGTGATAGCCAGGTTCTTGGCACGATTGGCTTCCAAAAGGGTCACCTTGCTGGCGGCCTTCTGTGCTGTCTTATTCTTGGAGCAGATGAGGTCAAGGGCAGGACCCTGAGCTTTTGTCTTAAATAACTCTTCAAACTTGTCCAGGTCTAAGTCCTGACAGAAGCAGATAAGAAGGGACGATGTTGAAGGCTCACACTATGACGACACCTGCTGCCACATGCCCTGCAAGGACCCAATCGTGGTCCCTAAAGCTGATAGAACATCAGTTCTGCTCCGCCTGAAAGCTCTTCCAAGACCAGATCTGGCTGTAAGGGCATCTTGGTCCCAGACCCCAACCCCGCCCTTCTGGACCCTAGAACCCTGTCACCTCCAAGATCTTCTCATCGTCAAGTTCACTGAAGACAGTGCCATTGATCTGATTGGGTTTCAGTGCTGTCCAGTTGAAGACTGGCAGCCGGAACTTGGTCTTGATAGGTTTCTTGATTCGAATGGCTAGTTTTGGAAGGAGGCCAGGTGTGAGGCAAGGGCCAAGGAAAACCCCACCGGTGTTGCCCAGAGCCCTGAGGACACTCACCTGACAGGCCCACTGTTAACACCACAGAAGGAGCAGCACCAGGGAGAGGTGGGGCAGGGGGACACTTGTCTGGGGAAGAAAACATGCCACAGTGACCCAGAGGTCCCAAGACTCCTTCCAGGCTGCTCAAGCTCTGCCTGCACCACCTGTCCTTAGAGACCCAGAGAGGACGCTGTGGAGAGTCTGATCAAGCCAATCCAGGCTGCTGAAGGGGACAGTGACCAGCATCACTGACGGGGTTTCTTCTGCGTAGCCCTCTGCCTGGCTACCTTCGGAGTCATTAAGAGCAGCACCCAGAGAGCCTTGAAGCAAAACCTGCTTCCAACATTCCTTCATCTGATTCCCCAAATTCTGGTCCCCCTTAGCCCTCTCATCCTGACTTGATATCCCCCCAGCCCTCAAATGATGCAATTTCCTAGCGACTCCCTGAGACTAGGGTCTTGGCCTCACAAAAAAACCTGCCCCTGCCAGCTTGGAAGTCTCAGTTACCTGGTAGTGGAGGAGGGGGTGGGGGCAAAGGCGGAGCCGGTGGAGGGGGCAGAGGAAGGGCCTCCTCAGCAGGTGGGGCTGGAGCCAGCAGGTCCAGGTCAGAGGGTGGCATGCCCTCACCCAACTCTGTAGGGCCTATCCTGGCTAGGGCCTCGCTACCACCTACGGCCTCCAGGCCCCGCGCGCTCGGCTCCAGGTGGCATCGGCGTTGGAAGGCCTCCTCCTTTTCTTTAATGAGCCTCCGAAGAGTGTGCACCTGGTGGTTTGTGTTCTCGTATGTCTCCTGTCAGGCAGACAGCAACAGGAGGAAGAATGGGCTGAGGGTACAACAATCACTTCCCCTGGGCGGCAGGAGTCCTGCCCAACAGACAGACTCCCAAGGAGCTGGGGTCATCTCAGTGAGGGTGCTCAACACAGAAGGAATTCCGGTCGGAGGACAGCAAAGCTGAGGTGTAGTGGGCAGAAGTAGGGGAAGAATCAGCTTGCTTCCACGGGTATCCTGATACGTCCTTCACTCTGCTCAAGCCTGTTCTCACTGCAGGGGCCCCTCAAGGCTGAAGGAAAAGGATGCCCCTCATCTGAAACTCCCATGGGTCCCCTGCCAGATGGGCACAGCTGCTCTCTCCACAGACCTCCATTATTGTCTTTATTTCTTTGGCTGTGGATAACTGCTCAGATGGAAGCCTCACAGATAAGCCTTGTCTTGGTGAGCTCTGTACCCCCTAGCTCCTTGTATAGAACTTAGCAGGGAAGAGCAGATACACACTGAGCTGAGCTCAGGAGCCAACATAATCATATTCTTCTGCAAGAAAAAGGAGGTTGTAGCACAGCTTTGTAATTAAATTATAAAGTTAGGTGCAAGAACACAAGGGACTGAACTGTGAGAAGTCCTGCCCTTCAGAGGACACCTGTAGACAGTCTAATAAATAGACTTGGCTACTCTGAGCATGCTCAGTAAGCAGAGCAAAGGTGCATGTGGAGAAAAAGCCAGCAAGTGGGCAGGAAGAAGATGGCTGCTCCCACTCTCTTCTGTGTCTGGCCAACTCTAGCTTCAACCTCTCTCTCCAGATAGAAAAGGGGAAGAGCTCAAGATCACCAGTCCACCCTTGCCTGAGTGCCTTGAGGGTAGATCAGTTTCGTTCCTTGACATGGTTTGGTTAGAAGGGGAAAGCCCTGTGGACTGGGCCCCGGGTCAGCGGCAGCCCCCCACCTGTCCCCCCACTGGCACATTGATGCTCTCCCGGGTCAGCAGCAGCCCCCCACCTGTCCCCCCACTGGCACCTTGATGCTCTCTAGCTCCTTTTCCCGCTGCAGCAGCTGCTTCTCCAGTTCCGCCACCCGCATCATATTCTCATTCTCCAGGTCCAGCAGCTTCTCTGTGAGCTACAAAATGGAGAAGGCCTGTTCAAGGCTGTGTTCGAGCCTGAACACTCAGCATAACTTGAAGCCAAACCAGGACCTGAAAAGCAGTGCCCCAAAGCAGTCTGTTCAAGTGACTTCCCTACATGGCTCTCAGGGGCCAGGAGTCCTGATACTAGGAAACAGCGACAGGTACAAGGCAAACGGTACAGTCCGTCCCCAGTTTAAGGCCATCTTCTACCCAGCCATGGAGGTCAGCACATTCCAGTGAGTAGTGTCCAGTGGCCTGGGCCAGAGTGGGGTCTAGAGAGACTCAGTGGTTCAAGAGCCTTCCTGTGGCTCAATCTGGAGGCCGGCAGGTCAGCTCAGGGTTCCTGGAACCTAGTTGTGCCCATTCTCCCAGCCTCCCAGTGGCTCCTGGCAAGCCGAGGATACCTACGTGGGACACGTGCTCTTCCAGCTCCTCCACCTTCTCCAGGGCTACGTTCTTGGTCTCAGCATCTTCCAACAACCCCCCCACATCGAACACATTGTCCAGGTATGCCTGGATCTGCACCTGCAGCTTCTCGCTCTCCGTGTGCCTTGACTTCTAAGGAAAGAGAGTAGCAAGTGCGGGAGTCAGAGGAGATCTGAGAGGAAGCATCACTCCGAGAGCATGTAGCCGGGGTCTTCCAGCCCCACCCCTGCCTGGCTGGCCCTGACAGAGCTGCTTCACTGGGAAGACAGACACTGGCAGAAGAGCCTCCGTCTCAGGCCAAAGGACACAGGCAGGTTCCAGAACCATCTAGGCCCTCTGTGCTGTGTCTAAGCTGATTCTCTACCCTACAACACTTCACCTTTTGAAGACCCTCTCCAGTTTACCTGCAGGAATTCCTCCAGCCCCAACTTGGTAAACTCATACTGCAGGTGGACCCGGAAGTTCATGTCCTCCACTGAGTGCACCACAATGTTGATGAATTGCATGCAGGCCACCTGGGGGGTAGGGGGGGGAGGCAGACTCTCAGAACACACTGTGAGTGTGGCCCGGCTTCAGCAGCACAAAGCTCGAGGGGCAGGCATAGCATGCACCTGTCCCAGGTCCTCACCATGAAGTCAATGTTGCTGTCCTCATTCCGGAAATACTCCATTAGCTTCTCAAACCGATGCAGTTCTTTACACACCTGAGGGTGCAAACGTTCCTCAGATCTGTACCCTGCAGAACCCAAGTCCCCAACCTCCGGGTCCCAGGAACATGAGGGCAAAGACACCAAGTTTAGCCACAACTTGGTGTGGCATGGTGGCTGGCCCCTGATTTCCTAGCTAGCCTTCAGGAGGCTGAAGCAGGAGGACTGCCTAAGTGAAGCCAGCTTGGGCTGTAAAGTAAAAATCTGTCTTTAAAAAAACAAACAAACAAACAAACAAACAGACAAAGGAGACCCAAATATATATGTAAATAAATAAAATAAAAACAAGCCGGGCGGTGGTGGCGCACGCCTTTAATCCCAGCACTCGGGAGGTAGAGGCAGGTGGATCTTTGTGAGTTCGAGGCCAGCCTGGGCTACCAAGTGAGTTCCAGGAAAGGCGCAAAGCTACACAGAGAAACCCTGTCTCGAAAAACCAAAAAAAAAAATAAATAAATAAATAAATAAATAAAAACAAATTAACCCTAACTCTATCTGGGGACTGTGCCATTTTGGACACCAGAAGAAAACCCAGGACCTGGAATCTGGCCCCGGGTCTCTGACCCTCCACCACGGAGGGAATCCAGTACAGCCCAGGATTTCAGTGTCTCTAAAGTGGTCCAGAAAGACACACAGCAGATCTGAAGCTGTCACACTACAGGAGGACAGGAGCTGAGCCATGGCGGTGGCAGGAGGTTGGGCCCCAGGGGACATGGAGGAGGAGTCAGTTCGCAGCAAAGCCCTCTGCTGAAAAGGGTCCAGGGCTCCTTTGAGTTTCTGAACTTTAAGGAGGAAGAGCTATTTCCTGAACCAAACAATGGATGCGAGGGAAGAGGCCCAGAGAGGAGGAAGGGGCAGGCCCACAGCTGTGGCTGGATGTTGAGGAATCCCATGTTGAAGCAAACTGGGGTTTCAGAGGTAGACCTCAGGAGGGGAAAATTCCACACCCGAGTTCTCTCTTCCGTCCCTGAGAATATGCTTGCTTTGGATCCCACCTGTGAGCTGGCCGCGGCAGAACCACCTGGGGAGTCTTATAAAGTGAAGATGATGCCCAGGCTCCACTCCAGTGGGTCAGGAGGAGAGCCTGTGCCTAAAACAAGAAAAACTTGTGTGTGTTGCCTACATAAATGCATATGTATATGTGTACTGTGCCTGTGGAGGCCAGAAGGGGGCACCAGATCCTCTGGAACTGGAACGAGAGGCAGTTAGTTGTGAGCCACTGAAAACTGAATCCAGGGCCTCTCCAAGGTCAGCAAAGGCTCTAACTACTGAGCCATCTCTCTAGCCCCAGTCTGCATTTTCAATAAGCTCCTTTGGTGATTCTGGCAATATCAGGTTAGACACTGCAGTCTATCCCAGAGCATCATTAACTGGCTGACTGGGAGGTGTCATGGAACAAGATCTAGAGACTTAAGCTCTGCTTTTCTTTAGTTCTGCTCTCACTCTGAAGCAGGCTGCTCAGTCAAGCAGTTATTTTAAAATCACTAGAGATCCCAACATTTTCCTCTAACACACACACACACACACACACACACACACACACACACACACACACACACACGGGGGGGGGGGGGGGGGGGGGGGGACACGGGACATGCAGCTGACTAACCTCTTTAAAATTGTCAAAGGCAGCAAGGATGATTTCATGACCTCCCCGCACCAAACACACAGCTGCCAGCAGCTCCAAGACCAGGGCTTTGGTCCTAAGGATGAAGGAAGATTAACATCCTTGGTTCCCTCCAAGCCACCACAGTTCATGTCCTTAGACACTTCTCCAGCAGAGGAGACCCTGACTGACAGACCCCAAAGCAGGTAGGACTTGTCAAAGATAAGTCAGGATCTTCAGATATCTGGGCACAATGAGGAAGGAAGGAACGTACCTTGGATTCTTGTTGTTGAGGCTAAGTGCAATCTCATTGACAGCATGGGGGTGGGACATGACCAAGTTGAAGCCATACTGCAAAGGAAAGGAGAGGAGAGGCCCTTGATGGTGGGAAAGGGGAAGCCAGCAGGTCCCCCAATAGCAAATCTTCCACAAGCTGGTGCTCAGCTGTCTTGGTTTAACACAGGAGGCAGAAGAAGTAGTGAGCATCACCCCCTACCTGATAGTTCATGATGGCTCTGAGACAAAGGATACAGACGTGGACATCATCCTTCTGGCTCACCAGGCGGGAGTTCTTCAGGGCCCTGCGGCCAGGGAGAGTACTGTACCTGGGGGAAGTGCCACGTGATCAGGCTGGGGACAAGGACTGCTGGTGAAGGCTCTAGGGCACTAGGCTGCCCTTGACGCAGACGGAATGGGGAAAGAGGACCTTGTACCAACGGCTAAGACAGCCAGGGTGCAGGAGGTAGGGGCATCGGCTTCTGTTCACCTCCTTGGGACCCTAGCTTTATACTCTGTCAAACACTCTAACCCCAGGCACCCTCGGAAATATAAGACTGTTTCGAGGACTTTGTGGTTCTTGGGATGGCTCACAAAGACACATATCTGAGACTCCCTGCTCTACTGTGAGTTACCACATCTTGGCGCGTTCAGTGGGGCAGGTGCATCTCTGCTCGCTCCCCACTCTAAAGCCCCCAAAGGCAGAGCAGAGACCTCCACAGGCCTTACAAAGGCTAGGGCTATGCCTGGCTTTGTATCACCCCTCCACTGTCCTAATGTTTTGTGAGAAGAGGAAACACACATGGAATCTGTTCCTGCAAGACCAGAGGGGTGAGCAGTGTTCAGGACACAAAACCCAAGGAGAGAAAGCAGCAGAGCCGTGGAGGAGACAGGCCAAAGGAAAAAGCTATGGGTGTGCAAGGACAGCCTCTTAGTAAAAGGCTCCAGTTCACCAACAGGACTGCTCTTGAGAACCCAGAGACAAATGAAAGCGTGACTTAGGAAAGACCTGAAGGGAAAGGAAGGAGCAGCAGGCAGGTGGGGCTGGGCTTCAAGCCACTGACGGGAAGAGTTCTCGAGGGCAGGAGGCGAATCAGCCAGCAAAGCCCAAGCCCTGCCCAAGGTCAGGAAGGAATGGCTCCAGAGTGAGGGCTGGAGGAAGGGAGAGCTGGAACTCCTGGTGGGGTGGCACAGCTGAGGACCGTGTACTTACCCAGGACAGACTGCTGGGCAGAGTCAGGGAGACAGAGAGAAGATGAGAGACAGGCGAGCAGGCAGAGGGCAAGAGAGCTGAGCCTGGAAGCAAGAGTGGAGGAGGGGCATGAGCACTCACCGGTTCCCAAGACCTGGACGGGGCTGGGGGGGGGGAGGGGGTGCGGGGAGGCAGAGTAAGCGCACACGTACCGGAGCACGGACTGGCGCGCAGAGCGAGCGAGGCTGTTGGCGAAGGGGGCTGACAGGGCGCTGGGCGGCTGCAGGTCCTCGATTGACCTGCTCCAGGACCGGAGCTTGTCAAACGCACCGTCATCGCTACTCTCCAGACCCTCAAAGTCAAACCTGGAGCACGGAAGGACACACGTGCGCACACGCGGGCACATACACAAGAGGAACTCGGTGCCAAGCCCCAGCAAGCCCACCCCCCCTCTTCAGGCCTCTGTGGCAACACAAAGCAAGGGCAGCAAGGAGAGAACACAGAATTAGGCATCCGAGACCTAATCCCAGTTGGAGCTATCGACGTCAGCCAGGGCAGAGAAGGCTCAAACAGCTCTGGGAGGGAGATCTGAAGGTTTCTCCGTGGCCCAAGGACTGCGGGGGCTGGCTGGTTTTCTGCGCTCCTAGCTTCAAACGGGACATCTCGAATCACCACAGCTCTACTTAAACCAATCTATACTCAAGAGAGCAGAGGGATGGGCCAGCTGCAGGTCTCGCTCACTGGACAACGGCAGTGGCTAAGTACTCAGAGCACCTAAAGTAGCTAGGTCATCGAGAATTGGATAGGCCTGGAAGGATAACAATGGGGGTTCCTGAAAATCCAAAGTTGGTCCTTGAAGCTTAGGAAGTACATCACTGTCCCATCCTACCACTGGCTTCTGTGGACTGGCGTTGTTTGGCTTTTTAGTGCCAAGGAATAGCTAATCATGCTAGGCTAGTATGCTAACAGGAGGGCCCAGTGAGCTACACCCCGGGCCTTTTTCTCTGCGATTGACTAGAGGAGGCTTCTGGGTCTTCCTCCCCAGCCTCAGCTTCCCCAGACGAAAGAAAACCTTGGGCTGAGGCTGACGGGTCATTTGGGCTACTTCCTGTTACGTGTCCCTTACCATGAGAGTTGTGCTCAGGGCAAAGAGGATAACCGAGATTACACACCACCCGGGCCGTCCCTTACATTTCTTCAGAGTACACACCCTGAGAAGCAGTTTCGCCCATCCCTCCTCCCCTGTGCCCCTGTAGCCACTAAGAACTAGGGCATGTCTCCCAAGGCTTTTTCCCACAGGACATCTCGCTCCACATGAAGGCCCAGTGTCAAAGGCCTGGGCTTTCTGGAACGAGGCACACCACAGGTGCTGGAAGTTCCAGAGGAGGCTGCAGTAGTCATCAGAGTCCTGACTTCAGGAGGAAGTTCACAGGGCAACCCAGTCAGCTTCAGAGTTTTGACAGGGGTGATGTCCACCCACCAACATGGCACTCCTCGGCATGGGATGTGTCGTTTACAAATACACACCTTCTCTCAAACTATGCGGACGCACCTCTTTCCTCTCAAGGCTTCTCAAAACTTATTCTCTCTCACTCCCTGGACTCTTTGCTCCCAAAGGCACTGCCCTAGACACCAAAGCTTTAAACGTCTGGTGTATTCTTGGTTGAGAGAAACTGGGGTTTGTTTGCTTTTCAAGAAAGACAGGCACATTTGGGGAAATGATCTACATCTTTTTACTATAAAAGTTCTGAACTAAAAATTCACTTAAGTAAATTGTTTTTTCCATCTCTTTCTATAAAAAGATTATTTAAAGGGACAGGAGGATCACGAGGTATGAGTTCTGCAGCGATCTGGATGGAGAGTGGTCTACTCTAGGTTAAAGAAGATGACCTGGGAAGGGTTACAGGGAAGCAGCATCTGGAGAGGCTTCCGTGTGCGCCCTTGAGGAGACCCACTGGGCATAAGGGCAGGGACAGCATAAAAGCTAAAGTCTAGGCAAGGTCCAAGGCTCAAGCCTGGGCTTCTCCAGACTAGGAACATTCAATACTAGGGCACCATGGGAAGTTGAGAGCAAAACCGGGACCCGATCTCCCTAGGCTGATTGTCTAGGTGTAAGACTGCACATGTTGGTGACGTCATTTACCATCACAGGCAGCCTTCTTTCCATACATCTGGAAATTACAGGCAGGCATATTACCCAGCTAATAAATTAACAACAGGGCAGTCACCAGAGAGGAGGCCTATGTTCCAAATGCGAGGTGTGAGACACACTTCTCATCTAATCCCTTCAGTGAGGAGGACAAGGCTGCTCCAGGTTCCACAGATAGCGCCCGACACAACTTTGTGCGGCTCACAAGCCCTCGTTCACTGCGCTGCGCCATGCCAGCACCCTGTGCCAACCCTCCACGTGAAAAGGGTATTTGGAAAATGCTCCCAAATGCTTCATCTGTCTGCTCAGGTCAAAGGTCATGCTCACTGCACTTCTTCAACAACAGGCCTGTAGTAACCCTCTCACATCTCAGTGTCTCATGAATATTCAATTTTGTAGAAATGGATAAACCCTACCAAGGCATTTCCCTGAGGAGCCAGGATATTTTCTTGGCCTGTAGTTTGGCACTTAGATCATTTGGGTTTTGATTCCAAGCTCCCTTTCCATACTGTTCTCATCGTGCTCCCCCAGAACATGCCTTCCACTCCAGCTATCAGGCCGACCCTTGCTGGTTCCTGATCGTCCCTTGTCTTGCCTGCTCACTTCACACTAACACCTGGGCTACTTCCTCCTGTCTTGACTTGCCCATTGCCATCTTCTCTGCTGGGATCTCACCCTTCCTTCTCCTCCTCCCCCATCTCCTCCCATGCTGGAGACTGAACCCTCAGCCTTAGCACATGGCAGGCATGGTTCCGCTGCTCTGCATCCCCAGCCCTCACTGTTCTAAATAGACAGGACTATGTGCTTCCTTCCCAGTGGGTCCCCAACCTTAGCCCTTGTGGTACTCACATGACAGAACATTGGGCAAATGACAAGTAATCCACCAGCACGTCCAGGCCTCTGTTTTCATCATTGAGAAACTCCCTCACCCACCTGCAGACACAGGAAACAGCGGATGGAGTCTGTAAACTGGTTTGGCTTAGTGGAGGGCTCTGACCCAGCAATCTAGCAACAAATGTGTGCTCCTGTAACCTACTGGAACCTAGTGTCAGGCTGAGAAAATCCTGAAAGCCAACATCTACAACATCGATCTGTGATCTTGTCAGGAGCCTGGACCTCCCACAGGCAGGGGAGCCAGAGATAGGGAAAGTATTTCCAACACCACTTGCCTTATCACAGATGAGCTCCAGCCAACAAGATTCCAGCCAGTCTCTCCTAGTGGGCCAAGGCTATAACCCAATTATTTCCTGTATCCCTTTGATCTGATACAATGTGAGGCACGAAGCCCTTTCCCACTGTGTGCTGGAAGAACTGAGGAGGCATCCAGAGCATTTACCACTCACAGAGCTGTGTCTGAAAAAGCCAGCAAGTCCCCTATGCCATAAATCTCAGTCAGAGATCCTTACTGGGCCAAGGGGCTCTCCACTGAGTTCAGTCTTGAGAAGCAATGAGCAAAGATTGCTGTGTGAGTTCTGTGTTCAACTGGAGTGAGTCTGGCAAACTGAAAAAGGTCGAGGACACTTAGGAACTCAAACTCCAGTATGACATGACTCCCAGTCACATGAGAATGTGGGAAGGAAGGCAGCAGGTGGGCGGACAGAAGGACAATGACCTGGGGCATTTTTGCTTTCCTTCTGGAAAAAAAGTGAAGAGCCAATTCCCTCCGAGTTGGTGGGACTGTTGTATGACAAGTTCAGTCCACTGTACCCACTGTTCTCCTGAGTGCTCTATTCACTCTGGAATGTCCATGGGACCACATAAAGCAGCTGCATCCATCCGCCCTGCAGGGCTTTTACCCCACAGCTGGATACCGGCTCCATGCTGGGCAGCCACACCCGGAGCTGAGAGAGGCTGGACCTGGAGCACCAGGCTTGGCTGATTTGGCAGCAAGCTTCAGCTGAAGCTGACACTGGAGCCGCCTGAAGTGAGCTTCCTCTCTGGGGGCCGACAGGCCTCCCATTTCCTGTCTGTCTGCTCTCCAGCTCCCCACCCCCTTCTCATTTCCTGTCTGAGTCTACACTGCTATTTTAGGGATCCTGACACTTTGAAGGAGAGGTTAAAGGGCACTTTGACAAGGCAGAAAAACCAATACAAACTAGAAGAGCTAGAGCGCTCTGGAATCCTGCGCTGGGGCAGCGTCACCCTGCAGCACGAGTCCCCATCCACTGCCAGTAGGCTCAGTCCTGTGGAACCCCCCATGACCCCTCACTAGCCGGACAAACTTCCTGAAGACAAAGAGTCTGTCGTCTTCATAGAGCCAACCAGAGAGGCCTCAGATTGGACGGCAGGGGCTTCTAAAAGGTCACAACTAAGCTCTTCCCTGGGAGCCAGGGGCTGGTTCTAGACTTCCAACTTGTGGGGCAACTGCCAAGCAGCCCTGGGGCCTAGGAACTATGCCAATCACAGGGACTGGTACTTTGTGACCCTTATCTAAGGAGAGCAGACCCCCACCCTCACAGAAGACTGCAAGACCTGAGAGGGGCCCTGAGGACTGGTGCAGGTACCAGATGGTGCTCAGGACAGCCACAGTGTCACTCTTGACCAAACACACAGCCCGACTGATGAACTTTCCTAGTTTTCCTTCTGTGAGATTTTTGGGAGTGGAGGGATAGGAGGGCTTGGCCACACCTTTCTCCGTGGCTTTCCATGTCTGGGTCACAGATGACTGGTATGGAAGCCGTGCTTTGGCTAGCACAGCCCAGCTCCCAACCTCAGGAACTGTCCCTTTCCTGTCCTCTCCTGTGCCACTTCCCTTCTGACCGCTGCTGCAGCTGGCCACAGGCAGATGTCCTTCCCCCCGACAGCTCCAGGCAGGTCTGGCCTGGAGGTAGACAAGCAGGCTGCTGCTCTGACAGAAGAGGAAAAGCTGATGAGGTCATTTGGCTCTGTCCACCTTGCTCTCAGGAAGCTCAGGGACTCAGGCTGGCATCTGCCCAGAAACCCCACCTCACCTTCTGCTGCTCACCCACGGAGGGGAGGCCCCACCCCAGGTGCTGGGGTCCCACCTCACTATCCCTTCTGCACAGGTATGCACACACCTGTCTCCCTCTTCTCATCTCTTTCTCACTCTCGCTGGGACAGCATCACAGGACTGAGGCATTGTCCCTCCTGACCCTCCTGCATCAGCCCTGAGCTCCCTCAGCACCACTTGGTACCCCACTCGGTCTGAAAGACCCCCACAGATCGCAATGTGTTGACAGCAACAGGATCTGTGAGGACAGACGCCCAGTGCCCGGGCCTCTCTGTCTCACATCTTTCTTTGGTGCTTCAGGAAGCCTCTTCTGCTTATGTACTAAGTTTTTTTTTTCTTCTTCTTTTCTCAAACAAACAAACAAACAATCTGTGCACCAAAAAGTCTAACTAGTCATCAATTAGGAACTAGGTTTCATCTATTCAATATAATATATTCTCACATCCCAACCTTTGCTGGGCCTCTCCTGGCCCAGGACCAGACCACAGGCAGACTCCAGTCTTAGCTGCTATGGGAATGTCTTCTACTCAAAGCCACAGGACCCCAAGAGAGGCCCCAGGCTTGCCAGAAGTAACTGGTCAGCAGCTGGCAGAACTGAAGGGTAGAAAAGCTAGAAAGCGCTTATCTAGAGCTCTGTAGAGCCAAATGCTATTCAAGGGACAGCCTTGCTTCATGGCAGGAAGGATAAACCAACAAAGGGAACCAAAATCCATGTGGTTGACAGTGTTTGGTGTCAGGGAGCGAGGCCAGGATGGCCGGGCCTGACTTACCCAATGTGGTTGGTGCGAAGTGAGATCTCCAGCTCCCGCAGGACCTTGGTTGACTCCTGAACTCTCCTCCTGAACTTCTGTAAACATGGAATCTTTGGTCACTTGACAGACATTCCCTGTCAACTACTTTTCTTTACGATTTTATTTATCTATGTTTCTGTGTATGAGTGTTTTGCCTGCATGTATGTCTATGTACCATATGCATACATTGCCGATAGAGGCCACAAGAGGATGCTGGGTTTCCTGGAAGTGGAGTTACAGGGGTTGTAAGCCACCATGTGGGTGTTGGGAACTAAACCTGGGTCTTCTGGAAAAACAGCAAGTTCCCTTAACTGCTGCGTCATCTCTCTAACCTCCCTCCATCAACCTTGTCTGTCTGTCTGTCTGTCTGTCTGTCTGTCTGTCTGTCTGTCTGTCGGGAAGGGGAGGTACAGCACCTTGCTATGTAGCCCGAGTTGGCCTGGAACTCACAATCCTCTTGCCTCAGTCACCTAAGTACTGGGATCACAGGCATACACTGGTCATACCCAGCTATGCACTTTTATATTACAAATAAGAGAGGCAGAAAAGAAAACATGGGGAAGACAATGTGCAATTACCGACCTTCCCTCCAGTACTGGATAGTCACTTAGGCCTCAAAGCCCAGATATTTAACTGCCAATATTCAAAAATCAGTGTCAAAATACTTAGCCCCAAGTCAAAAGGTTTGTGCCCCAACCCCCAGGACATGAAGGGCCTTTCCGTCCTATACGTCACCTTCCGTGTTACATTGGGGTCCAAGAAGCTCTGAAGTTTCTGGATATAGGTGTGGGGAGGATTCTTCACCTGGAATCGTTCCTGTAAGAAAACACACACACATGTGTGCACACAGAAACACAAAGTCCGTGGAGGTCTAAGGGCGGAGAATGCCTACAGAGCTGTTTGAGGGACTTGGTCTCCAGATCTCACCTGCCCCTCAGCATCATCAAAACCCTAGGTTCCCTTCCCTGACCAATCGCGGGGCACATGCCCACCTCCTCAGGCAACGCTCCCTGGCATCCACAATGCTTTTCTATGCCAGAGACTATTCCAGTCTACCGCTTGCTAAGATGCGGGGACCACAGCTGTGACTGGTACCTCACGTGAACATGGAACTGGCTAACTGGCAGGCGGTTATGAAAGCCACAGCGAGGGGAGCTTTGCCCCGAAGAATCTAGCTTTTGTAGTTCTAAACTCTGCAGCTGGGGCTCAGCTAGCTTTGCTGTGTTCTTAGTCTTAGGGAGGTACATTGTCTGTGCTTTGCCCAGGAACTGGACCCCAGCAAGCAAATGCTGAAAGCTGGTCTCAGCTAGGTTCTCTCTCAATACCCTTCCACAGAGCATTGGACTATGGCCTCTCTATTTGGGTCCCTCAAGAGGAGACTCAACAAACCCCTCAGCATTCTGGTCCTATACAGCCCTCCACAAAGAAGCTATCTGAAGAGCTCAGGGGAAGAGATGCATACAGGGAGGGATCCAGGAGAATGACATAATGTTAAGAAACAGGACCTGAAAACAAACAAGACTCCAAGAAAAACTGAAATTATGTAACCTAAAAAAAGGGCAGAATTTGCCTGGCAGTGGTGGTGCACACCTTTAATCCCAGCACTAGGGAGACGGAGGCAGGAGGATCTCTTTGAGTTTAGGCCAGCCTGGTCTACAGAGCAAGTTCCAGAACAGTCATTACTACACAGAGAAACCCTGTTTCAAAACAAAACAAAACAAAACAAAACAAAACAAAACAAAACAAAACAAAACAAAACAAAACAAAACAAAACAAAACAACAAAAGGGGAGGGCTTATCAAGGAAGTAACTTCAGCACTGCTGTCCTCCAAACCCTTCCCTGGCCAGAGCTTGGACGTGGACCTCAGAATCATAATGCCAGCTCCGTGGCAAGCACAGGACACGATAGAAGAAAACAGCCAGCAAAGACCCTGCACCTGTATGTCTTGGACCAATCTGGCTCTGGGTTCTCTGACTGAAAGAGGACTATCAGAGGATTTTGTGAGGTTAAATGAAATATTTTACTATATGTGGCATTCCTGACAGATAATCAGCTCTCAAACATTAGCTATTATGTTTTTTTCAGGGCCTGGAAAAAACAAACAAACAAACAAACAAACCCACAGATTTGTTCATGACAAAGCTCAGCGCCTGAGTGCCATGTAAACACAATGCCCACACTCTGCGCCAGGTCCCCACCAAGACACATGCTGAGCCTTGCGTTCAAAGACAAATGTGCAGGAGAAAGAGCCTAGGCAGAGAGTGTTACAATACCCTGGTTATCAGCAAAGTAATGCGCTCTCTTCTTACTCAGCTCTGGACACTATCCATGCAAGGACAGCTGTGGTCCTTGACTACACAAGGGGACAAGGGCATCTCCCTCCTAGAAGTCTGTGGCTGGCAGGAGAAGCACCTCACTGTCTGTCCTGTCTGGGCCAGAGTGACAGAGTCCCTGAGCACAGCTGCAGGCACAGTCACAGTCCTACGCTGAACACAGTCCTCTGGAGGACCTGCCCACCTGACCCACACCTACACTGAACACAGTCCTCTGGAGGACCTGCCCACCTGACCCACGGATGACCCTGACAGGTCACTGCATCACTGTACACTAGGCAGCCCCTGAACAACGTCAGCTTACCTACCCCGTATCAAGGCTGCCTCTTACCAACACCTCTGGCCCTACTGTCTTCTCCAGGTGTCACAGACTGCTACCTCCCTGACCTTGCCACCTCACACCTGATCACACAAACTGCCACCTCACACCTGATCACACAGACTGCCAACCTCACACCTGATCACACAAACTGCCACCTCACACCTGATCACACAGACTGCCACCTCAAACCTGGTCACACAGACCGCCAACCTCACACCTGATCAGACAGACTGCCAACCTCACACCTGATCACACAGACCGCCAACCTCACACCTGATCACACAGACTGCCAACCTCACACCTGACCACACAGACCACCACCTCATACCTGGTCACACAGACTGCCAACCTCACACCCAATCACACAGACTGCCAACCTCATACCTGATCACACAGACTGCCAACCTCACACCCGGTCACACAGACTGCCAACCTCATACCTGGTCACACCGACTACCAACCTTATACCTGATCACACAGACTGCCACCTCACACCTGATCACACAGACTGCCAACCTCACACCTGATCACACAGACTGCCACCTCACACCTGATCACACAGACTGCCAACCTCACACCTGATGACACAGACTGCCACCTCACACCTGATCACACAGACTGCCACCTCACACCTGATCACACAGACTGCCACCTCACACCTGGTCACACAGACCGCCAACCTCATACCTGGTCACAGATGAGATCCCACTTCTTCTCGTTGTCGTACTGTCGCAGGAGCCGGGCCTTGTCAGGAGGCAGGTTCATGGAACTCTGAGGAGAGAACCCGAGTCAGCAAGCTGAAGCTCCCACCACATACTCACCTGGCGGGCAGGAAGGCACGAACTCCCCTTCCCCTCTTACTGCCGCTAAGGCAGCATAGGAGGGGGGCACTTCCTGTCTCCCCACCAGAACAGTCAGTTTGGTTGAACAATACTTTCCAAACTAAAGGTCAGAGAATCAGTCTAATGAGTCAAAATTAACTTTATTTGGAATACAAAATTATGTAAAGGTGCTTGCCCCAAGTCTGTGTTGAGTTTAACCTCCAGAGCAGAGCCACACGGAGGTCACGAACCAACTCCTCTAAGCTGTCTTCTGACTCCCCTGAGTATATCGGGGCACACTTGCTCCCGCACACCTATACAAAGTATACACACAAAATACTTGCAAATGCAAATAAGATTTAAATAGAAGACACCAAGATTCACGGCAAGTAGGAAGTATAAATGTTTTATGAAGCCTTCTTTGACATCCCACATATATGTCATATACATACGAGTCATACTGTAAAAGGTACTTCATGTAATATGAAGTAAGCCAAACTGGGAAAGGCCATACTGTAAAAAAGATGTTTTTAAAAAGATTTTTACTATTTTTAAATTGTGTGTGTGTGTGTGTGTGTGTGTGTGCGTGTGTGTGCAGGTGCCCTAGGAGTCCAGAAGAAGGAGGGTATCAGATCCTCTGGAGCTGGAGCTACAGGTAGCTATGAGCTGTCTGACGTGGATGCTTGGGTTGTCTGTAAGAGCAGTACCTACTTTTAATCCCTGAACCATCCATTTCTCCGGTACCAAAAGATAACTTCTTAGCATAAGACAGACCAAACTTTGAAAGCCACTTTCAATTTGCTTTTCTGTCATAACCTGAGAACCAAATGAATCAGATGCAAGTGAATGAGGTCATTTATATAAAGAGAACCATTCACACACTTTAGAAAAATATTTACAAGCTGGGCAGTGGTGATGCACACCTTTAATCCCAGCTCTTAGAAGGCAGAGGCAGGCAGATCTCTGTGAGTTGGAGTCTAGTCTGGTCTACAGAGAGAGTTCCAGGACAGCCAGGACTACATAGAGAAACCTTGACTCAAACAAACAAACAAACAAAACAAAACAAAACAAAACAAAAAAAGCAGTAGCAATTTACTTGCTACTAATTACAAATGACTACCCTCTCGATTAACCAATACAGGGCACTGTCCAGACCCCCTGTTAAGACACCCCAATATAAAATACTGAAGGATAGACCATGAGTCATTTTATTTTGCTCACTACTGTGTACTAAATGAACAGTCTGTGGGTGCAGTGCAAGGAAGGTCTAAAGTCTGCCTTACATGGCCCTGCAGACATGACTGGCCCCCTCTCTTCAGTCCGATGTCCCCTAAGTCAGGACCAGCTTTGTTCTAGGTCACAAGCTTTGCCTCTAATAGCAGCCTGACACTTTGATCAGCTCACAGCGCCTGCACACCCCACTTAGGACTCAAACAAGGTACCCATCTGAGGTGCCACAGCTGTCTGACCCACCTGACCTCCAGAAGACCTCCCTCCCACCCCTGTGGCTCTAAGCCCAGCTCTCACTCCCTAGTAGCCCAGGCCTGACCACTGGCTTCACTCCTGTCTAACCCCACCCTCATCCTGAAATGAATGTGTGTTCAGGGTCTCCACTTAGGGACCAACAGGAACACCCTTAAATGTTATTTACCTCTGTCACATAGTCCATCATGCACTTATCTCACACATACTATTATGCCATCTATGCACTCATCTTATCCCAAGGACGCAATCTACATTCAGTCTCCTCCTCTCAACACATTTTACAGAGACTTAAGTTGATGGCAGGTCCATGGCTATCAGGCCCCAGAACAGTGGACTCACATCCTGGCTGAAAACAGGACCACTAGGGT
Source organism: Peromyscus maniculatus bairdii (assembly GCF_049852395.1). Classification (NCBI taxonomy): domain Eukaryota; kingdom Metazoa; phylum Chordata; class Mammalia; order Rodentia; family Cricetidae; genus Peromyscus; species Peromyscus maniculatus. Next base: position 69,029,101 of record NC_134871.1, read on the forward strand.
TCAAAACAGGAAGCCGGTTGAGGAGTCCAGTTAGTTACAAATGGAAGAACTGAGGACTAGAGAGACAAGACAGAGACAATGTCATCACAACTCTTCCATGGTTTCTGCCTGCTGCCCAGGAGTCTGCCTGAACTACACGACAGAGGGCGGCCTGCTGATACTGCACCGACAGTAGGATGTGCAGACACCTTCCCCAGCTGATACTGCACCGACGGTAGGATGTGCAGACATCTTCCCCAGCGGATACTGCACCGACGGTAGGATGTGCAGACACCTTCCCCAGCGGATATTGCATCGACGGTAGGATGTGCAGACATCTCCCCCAGCTGATATTGCATCGACAGTAGGATGTGCAGACATCTCCCCCAGCTGATATTGCATCGACGGTAGGATGTGCAGACATCTCCCCCAGCTGATATTGCATCGACGGTAGGATGTGCAGACATCTCCCCCAGCTGATATTGCATCGACGGTAGGATGTGCAGACATCTCCCCCAGCTGGTACTGACTGTACTGACAGTAGGATGTGCAGACATCTCCCCCAGTGGATACTGCACCGACGGTAGGATGTGCAGACATCTCCCCCAGTGGATACTGCACCGACGGTAGGATGTGCAGACATCTTCCCCCTGCTGATACTGCATCGACGGTAGGATGTGCAGACATCTTCCCCAGCTGATACTGCACCGACGGTAGGATGTGCAGACATCTCCCCCAGTGGATACTGTACTGACAGTAGGATGTGCAGACATCTCCCCCAGTGGATACTGCACTGACGGTAGGATGCACAGACATAGCCCACCTTCGGGAACTGCTTTGCTGACGGCCAATCTCAACTGTCTGTGTGTGGGTGACACACAGGAGCAGGGCGCTTTAACAAACAGACACAAAGGTCCAAGGCAGGTCCAGACAGCCTCAGGCCACCCAGCTGGGGGACAGGCTGACAGGAAGAGAAAACTAGGCAGAAAGAGTCCCCAGGACTAATCCTGGCTCTACACACCATGGGCATAGCACCATCATCTAAGGATACTGCTATCACTTCTGAGCCAGGAAAATAACTTCCTATTTTTTCATGGGGGGGGGGTGCTAGTTGTGCTGGCCTTTTTGTTTTTATTTATTTGTTTTGTCAACTTCACACTAGCTAGTCATTTGAGAAGAGAACAGAGCCTCTCTTGAGAAAATGTCCCCCCAGACTGTCCTGTGGGTATGCCTGTGGGGTGTTTTTCTTAATGATTGATGCAGGTGGGTCTATCCCCTCACTGAGGTATGCCTCCCTTGCACAGATGGTCCTGGGTACCGGAAGAAAGCAGGCTCAGCAAGGTACAGGGAGCAAACCACAGCAGCATTTCTCCATGGCCTCCAGCTCCTCCCTCCACGGTCCTGCCCTGGCTTCCTTTGATGACGTACTGTGATTGGAAGTGCAGAGGTCTCTTCCTCCTCAAGCTGTGTTTTGGTCATCAGCTGTTTCATTAGCAATAGAAACCTCGGACCCTGGTACAGAGCATGAATGGCCTACTGCTACTGTGGCAGACATCACATCCTGTCTACACCAACTTCCTCTTTTGGCCAACCATTGTGGGCTGCTGCGGCTTTACATCTCCCTGCCAGGTGTGCTGCTGGGGAAATGCTTGACTCTCTCCAGGCTTCAAGACTGAACAAAATAACCCCTTCCGGGAAACCTATCTTAAAACCACCGTGACCCATCAAGGACCTGGTCAAAATTTAAATCCTCAAAGAAGATGGCCCCTGCTGTGTGGAAATAGGTGGCAAAGCACCAAACAGCCTTCACAGCAGGCCCACCCCCTCCTGTCTAGAGCTTTCCCGGCTTTCTGGAGGCCACTGGCCCCAGCCGGCTGTTTGTCAGGGCCGAGAGTGCAATGGGAAGGGTTGGGAAGGAAAAACCTGCAACCTCTAGCATTCTCACAGAGCAAAGCACTGACTACGGCGGGAGCCACCAGCCAAGGCAGAGGACCAGGCAGTTCCTTTGCTGCTAGACAAGAGCGTGATGGCTCTTGCCCCCATCTGATAATGTGCATAAATCTGGCAGGGTCCAATGTCCAGAGGAAGCCAACTTCCTGGCTTCCAGAGACACGGCTCCAGCCTCAGTCAGAAGCCTGTTTCCCCTTCCGTGGTTCCTTGGACAGCAGGCTCTCAGAGACGGAAGCTCAGGTCTTGCTAAGTCCCCAGTGCAAGTCCTGCTGGACAGAAAGAAGGCAGAGGGCGCCAGCTGTGGATCCAGATTGCCAAGACCCACTCTGGGCATTTCAGGGCGATCAAGTCCACTGAACTCATCCGCCCAACACACCTCACTATCCCACGGGGGTTCTGAGCATCAGATGATTATTTTACACCTGCACACATCTGGAGTATGGTGGGTACTGGCAAGACTCCTTTCCTTCTGGAAAGCCAGTGTGGTATTTGGCATCCACACAGCTGCCCTCTTGCTTCTGGGTTGTCCGTTCTCATTTGTCCTTCGTCAACCACTTCCCAACACTGAAAGAAGTGTAATTCTTCGAGCCCTTTTCAAATCCCTCTTTGATCTCCTCTAAGACTAGAATCAATCTAAACACCCCATCTTCGGGGCAGGGGGAGACACACCCCACCCAGGAAGGGAAGAAGAGAGATACACCACAGCCACAACAGTCACAGTAGGAGACGGGAGAGGGGAGCTGAACTCAAAATGAAATCAAGTCTGGGTCCTGGTCTCTGTCAGAGGGAACAAGAAGACGCCTCACCAGAGGCCCATGATGGAAGAAGCTGAAAGCTGTGGATCTGATGCTTCTCCAGCAAGGCTGCTCGGGCTTGCTTCTTACTTGGGGGCCTGTATAAATAAGGGGTCCTATTCCTCTACCACGTCTCCTTACGTCCCCCAACCTCATCCCTGTCTACTCCAGGAAAGCTAAGGAGGAGGAAGGACGGGGGTCTGCTCTCAGAGGTTCCCTTCTCCTGCCTGCCTTGCACCCCAAGTCCACTCAGCCCCTCCTCCTTTCTTTCCAAGGAAAGGGAAGTACTGGCTATTTGGAGTTTCCTTCAGCGCCTACTCTGGGACTCACCCCTGCTCTGCCAGTCTTCTTGGGCCAAGCCTGGGGAAAACCCAACATACAGAAATAGGAAGCACCCAAAACTCCCTGCTCCATTACTTCTAGCCCCAGCTGATCATGACAAATCTAGGAACAGACACAAAAATGGCGTAGCACCTATAGACAGGCTAGAAACATTGGAACATCCCTGGGAAAAGGACTGTGAGGACTTTAGGGACAGCCACAAATGGTATTTACTTTCAGCAAAAACAGGAAGAGCTGGTGATTGTTTTTAATATTTTCTCTTGCAGAACCACCTCCCAACAAGTTTCCTAAGCTGGACCTGTCTCCGAGCATAGATGCTCCAGGCCCTGTGCTCGGGCCATGGGATGGAGACTCCTGGAGAGCTGAATCTAGAGCCTCCCCACAGGGGACAGAAAGTGCTTTCCTGGGTACCACGTGCTTCTCAGCATGCTGCTGTGCCCCAGATACAGCTGCCACCAAAGCCTCCCTGGCATCTGTCGATGGACCTAGTGGACAGAGGAGCAGAGGTAGGAAACGGGCAGGAAGTAAAAGCCTGGAAGCTGAGGAGGCTGCTGTAGGAGGAGAGTTAGCACTGTTCCCAGCCTGAGCTCCTAATGGGATGATCCCCTTCCCCAACGAAAAAGTCTGCCCCAAGGCCAGCGACAAAGATGGCAACACAAGGCACAAGGTCACGTAGGCAGGCTTGGAACAGCCCAGCCAGCTTTCCACAGGTCTCCACCAGTAGGTGGGTAACAGGCACAGCTGTGGCCGGCTGGGCACTGCTACCAAAGGGGGAGCGCTCCAGAGGCATCAGTCCCTCCTACCTTGGCCCCTTGGCGGCCACAGCCAGCCCTGCTGCAGTAGCAGCTCCCAGACAATGAGAGCTATTTTCAGCCAGTGCTTTAACACAAGCCAGCTGGCCAGTGTGCCGGGCAGGAGTCCTCCTCCACCCAGCCCGCCCAGACAGCGGGCTGCCCGGCCAGCCCCACCCGCCCCATGCTGCTGCCACCTCTGCATCACTGTTTATCTCACTGTCTCAGCACTGCCCCTCCCAACACCCCCAAAACTGCAATCCTGTCAAAGGGAAGCAGACAAATCAGAGCTCAATCAAAGGTCCGAGAGCTAACATTAGAACATCCAGACATAGGAAACACAGCAGCCCCTTCAAACACCCACACTGTTCCCCAGGCCTATGACTGGCTGGGGCAGTGCTGCAGGGGTGGAGATGAAACCCATGGACAGGCAGACTTCCCCGCAGCCCTCGCCGACCCAGAATCCAGTCTTCACTGCCAAGCCTGGGAAACAAAGCTCAAGACTGCTCCTCTCGCCCACTTCCTCTATCCTTTCCAGAGCAGGGATCTGGAGAATGAGTCTGAGTCGGGGACAAAAGATTCTGGACAAGAGCTGTTCTGCTCCAGAAAGAGAATCATAGGAAGGGCACTCAAATCACAGCCTGAGGAGCGAGCGGGTGGGCAAACAATCCAGCCAGCCCCCCTGCCCAGCAGCATTCTAAAACAGGAAGCAGGCAGGGCAACAGCCACCTCCCCTGGACCCTGACACTCCAGCCCTTTCTCCATAAGCTCACAGTGCAGGGACCCAACCCCCACCCCACTCCTTCACTCCTCAGAAAGGGACCCTATGCACAGGAGTCCACACAGAGTGCACAGCTCTCCCAAACAGTTTTCTCGAGGCCTGAGCTACTAGGAGACATAAAGGAAAGTTGCTGGGGCTCCTCCTTATGGCATCAGAAAAGTGGGTGTGATTTTCTTGGACCTAAGTGTCTGCAGTGGCTTAAGTCTGCCTTTCTGGATTTGTTTTAATTGAAGCCATCATTTTGGGAACAACTGCCAGCACAGAACTATGTCTGGAGAACGTGCTCCTGTGGTCACTGATGACTCTATAACCAGAAGTGACTTGCTGAACAGTTATGGGCCAAGTCCCTAAGCAGCCTGGAGGAAAAGAAATGGATTCAGCAGATGTCTCCAGTTGAGCTCTGCAATTCACGCCAGGCAAATCAGATGAAGGAAGGGTCCTAGACGGCCAGCACAACTCAGAGGCGACTTTTTCTAACAATTATACCCCTGAGGCCTCTCTGTCACCCCGAGGATTCCTCTACTGGATGCCGAGAAGGCGAAGGAAAATGACAGTGTCCCCAGTACAGGAAAGCCCTCTCTACCCTCCGCCGCACTACTGCGCTTACATCAGGTAACTTCCACAGACGGCGTGGGCCCAGCTCCTGGTTGAGGACGCCCTTCTGCCTACCAGTTGAGGAGTACCCCGTTTCAGACAAAACTGCTGATGTCATTTTCCAGTTGAACCATTGGCCCAATGAAACTACCACCACAGCAACTTGATCCAGCCACTGGCTCCTCAGCCCCTCCTCGTGGTTAGCCAGACCCACACACTCCCCAGTTACGCAGAATGGAAACTATTCCGAGGGGGTGACAGGTTTTCCAAAGCCAAGGAGTCTTGGGCACAGCCTGCCACTCTCCATTAGCCAACCAGGGTTCTCCCTCTTTCCCTGGAACTCCTTGGGAGTCCCACGAGGATTTCTGGGGTCACATCCCTCTCTCCTCACACCACAGCAGCTCTCTCACTGGGACACGGTGGGTCTCCCCGCACCGTGGAGGACACAAGGCCTCTGACCGAGCCTTCCCTTCCTGTCCCACTGATGCTCTTACTATTCACTTCAGCGCTCAGGGGCACCTGACCTTCCACTGCAAATCCACTTCCCGCACTTCTTTCCCTCTTCCCAGGAACGGGGATGGCTTCCAAACACCCAGGCACATAAGGCGAATCGTGTTTTTTCTTGATTCAGAAATATTCTGCGCACGCCTTTAATCCCAGCACTCGGGAGGCAGAGCCAGGCGGATCTCTGTGAGTTCGAGGCCAGCCTGGTCTACAGAGCCAGATTCAGGACAGGCACCAAAACTACACAGAGAAAGAAACCCTGTCTCGAAAAAAAAAAAAAAAAAGAAAAGAAAAAAGGAATACTCTGGTTCCTTATCATTTACAAAAAAAGAAGTTCTTGGCTGGTTGCTCCTCACATCTTACCAGAACGTGCTTGGGAGCTGAGCTTCTCTCCAGGCTGGCCTCAGCTTACCATTTGGGCTCTCACGGAACCAGCCCTCTTGCTATTTCTTGGCCCCAGGATTTGCCTGTGACCAACGCTTCCTTGGCCTTCTAAATCCCTCCTACCCATTATTACCTGTATCAAAACCCAATAGCTGTCAGAATCACACTCTCAAATAATTACGTGCCCAAACGGCCCAGCAAGGCCCACTTGCTGTCCCTCAGCCTCTCTTCCTCAGCCGTGTTTAGCTTTCCTTTCCTCCATGGCTTTCTCTTTCACTTAGGTTTGGCTGTGTGACCGCGTGGAATGTAAACAGAGTGTGCGGTCTCTGAGAAAAAGTCTTAAAGGGGTGAAGCAGACGCTCCTTTCTCAGTTCTGTCTGCAGCTGGGCAGAACACAGACACAATGGCTGGACTTTGGCAGTTATTTTGACCAAGAGAGGTGACTTTGGAACTGAAGCCTCCTACATAGTAAACAGAACTCCCTGGGTCTGGGGACGTGATGCTGTGGTGGAGCACTTGCCTGGCGTGCACAAGGCTCTAGGGGCAAACCTAGGACTGAAGAGAGAAAAACTAAAAGCAGCGGTTGCTATGGTCACTGCCACTAGGCACGGTGGCACCCACTTGTAATCCCAGCTACTTGGAAGGATGAGGCAGGAGGATTGTGAATTCAAGGCCAGCCAGGGCAATTCAGGAAGACTATCTCCAAGAAGGAAGACAGGGATGTGCTGGGAGGGAGGACAGGAAGAAGTGCTCCTTGTGACTGAAGCCGTGGACCATCAGTGCAGTCCGAATACATTCCATATGATGTGCCTTCCTGTTTGTTCTCTGCTCATCCAGTCACAACTACAACAGGAATTCCTAAAAACAAAGGTCAGGCTTCTGTTCTGAATAATGTTGGTGCTTAGTAAATGACCGATGCCCAGCCTTCCACCAGGTCCCTTGGGTCCCTCGTTCTGGTCCTGCTCCATCCCCGTTATTCGAGGACAGAAAGAACTCTCTTGACATCTCACCGCAGTCCTTGGGACTTGCGGGCACTCACCTACGCTCTGCCTTTTGTGTTCTTTAGGCTGCTTCTCCCTCAGTGAACTCCTGCCAGTAAACTCACGCCCAGTCTCAGTTCAGGTCACCATCGAAGCCTGTTCTCTCCCTTTCTTCTCCTTAACCAGAGTCACCCTCCTATAGCCTGCTAGGCGATGGCTTCTGAGTACAGAGTCAGCAACTCACTAAAGACGGAGCAAACCTCCTTCCCCATGCGGACACCCCTCTTCCTCCTCCATCTGCCTCCTTCTCCAGGACACCTCAGCCTCCCCGCTTGTCCAGCTCACAGCAGAGGAGATCCGCCTCTTCTAACAAATCTCCCCTCAGTGAGAGTTGCTCCAACAGTGTCTCCACACATTTATTAGTTCTTTTTAAATATGGCCATAGAGTTGTGACGGATGACTGACGTTCCTTCACCCTATCTTGGACCTTCAATAAACATCCTTTCGATGGTTCTCAGCGACACTCCTGGGAACAGAATGGAGTGGTGAGAACAAGGACTGTAGAGACACAGGGTCTGGGGTGGAGTCCTGGCTCCATCACTTGTTACTGTTGTACACCCTCGGGAAAGGAGTTCATTCATGTCTGTGAGACCCAATCTCCTCACGTGTGAAGTGGGATAGGAAAAGTGCCTACCTAGCGAGGTTGCTATGGAGACTGGGGAAGTTAAGTTAGCCTATGTAAACACCTACATCAGAACCCACATGGAAAATGTTACACACTACAAACTTTGCCCGGGCTTCTTATTCCAACACTTAGCTACGAAACTACACATCAAACACTGAACTAGAATCTGGGACTAGGAAACAAACAAGGAGTGATTACCATCTTTGGACAGCTTATATCCTGCGGCAAGGTCGACCAGAAAGCTAGGGTGAGCGGTGGTTGGCTCTGCTGAGGAAGAGGCAGAGGTTGCCCTAGGGGTCCCTGGGAGATAGCATCTGATTAGATGAGGAAGCAAGCAGGGATTACTGGAAGCAAAGCTTCAGGATTCTGTTCTGAACATCAAGCAGCAGAGGGTCAGGCCAAGCAATAGAGAAGATGGTCACACTCTAGATCAGGACGTGTATCGCGGATGCCTGCAAGCACAAAAGCAGCATAACAAGGCCAGGAGTCTACAAGTGATCTGCTGTAATAGTGCGCACTTAGGAAATTATTGTGGGCAGGAAACAGTCCAATAACCAGGGGCTTATGAACCCCGAGGTAAGCAAGCAGGGGTGAGCAGGATGATACTGTATACTTAAATTACAATAGTAATGATGGCCAAAGCCAACATTTACTGAGAAGACTGTCATCAGCACCCACCTGTGGATCGCCACACACAATCCTCACAACAACAACAAACTCCTTTGTTTTACAGGGTAAGGCTAAGAAAGGCTGTGGAACTTGCCTGGGGTCACACAGAGTATGGGAGAGGGCTGGAACTAGATCTAGATCTAACCCAATCTTGAACTTTACTGATATAGCACCTACTCTGGGACCAGGAAGTAAGTACCTTAGCCCTCTCAGCTGCCTTTCTAACCTGTATGCCCTTCAGGGCTCAGCTGGATAACTATAATTGTCCTCCTGAACCCTCCCCTCACCGACAACCCAGACCTCTGTATACTATTTATTCCTCTGAGTTTCTGAAGAGCTCATTTCCCTGTTAGCAGTTATAGGCAAACATTTTTTTCTTGCTTAGTTTTCATTCATAATTATGAGCTTTACAATTCAGCTACTTAGAGAGGACTAAGAAAAATGTGGAGCCTAAAGAACTGCAGTGAGAGGCTGGGTGGTGGTGGCGCACACCTTTAATCCCAGCACTTGGAAGGCAGAGGCAGGCGAATCTCTGTGAGTTCGAGGCCAGCCTGGTCTACAAGGGAGTTCCGGACAGCCAGGGCTACAAAATACAGACCCTGTGTCAAGAAAACAACAAACAAAACAAAACAATATACACAAAACAAAACTACACACACAAAACAAAAATACTACGGTGAGAACAAAAAGCATCAGAAGATATTTGGAGGGTTTCTCTCCGGGGTTAAGATGCATACAAGCCAACAGTACAGAGTGGTCCAGTGTCAGCAATAATTATCTTCTTGCTGGTCTTGCTGTCCATGGACCCAAACAAAGTGCTACACAGCTTCCTTCACCTTCCAAAAGACCACAGGCTTTGCTGTTCAACTACTCAGCCTTGGCGGGGGTGAGGGTGGGGGGCATGAAAACTGGGAACTATTAGCACTGGTCCAGCATTTTCCATGAACAATATGCCAGGGCCTGGATGCTTCAGAATAAAGTTCTCAACTTCAAATTTCTTCCTGTAGACAGACTTGAAGCCAGTGCCGCTATAGTGTGTGAGGTCACCACCCTGGCACATGAATCCTGGAATAATTCTGTGAAGAGAGAAACTTTGTAACCAAGTCATAGCAGTTTCCTCCTGTCCTTGGAACTTTGTCGGCACACAACCCAAAACAGACGCTGCCCGAGGCCTTGCCATCTACAGCGATGTCAAAGCACACTGGAGTTGAACACAGATGACAGGGAGAAGCCAGGTGACAGCATCTGCAGAGCCTCAGACTTTCTTTCTACAGCTGTTAAGTGTCTTCTACATCCACACTGTGCCAGGGGGGACCTGTTCTTGTTAGATAGATAGATAGATAGATAGATAGATAGATAGATAGATAGATAGATAGATAGATAGATAGATAGTGTGTGTGTGTGTGTGTGTGTGTGTGTGTGTGTGTGTGTGTAAGTCAGAGTCAGTCCTCTCCTTCTACAGTGTGTGTTCCAGGGATCAAACATAGGTATAGGTCATTTACCCACAGAGCCATCTCACCAGCCCAGAAAATCTGTTTTGCCTTGCAAAAACTCTTGTGTATTTACAGCTAGGGGAAGCTGCCGTTTATAAACATCTGCTCTGGGCCAGGCACTCTGCTCAGCCCTTTAATTACACGGTTTCACAGAAAAAATACTTTTTTCCTCAGTTGTTCGTTGTTCACCTTTTGCATGATTTCCTACACTAGACCGTCCACTCCATGAGGGTATGGACTTGGCCCACAAACACACATGCTCCTAGGCAAGGGTACGAGGCACAAGCAGAAGAAAGTTAGCAGAGACTGCGGGCTGTCCAAGGAGACAGGAGAGGCTGACGGGAGGCAGCACCCCAGCCAGCACCCTGTGCACTTGCCTTGGCCCGGCTCTGACTTTCCAGGAGTCTCATAATAAATCTAGGGGCTCATTATCCAACCATAAAACTTAATGAATCCCTTCTTACTTCTAAACACATGCGGGAGGGGCAGGACTCCTGTTTTATAGAAGGGTAGGATGAGGCCCAGCCCAGGCACATATCACCTATCTGTCACTTATCACATCAGCTGAGAAGAGGCATTCCAAGCCCTCTGCCCTCTTTGCTTTCTGAATGGCTCTTAAATGGGCCATGTCCACAGTGCTCCTGGCTTCTATCCTCTTGAGGAGGAACTACAGTGAACTCAATCCACTCTTAATCGCAGAGTCTTCCGAAGCTGTCACCCCTCATGCCTGTAAGGCCACAACTTGACAGAGGTCACAGCTACCCACATCTCAATGTCATCGTATTCAGTTGTTCCAGCCTTTTTATATTTCACTGGACTATCCAATTAGATGAGAATACCTCCCTGTTGTAACTGGCCCACTAAGAATTCCTCTCCTATGATCTAAAGAGACCCCGAGGGCCTGGTGAGGTAGTTCAGCAGTTAAGAGCACTGACTGCTCTGCCAGAGGACACAGGTTCAATTTCCAGCACCCACATGGAGACTTACGACCATCTGTAACTCCAGTTTCTGACAATCCGGTGTCCTCATCTGGCCTCTGCAGGCACCAGGCAAGCACACGGTGCACAGACATATGGACAGCCATACACATAAAAATTTAAAAAAAAAAATGTATATGTGGCATTTTAAAAATGAAAGAGATCCTGATAGCTCTTGGCCATGTGTGGTGGCGCACACCTTTAATCCCAGTTCTAGTTGGGGCAGGGCAGGGGATCTGTTGTTGTAAGTTTGAGGCCTGGTCTACATAGCAAGTTCCTGGCCAACCAGGGCGACAGAGTGATGAGACCTTTTACTCAGGATCAAAGATTAGAAGGAAGCATTGCTGAGCATTTCACATGTTAGGCACTTGTCTCCAATCTACTGCCCTCAGCAACCCCTGGAGGTGAATGCTCCTTCACCTGTTAACCCAGTAAGGGAAGAACTAGAGACCAATTGGTTCAAGGTCATATAGAAAGTACCAGAACCAGCCCAGTGGGCAATGTGGTGCAGGCCTTAATTCCAGCACTCTGGAGGTGGAGGCAGAGGCAGAGCTAAGTGGATCTCTATGAGTTCAAGGCCAACATGGTCTACAAAGAGAGTTCCTAGACAGCCAGAGCTACACCGAGAAATCTTGTCTCGAAAAAACTGGAAAAAAAAAAACAAAACAAAAAAACAAAGGAAACTGGGAAGAAAAAAGAAGTACCAGAACCCAGATTTACATGCTTTTCTACCATGTCCTGCCATCAGCTTTTGTGAAGGAGGGTGGGGAACTCCATTTCTAATTCAAGAAGGTCCAACTAGATTTGTCTGGCAGCTTTGATCATTAAACGATGCTTCCCTGCCTAGCAGGACTGAGTGAAAAAGCTGACGGCATTCGTAAGTGCACCTGCAGTTTAAAGTCTCTCAGTAAGAGTTACCTTGCACAGCCAGAGACAAGAAACTGTCCTCTAAGACACATGGTCTTAGAGCCGAGTAACATCCTAAATTGTACAAAATACTGCAGTAACAACAGCTTAGGCTGTGCTAGATGTGCTGGCATATACCTTTAATGCTAGCCTTGAGAGGCAGAAGCAAGCAGAGTTTTTATGAGCTCCAGGTCAGCCTGGTCTACACAGTGAGTTCTAAGCCAGCCAAGAACTCACTGTGAGACCTTGTCTGCAGGGGAAAAAAAAAAAATTGAACAAGAAAAAAATAGCTTAGGCTTTGGAAGCAAGAGCTGACTCAGATTTGAATCTTGGTCAGGAGACCTTGACTAAGATCATGAATCTGGGTCATATTGTTTTGAAATATTTGTCATGAGATCCTAGAAAAGTTATCAGAGCCTCAATTTTCCCATCCGTAAGATAGGAAGACGACAACCTCTCCATCAAGATGCTTTAAAGCATATGCACACGCAGTTGAACGGCTAACACAGGACACAAGCCAAGCGCTCTGCGGGTTAGAGCAGCTGTATACATGCTATCCAGGGATTTAGCACAGGCAGGACCAGAGCTCAGGAAACAGGCCAGAAGCACTGACTAAGCTGCCCTGCTATCAGAACAGCCGGGGGAATCGGGGACAATTAACGAAACTGTGGGGCCACAGCTCCCCTATCTGTAGAGATTAGGGGAAGATGTTAGCAGATTATTCCTAGCATTCTTGGCTTACCTCTAATCCCTCACTTTCCTAGCCGCCTCTGGCTTCCTCTGCCTCAACGTGTGGTCTGCAAGCCTGCAGACTCATTCGAACATAAATCACACTCTCCAGCCTCCTCGCTATCTCAACAATTCTGCTTTGTTCCCAGGGACACTATGTAAGTCCTCTCCATGTCCCTTCCTCTTCCTAGAGGGCTAAAATGGGGGAATACAAAGGCCTCAGGTTTTATTTGACCAGTTACAATATTCAGTCTCCAATATCTCTTTCGAGCTCCACCGATAAATCTCCAGCTTCCCAGGAGAGGGTATTCCCAGATTCCCATTGGTGCTGTGACTTCACATGTCTCAAGACTGGCCTCATCTTTTCCATTCTCAGGTCGTACTCCTGTGTTCCCTCGGCTGATGGAACTTCCATTTAACTAATCGAGAAAGCTAGAAGTCTCAGATGCCATCCTCCCAATGTCAAACTTGATTAGTCTTGAAAATTAAATCTGTCCTAGGTCTCCACTGTGCCTCCCACCGTCATATACTACTCAACTGCTCCTCACTGCTGATTCCTCCCTATAGGACGTGAAACTGACCCCCACACAACTCAGAATCTGACCACGGTACTCTCGGAAAAAGCATGAAGTACAGTTCCTTCTATGTGGCATCCAAGGCCTCCTGGCCAACTTGGCTTCATTTCCCACTGCTCTCAGTTGCACTACCCAACAGCAGTGAGCTGCTCTGAAAAGATTCTCAGAGCACATCACGCTCTGTCTCCTTCACATGTCTATGACCATGCTGTCCTCTCTATCTGGAGTGCATTCTCTCTCCTGCTCTGTCCAAATCCTATCATCCCATTGGCCAGCGGGGATTTCCTCCTGCAGGCAATGCTCCCCAGGCCTATACCTATGCTTCCTGCCCATCTACACCAGAACCTCACCAACTACATAATGTAATTATATGTTCAGTGAATCTGGCTCCCCCTCCAGCCTGAACTCCTGGGGGTAGACACCGTCTTAGTCATCTTTAGTTCTCTGGCAATTAACACAGTCCTAAGCCCTCAATAAATGCCTGCCGAGTGAATGAGCGCTACACTAGACCTGCTGGGCCTTTGATGGCCGAAACACTGTCCCTGTCCCTGTCTCTAGGCAGGGTAGATGACACTGGCCATCTCCAGCTCACTGCTTCAGAGTCCCTGCAGGAAACCGAAGGGAATCTTCACCAGCCTTGCTTCAGAAAAAAGGTGGGAGGAGTGAGCTCCATGCCACTAAGAAATCAGGAGCAGCTGGCAACCCCAGGGCTGTTGTGGCTTCGCCTTGACATCTCCCTAAGTATCTGGAGCAACAAGTACTGGACAGTTTCTTTACAGTTCTTCGAAGGAGCAAACAGAGAGGCAGAGGCCTCCTGATAGTCTTCAGCTGGCCACCCCTCGAGTCCAAAGGTTATGTTCACAACTTTAAACATGGATATTTTGGGGGATATGACAGATAAATGCTTTGGGAACATACCAGAACCTGTTGCTCTATAAATGTACAAGAGATTCTTAATCCCTTAGTCACCCACCATGCTGGCAGTAATTAAAAAGCCCAAAGGAAGCAATTAAGAGCTGCTATTGGACTATTAATCTAGAACTCATACCAGATGTGCCCAAATGAAGCCAGCACATAGATGTGAGCTCTTCTCAGAGGAGGATTCACAAAGTCCTGCCTCCAAGGACCTGCCCATGTGTGCTGTGTGAGGCTCATCCTCCCGAGTAGCAAGTAAAAACAAAATAACCACAAACAAGAAGTCTGTCCACAGTACAGGGAGGCTTTCCTAGTCGTGTATCTTCTGGTCCATCCATTCTAGAGTATCATCCCCAAAGTTTGCACTGAGGAGAAAGGGATGTGGAATCTCCAGCCTACAAAATGAATCCATGTAACAACAACCCAGAGTTCAGTACAGTACAGACACAATCCTCAGGCTCAGCAGGCCTGTGATGGCTGTCCTGGCCTTAATATATGCACCAAAGTTTGGAATGCTCTAAAAATCAGAACCTTCCAATGGCTGCACCAGAAACAAAATTCACTAAAGGGCAGGCAGACAGGAATCCAGGGTCACCCTTGTCCCTGAGAGTCTCTGAAGCCTATGGACAGGTCATGATTAGTCCAACATCAGATGGCAAAGCCAAGTGACAACTGTGGTGGGCAGTTCAGTGATTCTGCAACTTAGAGATACAGAAAACACAATCTCCACTCATGAACGCTAATTCATACTTCTTCTCTATTTTCTCTTTGTTTTTATGTGTATGAAGTTTTGTCTGTATATATGCATATGTACCACACGAGTGCCCAGTGTCCACAGAGGTCAGCCCTGGAACTAGAGTTACAGATGTTCATGAGTCACTCACTATGTGAGTGGTGGGAATTGAACCCAGGTCCTCTACAAGAGCAACAAATGCTCTTAACTGCTAAGTCATCTACCAAGTCCCAATAATTCATTTCTTGAGCATTTTCATTTGGCTTCCTAATGCAAGACCCCCGATTCAAAAGGTTAATACCTTTAGAATATTTCTTAAGTTAGGGATGTGAATTGGTTGGCAGAGTGCCTGCCTAGCATGCATGAGATCCTGGGTTTGATCTTAGCACTGCACTTGGTCTTGGTGGAGCATGCCTGTAATCTCAGTATTTAGAAGGTGGAAGCAGAAAAATCAGAAACTCAAGTTCATTCTTACCTATTTAGGGAGTTTGAGATCAGTCTGGGACATAGACACTCTGACTCAAAATAAAAAAATCTTAGCCGGGCAGCGGTGGCGCACACCTTTAATCCCAGCACTCGGGAGGCAGAGGCAGGCAGATCTCTTGTGAGTTCAAGGCCAGCCTGGCCTACAGAGCAAGATCCAGGATAGCCAGAATGTTACACAAAAAAACCCTGTCTCAAAAAACAACCAACCAACAACAAAAAGACTCAAATCCAAACCCCCTCACCTCAGCTCTTACAAAAGCACACCCAGATACAGTCAGGAGGAACCCATCACCCCTGCAGCTGTTCCCCAGGCCAGTTTCACATTCCTCCTCTGTCCAGAACAGTCCCTTCGAGAAACCCCAGGAATCAGACTTGAGAAGTCCTGAGAAGACAGGCGTCTATTTACAGTTAATCAGCACCCTGCCGGCCCTGAAGACAGCTTTGACATCTGGAGCCCGGAAGAAACAACACAGGCTCTGACTGGGGTCCACCTGGACTAGGAACAAGCTGGGCCCCAGAGGGGCACTGCCTCTCCTCTCCACCCAGGCTGACTGCACTGCCACAGGAGCCTCTTCCTCAGCCACTTCCAGGTGCTGGGACCTGGGCTCCACAGAAGCAGCCTGCTGCTTTTTCACCCTCTTCCTAACCCTCAGCAACCACAGGAAATCCACGACCATCTTATCTAAAATACCATCCCCACACTCTCCATCTTCCTTCTCCTATGTAGCACTGAATACTATTTTATATGCTGTACATTGATTTCATGTTCTCTTCAACAACAACGTGAATTCTGAGGCCAGTGTCTTTGTCCCTCTTTTTTTTTTTTTTTTTTGGTTTTTCGAGACAGGGTTTCTCTGTGTAGTTTTGCGCCTTTCCTGGAGCTCACTTGGTAGCCCAGGCTGGCCTCGAACTCACAGCGATCCACCTGGCTCTGCCTCCCGAGTGCTGGGATTAAAGGCGTGCGCCACCACCGCCCGGCTGTCTTTGTCCCTCTTGATCACCGTGATATCACTATGCCTAAAATACAAAAAGCACTCAATACTGTTGAACAAAGATGAATGGATGGATGGATGGATGGATGGATGGATGGATGGATGGATGTTAATGCAATCAAACAGGAGAAACACATGTGAGAGACAAGACTGAATAATGTTTACTTCCTAGGGAACCGTATCAAGCCTATGGTTGAACCCCAACACCCCCTCCAAAACCCTCCCCTAGAGTCCCCACATCTCAGTACCAGGCACAAG
Organism: Peromyscus maniculatus bairdii; assembly: GCF_049852395.1. NCBI lineage: Eukaryota > Metazoa > Chordata > Mammalia > Rodentia > Cricetidae > Peromyscus > Peromyscus maniculatus. The sequence continues at coordinate 69,045,618 of NC_134871.1, forward strand.
CCCTTAGTGGGCCCTACAGCAGGTACTAAAGCAGAACCTGGAACTACGCCTTACTTCTCCGGTAAGTACAGGCCAGGCAAATTAAAAGCTCCCTCTTCACTGAATCCACTCAGCTTTAGTTATAGGTCGCACTTTTTATTTTTGTAACCAGCCAACCCACCAAATTATAGGCCCCGGCCACGGATAGGCACGCCAAGCCCGGGACAGCCCAGCAGAGACACGGCCCTTTTTGGCCTGAGGGTTAGTTAGTACAGTAGTTGAGGGCTGAGCACCAGTCAAACCTGAAATGATCAAGAGGGCCACCCCTTTCCGCAGAGCCTAGAGAGGATCCCAGCCCTCAGGCGGGCTGCTGACCAGAGCAGGAGAGATTCCAGGACTCTCCCAACACCACAGAGCAGGGTAGGGCTTTACCATGCCTGAAAACCATCCCTGTAACTGTTTTCAAACTTCTAACTAAGGCTGGCAAAACCCCATATGGTCTGGGTCCTGCTCACCATTGATGGCTTCTCAGACCTCTTTAGGATCCTCATGAACCAATCTGGCCTCTCAGTTCCCTGAATGTGCAGTTGTTTCCCATCTCCTGAAATTTCATTACTCCAAGAACACTGCCTCCAGCACACCTCAGAAGTTAGCATACAGCTGTGATGATGGATGGAGAACAGAGCTGGGTCCTGCAAGACTCAAACAAGGAAACCACCAAGTTCATTAAACAGGGCAACCACAGAGTGGCAGTCGTAGAGGGAAGGTGGACAGAGCAGTAGTCCAGAGGGACTCCAGATACCTAGCCTGGATACTCAGCTAGCAAAGGGCAGTGTCTCACCCTCACCTCTCAACACACAGCATGCGCCGGAGAGTAACACTAGTCACCATCATGATGCAGTGAGGTACATCTGTTGAGAATCGACCACAAGCAAAGCACTTTGTATATGTGTGTGTACCATGTGTATCTACGCACACGTGTGAACATGTCTGCGGAGGCCAGGGCTGACCCTGGGTGTGTTCCTCAACGGCTTGCCATCTAACTTTTTGAGACAGGGTCTCTCAATGAACCTGGAGCTTACAGGTTCTGCAAAACTGACTTACCAGCAAGGCCCGGGGATCCTCTCATACCCCCAGCGCTGGGACTACTGGCCTATGAACACCTTGCCCAACTTTTTACATGGGTGCTATAGATCAAACTCAGGCCCTAAGCACTTTACCAACCGAACCATCTACCCAACCCTAAGCACTGTTAATAACAGAAATTGCTTAGGACAAGATGCCCTTCCACCTTTCAAAAAGGAAAGACAGATTTTAAAAAAGAAAATGAGTTTAAAGTTTGGTTACTAAAAATGGAAACATCTACATAAGGTTCAAGTGTAATGTGTGGGACCCTTTCCAATCTAGTTTTTAAAAATATTCTGCTTCTCTAACCTCTGAGGATCAAATGTTTATTTCTCATGTATTTCAACCATCCAACTTTTAATGAGTAAACTCATGAATGGCCAGGGACCACTTATCAACTAATCTCAAATCTCATTCCCGATGAAAGGCTGGGCAGCAGGGCCTCCACAGAACCTTTTCTAGCATCAGCAAATCTTCGGGCAGGACTCTCTGTGGACTGGTGGTCCAACCTGATCCAAGCTCATGCCTCTGTGAATAGGCTCCTCTATTACAAAAGGCAGGCTTCTGGCTGCTCTTCTCAACAGCTGGCTCATTCTTCCTCTTCAGTCTCCTCCCATCCTGCTCTTGTCTCTCTGCTGACCTACCCTAGTCACTCTTAAGACAAGATGTCCAGCGGTGTCTGACTTCCTACAACAGGCCTCACAGATGACCTGAGAAGACGTAGTTGGCTTAACGCTCCAGTTCAAACTACAGTCCTCAATACTCATTTTGTCTCTCCAACTCAGGTAGCACCACCTACGTCTTAGTAGACTCCAGAGCACTTAGGAGAACGCTGTGCGTATAGAAAGGAAAGTGCGGACCTAAGACTTGCTGACCTAGATGAGGCCTTTGCTTCACTCTCGTCTATTCTTTGCCTCCCAAAGACATAATCCTATCTCTGTTTTCGCTTGGATTTTGTGAGACAAGACTTTGCTATGTATCCAAGCCTGCCCCGAAACTCATTATATAGCCCAAGCTGGTATTAAACTCACTATGAATCCCAGGATGACCCTGACCTGATCCTCCTGCCTCAAAGCCACCCAAGTGTATGCGCCATCGCCATCACACTGGGGCTGGCTCCTATCTTGTAATTACATATATATATTGGACAGGTTCTTATTATCCCAGGTTGTCCTCAAACACACTATATAGATGAGGCTGGCCTTGAACTATTGATCTTCTTGCCTCCATCTCCCAAGAGCTCAGATTACAAGTGTGCGTCACCATGTTCAACTGTAAGCAAGGAGAGGTCAACTCTGGGAAGAGGAGCATGGAGTTAAGAATGTGGGCTTTGGAGGCAGGGTGGTGGTATGAGGCTATAATTCCAGCACTCAGAAGGCTGAGGCACAAGTTAGACACCTGTGTGGGCTAGTGAGTTCCAGGCTAGCCTGGCACTGCAGTGTGAGATCACGTTTCAGAACAAACTGAAATACAACAATGGCTTTGGAGTCAGAATGCTTGGATTCAAATCCTGACTACTTATTACTTTTTAATCCTGAACCATTTAACCTTCCTGGACTTCAGTTTTCCCATCTACAAAATAGAAATAACTGCTTTAGGCTGGGGACATAGCGTAGTGGTAGAGCATGTGTGCAGCATGCTTGAGTCCCTTCATTCGGCTTTAACAAACCCTGCTTTATACTGTCATGGTTTCCACCAGAGTGACGGCTTGGTGCTGCCATCCCATTATCATCCAGAAAAAGTTATCAAGAATTATCTGGAAGATTCCCTCGGTGGAAGGTCACCAGATGTCATCTGTCCCTCTTCCCAATGTGGCCACATTCATCATATCTTCTTTTCTTGTTTGTCATTATTTAAAAACACTATTAGTTGTCCTTTTCCTAAGAGACAAGAATCTAGAGAAAATCACTTCTACAAGGGTCAGAGCTGCTGAGCCAACCCTGAGGAGCTCGGGCAGTGAAGTCCGGAGCTTATTTCCTTGGCTGACATCACCACAGCTCTGCCAAGGCGAGAGGTGAACGTTTAACTGGACTTGAGATGCAAGAGACTGAAAATGTACAATCGGCCTGTGTCTGAGGAACCAGGATGCCTCCACTCAACAATCTAAAATGCAGCCTCAGGGCAGAAGGGCCTCTCTCTAATGTGATGCGCAGGTCCCCACAGGGCATGTGACAGGCAGGACCTAGCTACCAATCTCATTGGTGTCCTTTCTTTCTCCTGTTCATCTTTTGGCTCACTGTAAAGTAAGAAAAACTTTTTAATATTATCATTCAAAGTTGAGGTTCCCCCATCCAACTCCATTTTTATTCTTCCATTTCCCTTAAAAGAAGGATACATAACAGAAAAGCATATGTTCTTTGAGTAATTCAATCTAGCCTGATGTTTACAGTCTTATTCAACCCCAGTTTACTCATTCCCCTCCAGAGGTCAACACAATTAGGTAGTGAGTCTTCTAGGTCTTTTTTCTACATATTTACATACAAGCATGTAGTCTATTATAAAGCATTAAGGTGTGAACTACCTCGTTAGATTATTATTTTTGTACACACACACTCCTATCTTGGAGATTTCCATCAGCCACAAAAATTAAATGATGTTTACGTATACCAGGTATTTGGCTGTACAACGATAAGCAGATATAATGTCCCCACCCTCAGGGAGTCAGTAATGTAGGAAGATAAATATGCAATTAAATAATTTCAAAATGAAATAGAACACAATGGAATGAACAGCATTCTAAGATAGAAAATAATAAGCAAGGCTGGCTTTGAGAGCTAGGTGGTGATTCAAAAGCTGAAGCCCTAAGTTATGAACTAAAATGAGTCATTGAAAGATTCAGGCAAAAGGCGCCCTAGGCAGATAGAGCTTGCATGAAGGCCCTAATGTAGAAAGGATGTTCTGAACGAAAGGCTAATATTTTAAATTAGGCTCCTTTGTGGAAACAGATGAAGAATGGAGAGAGACAAGAGGAGAAGGTTGCCTGGCTCGAATACAAGCTATTGATACCGACTTGGATGGAAACAGTGGCAGTAGAGAAAAAGAAACATGATGAGAATAATGTATACTGAGAGAGAGATGGCTCGGTGGTTAAGACACGGTTAAGAATCCCAAATCTGGGATTACAGGTGCAGATGCCACCATGCCTGGGATTTTATTCAAATTCTCGTCAAGAATTTTCTGCAGATTTGAAATCTATAAAGAAAAACAAAGACTGAGCATCATTTTGGAGGTGGTTTTTCCAGGAGTCCTTTCGGCACCAACAGAAAGCCCAACTGAAACATGTCTTCAGGAAGGCCTTCCTAAGTGACATTTAAATGGATGCCTTCCCTGGGTAAGCACTCGAAGCCTTGCCTTGACCCCCGTAAAGCATAAGTAAAATGACTGCCTCACAGAGTTCTCGTCCAGTGAGGAGAACTCACCCTGTAACAGCATGTGCCATACACCCAACAGATAAAACAACTTGTACAAGCTAAGTCCAAACCCTACACACTTCTGAAAGGAGACGGGGACCCTACTCAGAAATAAAACAAGTCAGCACTGTTTTGAAATTTTTTTTTTTTTATTTTTTATTTTGCTTTGTTTTGTTTTAAATGGTCTCACTATGTAGCCCTGGCTGGCCTGGTCCTCACTATGTAGATTAGGCCAGCCTCAAATTAAGAGATCTACCTGCCTCTGCCTCCCAAATGCTAGGATTGAAGGTATGTGCCATCATTTCTGAACAAAATATTTTTTCAATATAAATCCCACAAAGATGTCTGTGGTGGTATTCTAATTGTACTGAAATGTGATTTTGATTGTATGTTAATAAATAAAGTTGCTCAGGGGTCAGAGCTATTAGAGCCATAGACAGAATGTGGCGGTGGTGGCGCACGCCACACCTTTAATCCCATAGATCTCTGTGTGTTCAGGGATACAGCCAGCATTGGAGACATACGCCTTTAAGACCTGGGGGGCTGTACATACAGTGACGAGGCAGTCACATGTTTGGGTTTACAACCAATGAGAAGGCAGAATGACTATGAAATGACTTACACACAGGGAAATAGCTCTCTTTCGGGAAGCTAAGACCATCGCAGAAGGAAGGGTGAGATTTTAGCTCTGAGCTCTGATCTCTTGGCTTTCTCTTTTACATTGGTTCTGTGTTTCTTATTTAATAAGACGGTTGGTTACATCTACAGATGTCAAATTTTGTTCAAAAAAACATTTTACAAATATTTTAAATACTCTTCTATTTTTGGTTGTGAGGCTAGTCTTTATCAGCTGAGCCATCTCTCCAACCCTATTTTAAAATATTCTAAGCAGTCAAGAATGGTACAATTTAGCCAGGTAGGTAGTGGTGAGTCCAGCCTGGTCTACAGAGCGAGTTCCAGGACAGCCAGGGTTACACAGAGAAACCCTGTCTCTAAAAAGAAAAAAAAAAAAAAAAAAAGCCGGGCGGTGGTGGCACACACCTTTAATCCCAGCACTCGGGAGGCAGAGCCAGGCGGCTCTCTGAGTTCGAAGCCAGCCTGGTCTACAGAGCAAGATCCAGGACAGGCCCAAAGCTACACAGAGAAACCCTGTCTTGAAAAAAAAAAAAAAAGAGGAACAGGTCAGACTGTTGTCATTACATGGACAAGATTTAATCAGAGAAGCAACTGCTGAAGACAGATCTTGCCCGTCCTCTTAAGCACGTGCTGGGAGCCAGCTCTACCTTCTGCCTGGACACTTTGGAAGAACATTGCCAGAGGAAAGGAGCCGCTGTTCCTCACAGGCAGTGCCTCCAGTCACAGGACATGACTTAAACTTTGTCCCCTACTACAAGAGAGGCTACTTGTTCCCCACGACTTCTCAAAAGTAACGTAATTACTCCCACCTAGATATTCCCAGAATTTTAGAACTGGACCCCTACCAACTTCAAAAGAGTAGACTAGACCCCCACTACAAAAGGTCCTTAATCAAAGTTAAATCAGTGTCCAGGGGTCTGAACGCCTCACTCTGAATGGGGACCAGGCAAACTTCAACAAGATGCCTTTGTTGTTACCACTACCAGAAGCATCGTTTTATCGGAGTGATTAACTAGGGTTCCCTCCTACCCCACACTCAGATCACTGCTGGCATCAGTGTCTCCTCACCTTCTATCCTTTTCTCCTCTTTGACAAGCAAAGCCAGGACTTTCCTGGTAGATCCAAGAACAGGCCCCGAAGCCCTCAAAACACCACATACATGCAACATGTGCATGAGGGAGGCCATGGGTTTGAACAGACTTTCAAAGGGATCTGTTATTCAAAAAACAAAAAACTGTTATCAAATTCACTTGCAAATTCAGCTAGGCATGGTACCACATGCTTGTAATACTGGCACTTGGGAGGTAGAAGCCAGAATCAGGAGTTCTAGGCTAACCTGAGCTACAAAAGATCCTGTCTTAACTCCATCCTAGCCATACAAAAGTGTTTCTTGATAAATATTCCCAAGTAAAAACCTTTGATTTTACACTGGTCTAATGGGCTGACAAGAGGGAAGAGATAGTATGCTTATGCCGACGTCTTTGACAGATTTTAGGATAGTACCTACTGCATCAGAAGAACGAGGCACTACCCCATAGACAAGGATAATAAAAAGTTCTACTTCTTTCCTAAGGTATAAGTTCATAAGATATGGCTCTGTCTTTACTTTTATTCCTTTACAATAGAAGTTTTCAAAATACAAAAATCTCCCTTTGTAGCCCAGGCTGGCTTCCCAAGGGTTGGGATTACAAGCAACTGTGGGGTCATATCCATTCCCTTTGGATGTTTAACATCCCTGGACTTGTGTACCAAACACAGCAGCAGTTAGTGTAATAACCTAAACATCCTTGCTTGCTCCCCAAGACTCCAACATAGGCCAATCCTTCCCTCAGCTGAAAATCACGTTAGGGTCCAGGAGTACCCTTAAAACGCTGTGAGTAAGAAGTTATCCTCATTCATGTCATAAAGAACAAAAGCGGCTCAGGATGTGGGATGGTGAGCTGGTATGGATGCTTCCCACCAAGCCTGACAACCCCAGTTCAATCCCTGGGACCCACAGGATAAGAGGAGAGAAGAGACATGTGTCCACATACATACACAAACACCAAATAAATGACTTGAAATATAATTAAATTAAAAAAGTTTGCCGGGCGGTGGTGGCGCACGCCTTTAATCCCAGCACTCGGGAGGCAGAGGCAGGCGGATCTCTGTGAGTTCGAGGCCAGCCTGGGCTACCAAGTGAGATCCAGGAAAGGCGCAAAGCTACACAAGAGAAACCCTGTCTCGGAAAAACCAAAAAAAAAAAAAAAAAAAAAGTTTAAGTTATAAGATTTGTCCACAGACTTTCAGATGAAAGTGAGACTACAAAACTGGACCAGCACCTACGTCTCCTGATTATAAAACTAACAGCCTTTCTTTAAAACCAAGTCTGAGCCAGCACATCTCCAACCAGCTATTTCCTCTGTGGGAGGGGAGGCTCTGGAGGGGTGAGGGACACCTTTTTAATGGTTTCATGGGAAATAGGGACTATACAGAGTGACTGGTTCTCCAGTTCCCTGCAAGGAAACGGATAAAAACAGCTAAACTCTGAAGTCTAAGCAGTTCTTAAAACAGAATAACCATCTCTTAAAATAGCCAAACCCCAGGCACAAGCCCAGCTCTCACTTAGAAAAGGGCTGGGTAACTGAAGGATGTGACAGTCCCCCTTCTGAGCTGACACAGAGGAAAAGGGAAGGGAAGCACATATCTTTCCTGTTACTGTACTAGGCACCCAGTGGCAAAACCAACAGGCTGCAACTCCAGCCCTGGAGGAGTATCAGAGGTGATTTAAAAAACAGAGGAGGAGAGGGACACGAGAATTGAACTCCACTGGTATAGCACAGCCTAAACCCTGCCATGCCAAGAACTCAGCCAGTCCCTTAGGATTCTTGAAGTCGTTTACAGTACTTTTCAATGTCGCAAAGAACTTGACAGACTGAGTCTATGGAGGTTAGTGAAGTTCAGGATTGAAGAGACGCTGCTCCCACACATGCCAAATCTTCTCTGAGTCCTTCTCTACCCAACACACAAACTCCCAGGCCACACCTGTGCCGTGAGGACAGAAGAGAACAGAGACAGACAGACAGACAGACAGACGCACCAGCAGGACTATGTCAGCAGGATGCCTCCACACCTTTCTTAGGAGATTCTCTGTCCGGGGGGGGGAAGGAAAGCAGAGAAAACTCAGGGACTGGAGCTACCCAGTTCAGCTCCATTCCAGACTCTCCTATCCACCCCACTTCCTCACAGAGAGAGACCCTTAAGGCCCTGTTCCCTCTACAGCTATTCACAGAGCGAGTCCTGAAGTCTCTTGTCCAAAGGGGACAAGGGAAGGGAGGCTAGGTGACCCCAGCACCTTCCCAGTCTTCAAAAGATACTTTCTCTTCTTCAGAAGTGTTCCGAAACTGGAATGAACCCCAGCCTTCCCCGCCACTACTGCGGCTCAGCTCCAACGCAGGAGAAATGTCTCCCCAAAATGGAGGCCAGATGCCCGGCAGAGCAGGCCACATGCTGACTGCAGGCTGACAGCACTGGAGTCCTATGGGGTCACCAGAGTCAGCTCTGGGGCAAATACCTTGGTCTTGACCACAGGGTAGCCCTTGACTCTGCCTAGCCTTCCTAAGAAGCCTCGGGGGAAGATCTGCGGTTTCATTTCCTCTCCACCTCGGCTTCTCTTTTCACTTCACTGAAGACTAGTTATTTCCACTGAGACCTGTTCCTGTTCTCACCAACTGCGGCAGAGCGTGTGCCCGCCACCTGGACTGTCCCAGCTGTGGGACACACAGGCTCAACAAGCCCAGCACTGGAGGCTTCTCGTTCCAGGGAAGGTGCAAAGCGTAAGGGGCAGGGAGCCATTCCAAGAACTCCACATATTGTTATCCTTACAGGACAGTTACCTATGCTCTTTCATGTGTGAAAAAGATTTATAATGTGAAACTGTACAAAACATACATTCATTACATAGACATATGGATATAGAATAAAACCCAAACAAAGAACAAAGGACAAAACATGACAAAATATTCAGAAAAATACAAAGTAAAACAAGATAGCATTTTGTAAAAATCAAAGAAATAAAAGTTCCTAAAATCTAAACCATCCGGAGGTAGCTTATAAATAAAAGGAAGGCTGGGCACTGTGGTGCACACCTTCCATCCCAGCACTCAGGAGGTTGTAGCAGGCGGATCTCTGTGAGTTCAAGACCAGCCTAGTCTATAGAGTGAGTTCCAGGACTGTTGGGGCTATGTAGAGAAACCCTGTCTCAGAAAACGAACTAACAAATAAATAGAGCACTTGTCTAGAATGAAGGAGGTTTTGGGTTAGAGCCCAAGCACTGTGGGGGAAGAGGAAGGGGGAAGAAAGTAAGGAAGGAGGAAAGGGAGCAAGGATGAGATACTAAGTTACTGGAGTGGACAGAAAACACTAAGTTACTGGAGTGGACAGAAAACACTAAGTTACTGGAGTGGACAGAAAATACTAAGTTACTGGAGTGGACAGAAAATACTAAGTTATTAGGGTGGACAGAAAACACTAAGTTACTGGAGTGAACAGAAAATACTAAGTTACTGGGTGGACAGAAAATACTAAGTTACTGGAGTGGACAGAAAACACTAAGTTACTGGAGTGGACAGAAAATACTAAGTTACTGGAGTGGACAGAAAATACTAAGTTACTGGAGTGGACAGAAAACACTAAGTTACTGGAGTGGACAGAAAATACTAAGTTATTAGGGTGGACAGAAAACACTAAGTTACTGGAGTGAACAGAAAATACTAAGTTACTGGGTGAACAGAAAATACTAAGTTACTGGAGAGGACAGAAAATACTAAGTTACTAGAGTGGACAGAAAATACTAAGTTACTGGGTGGACAGAAAAAGTCACTGACAGAATGAACAGAAGGTATAGCGAGGTCTTGGGGATCCTGAGAGCTCAGTGGGTTGGGGCACTTGCTTCAGAGTCTAATTCCATATTGGGAGCCTACACAGCGGAATGAGATAACCAGCTCCTGAAAATTGCTCTCTGACTTACACACACACCACGGCACAAACATGGTCACACACACACACACACACACACACACACACACACACACACACATTTAAAAAATGCATAGTTTGCCACGTGGTGGTGGCACACACCTTTAATCTCAGCACTCGAGAGGCAGAGGCATCTGAATCTCTGTGACTTAAAGACCAGCCTGGCCTACAGAGCGAGATCCAGGACAGGCACCAGAACTATACAAGAACCACACAGAGAAACCCTGTCTCAACCCCCCCCCCCAAAAAAAAACCACAGGTCTCTATGGCCCCAAAAAAGCATTTATCCTTTGGCCCAATAACATCATTTCTAGAAATTTATCTAAGACAATCAGAGATGATGACAAATATTTGTGCATTGGAAATTCATCACAAAACAAAATAGAGATAAAAGAAATTAACAAGATAAGGTAGTGATAAAATACTCTACTGTGGAGTACTATGTTGTCATACAGCCATGATACTAAGAACACTTTAAAAATTACAAAATGGGTGCTGGGCAGTGGTGGCGCACACCTTTAATCCTAGCACTCTGTGAGTTCGAGGCCAGCCTGGTCTACAGAGAGAGTTCCAGGACAGCCAAGGCTACAGACAAAAAAAAAAAAAAAAAAAAACCTGTCTTGGAAAACAAAACAAAAAAAATTACAAAAACTCAGTTTAAAACACAATCTGGGGTATCATCTTAATTGTTAAAATATATTTAAGTTTGTCAAAATATTACTGGAAAAAACTACTAGTACAGATGATTGTCTTCTCTTTCCGTAATTTCCAAATCTGCTTAATTAAAATATATCACTTTATAATCAGGAGGGAAAAAGCCATCCCCAATCCTCTCCCCTCACCTGGGGAACACTCATTTTTCTGGAGGATGAAGATTGGGTTTTGAGACCGTGTCTCACGATGATACTCACTATGTTTCTACTGTACTCCCTTGGCCTCACGGGGGACTACAGGCATGCGCTACCATGCCAAACCACACTGTTGTTTTTGAAAGACAATTTGCAAATACCTCCAAAGGACCTTAAAAGCAATTTATAGGGGTGGCAGGATGGCTCAGCAGGAAAAATCTCCTGCCAGGCATGCTTGACCACCCGAGCTTAAGTTCCAGAACCCACGTTGGAAGGGTTCCCAAAAGTTGTCCCCTCACTTCTACATTCAAGCCATAACACCTGCATGTGTGTAGTCACACGAGAGCAATAAATAAACTTTTTAGAAAATAAAAAACAATGTATAATCCTGTAATTCATCGAGTTCAATCCAAAGTTTCTATCCTAAGGAAAGTTACACACTGCAAGTATTCGCCGCAGTATTACTCATGATGGCAAACAGGAGCTGCAGCTGCTGACTTGGTCCCGGCAGGACTGAGAACTGGATACCGTATCAGCACTGAGTGGGTGCTCAGTGTAGGCTACTTTCTTTTCTTGATGATTTAAAACAGACAAGCTGCTCCTCTGTCACCCTCTTTCCGGGTTTGTCAGCTTGGAAGCAACAGATCGGGTTTATGGAAAAGCTATTTGGTAGGTGGAGAGTGACATCCTGGAATCCTGGTTTAGGACACGGACTTTTAAGTCAGAATTAACTCAAACAGTTTTCTTCCGTCTCTGCTCAGGTACTTAACATTAAGTTACTAGAGTCCCACTTTCCTCTACAATGTGGGTAATGACAGCACTTACCACACGGGGCTGTTGCATAGACTGAATGAAAGTGGAAGTCAGCCATGCACTATGTGCTCAGTAATGTCAACTCTGAAGTTGATCTCAACAGTGACTCAGATCTGAGATCACTTGTATTCCCCAAAAGGAGTCTGAGGTTCAGAGATCTCAGGAAGGTAGCTACTCTATGCTGGATATGCCCTGCTCTTGCCGGATGAGGGCTTCACAAACCCCACTGCATTTACGGAAACCCCCCTAAAAAACACTCTGGCTGGGGACGTTGTATCAGTGCTGAGTCAAGACCACAGACGCCTGGCTTTCTGGTGCAGACACATAATCTGACCCACATAGACGGGTCAGCAGAGATTGGAGAGCTTGAGGCCTGAGGTGATTTGCTCAGGACACTGATCCCAGGAGTCCTAATCCAAGCCAGTGCCTTATACCAAGGCGTCCATCTATGCGGTACAAGTTCACCACCGGTGTTGGAGCACACTGATTTTGCTTCTTCCCAGGAGCAGCTGAAGTTCCTGAGTGGTCCCTTCTAGGGATGCCCTGATGTGAAACAAGTACCAAAGCTGGGAGGGATCCTTGCTGGCTTCCCTTGGAACAACTCTTTGGAACATCCTGGACTCTCTGAGTCCGAGCTGGTGCCAGCAGGCTGATGTCAGGCTCTCCACATTGCAGAGGCAGGATCTCTAGACAGCTCCACTGCTGCCAACAGATCCAATCTCCCTCTTCCAAGGCAGATGAAATCCAAGAAGGCTGCTAAGTCTACAACTTATCCCTCCTCACCGGGAGAGGCAGCCCTTCGGGCTATACCAACAACGCACCAGAATTATTACTAAGAGTTCTTCGGGGGGAAATAACGCTATTTCCCCAAGTTTTCAGATTTCTCTCTTAGCAGATGTTCAAGTTTCTCTAAAGCTTCACGTTTAGCTTCAACCCATGGTCCAGCTTCATCTCAGTGGTACCCGCTACTAATCTCTCTTAGTCACAAAGCCATCCCCATCAGCGTCCAAGTCCCAGAGCAAAGGAGCATCCATCCCAAAGTCGGCTCTGAAAGTGCATCTTTATAGACCATCCCTTTTGAAACCACAGAAGGACTACAAAGAACCACAGGCAAAGGAATACAAACCAGTCACCAGGGCTTAACATGAAACGAGGCGGTGGGGGGAGAATCAGGCGGAATGGCTTGTGTATTGTTTCAATTGGGGGGGGGGAATCGCCTAGTCAAACGGCGTACCCACATGTTCAACCCAGGCAACCCCGCTCTCACTTGGCAGGATGCGGTTCTGAATAAGAATGGCATCACTCCGTAGTCCAGCCACCCCACCCCCCAAGAACAGCCAGCCCCTTCTCCGTTCCCTTTCCGCCACCCCACACACACCCCCCGCCCCGACACATCTTAGTCTGGCCGCGAGAACCCCCTCTCACGCGGGAGGAAAAGCCTGACTTGGGCTGGGGACCCAACAGCTTCCGAAATCAATCGCCCCGCCAGGGATGGAATTCCGGCAGCGGACCGGGAAGTCTGAGGGAAGTGGGGAGGAGTCTGGACGGCGGGCAGGTCCGGGGCTTGGGGACCCCTCCTCCCCGACCCCCGACGGGCTGCTCCGGGCGAGCCCCCCGCCCGAGAGCCGGCGTGGCTGGCCGGGTCAGGGGTGGACCGGGCGGGCGGCGGGCGTGGGCGGGACCCGGCGGGGGCTCGGGGGGCGGCGGGCAGGCAGCGAGCCGCGCGGGTCTCACCAGCACCAGGGCGAATCGCTCTTCCAGCTCGCACGGCTCGGGCATCGGCGTCTTGCCGGGCGGCAGCAGCAGCGGGACGGAGGGCGGCTCGCCCGGGCCGCCCTCGGTGCTCTCCAGGTTGCCCATCGCGGCGGGGGCCTCCTCCGGGCCTCAGCCCTCCACCTCCTCGCCAGGGCCCTCGGCAGCTCCGACCTGGCTCCTCCCTCAGCGCCCGCTCCCCAGGCCCGATTCCTCCGCCCCTCAGGGGGCGCCTCGTCGTCCGGCGGGCGGGCGGGCGGGCGGGCGGCGGCGGCGAAGCGCTCGACGCGCTGAAGCGCGCCTTATTCATGCAGGCCACGCCCACCGCCCCGCCCCGCCCGCCGCGGCTAACTGACAGCCGCGCCTCCCAATCACAGGGCCTCCCGCCCTCGGCGGCCTCGCGCCTAGCTGCGAGCGCGCCCTGGTGGCCCTTGCGGGGCGCCCAATCACCGTGCTTGCTGCGGGATGTAGGCATCATCCTAGGGCGCGCGGACCGCAAAGTTAGCACGAGGGCGCTCCAGGAGCGAGACCACCCTCTGTGGCTACACAGCCAGACTGCCTCAGAAAAGAAATAAAAGTAATCGCGAGAGCAGTCTATGTAACCCCAGAGAAGTGACGCCACCACTTTCCCAGCCTTGATCGAATGGAGGGGGGAAATGTCCATTGGAAAGGATGGTTAAAATGATTACTGGGAGGGCCGGGGAGATAGATGGCTCAGCCGTGAAGAGCACTGGCTGCTCTCCTAGAGGACACGGGTTCAATGCCCAGCAACCACACGGCTGCTCACAACTGTCTATAACTCCATTTCCAGGGGCTCTGACACCCTCACACAGACATACATGTAAGCAAAACACTAATGCACATTAAAACAAAAAAAAAATGACTACTATGCCCTAATGTCTGTTTCAGACCTGGCTCACGGAAGGATTTTATTATCCAACGATGGTATCTCTCTTCTGCAAACCTTCCTTAATGCACCTGGATCCTTAAGTAAACTATTTCTTCTCCAGGTCTCAAGTTCTGGTACAATGCAAACAGGACACACAGACAGCGTGGCTGGAGAATGAAGGGTAGATTATGGAAATGGCTAAGCTTGGTAGAAAATGACTGGTATGGTCTTTCCACTGCTCAGCTCTGGGGAACCGAAGACAGGTAGCTCACCTGTGGACCCTGGAGCTCTCGTGGACACTGTGACTGTGGTAATGCCTGCTTTCCGGAGAGAGAGGTCAGGAGATTCAGTGTAGGTCATGCGGCAGAGTCTGTATGCCCTGCCCTGGCCCTGAATGTGGCATTAAGAAGGATGGGACTCCATTCAAAAAGGAGACCTATGAGGGAGATGTATTTGAACCAGGCATCCAGGGGTGAGGAAGGCCTCTTGCGGACAGGCAGAGACAGAGGGTGGTATTTAGAATAAGATCTTATCAACAAGCACAGGTTCACTGAGCTGGTATGAAAACAGAGGAAGGAAACATTTATGTACAGGGCGATGGACACCTGTCATCTCTGTCAGCCTTTGCCCCCCTTCTTCTGGGGACAGAACCCCATTTTCTTGTAGGGAACCACTAGTTGCTGTTTTCAGCTGAAGTGGAACTGGACTTTGCCCCTACTCAAGGAGCAGGACTTGACCCAGGACTGCCCAAGTTTGGAGACTGTAAATTGACCTAAGCCCAGCTGACTGTGGGACTATTCGAGGCTTGTAAGGAAGAGTCAGGGAAGAGGCTCTGTCACTCGGGCTTCTGAATCAATCGTTAGAGTATAAACCTGCAGCTGTTCTCGCTTACCTTGCCGTCACTCATCAGCCCCCAACCCGCCTGAGAATGGAGCCCATGCGCCGAGAACAGATGAGCGGTCCAGGCAGAATTCCAATGGCATACTGAGAAACTGGATCTAACCTCCCTCAAGTTATCACCCAAATGTCTTAGTCATTCGTTCAACAAGTACTTATTGAAAAGATTATTTTATGTTCCATACTGTTCTGAGCATTGAAGATGCATCTGTGAGCGAAAAGGGAACACTCATTTATCATGGATACTCAAGTAATATGTACCAGGAACTTGGGAGCATGCCCAACAACATGCCTTCTTCCCCGTGTGGTCCTCTTCTAACGCTGGGCAAATCAGCCAAACTCTGTCTTTCTCTCTTTTCCCTTCCCACTACCCTAAACATACACTTACCGGACTTTTTGTAAAATTTTGTTTTGTTTTTGTTTATGTCTTTGTGTCTATATGTGCACAAGGGTACCTGAGAAAGAAAGAGTTAGACTCCCTGGAGCCGGAGTTACAGGTGGTTGTGAGCCACCTGACGTGGGTGCTGGGAACTGGACTCATATGCTCTGGAAAAGCAGCAAATGCTCGTAACTGCTGAGCCACCTCTCCAGCCCCCTTCCCGATTCCTTTTACAGACACTTCCAGAGCAGAGACGTCATGATAAAACTGTAGACTCATACTAAACAAAAGTTGAGACTCCAAAGGGGGAAATAAATCACTATTAATTCATCATACTCATGAATACTCAAGTAACATGCAGCAGGAAAAAAAAATTTGACAGGATGCCCAACAGCATGCCTTGGTCCCTGTGTGGTCTCTTAGTCATCAGCATTTTGCTTTTGGTTGCTCATGCTTAACTACCAGACTTCCATACTCTTGGGATCTTCTGGGGCTCACTAGAGGACTGCTTACTCATAGCCAGTGGTTTTGTTTTTTTTTCTCCTGGTATTAAAGATCTATGTAATAATCTTCAAGCCTTAATGCCTCTTTATCCCGCTTTTCCTATCTTACCTACTACCTCCAGTCCTTCAAATAAATGCTTTTCTTCGGCCAGAAATGTCCATCTGTTCCAACAGCAAGGAATAACCTGTGATAAACAGGTGTCTTTCTTTCAGGGGCTCCAAGTTTGGAGTCTAGTAGACTCCCAAACTAATGTTTACCAAACAGTGTGATAAATGTTGTGATAGAAATGCATACAAAGTGCTACTGAGAAAACCCAAGGCAAAGCCTAGGAGAAAGAAGGAATGTTGACCAGGAATGGGGCAAGGCCTTGTGGGAGTGGAGGAAATGGACGATAAAGAATGTGGGAGGCTGAGCAATACTAAGACATTTTATTAGGCCAATGCACAGAGTGTATAAAGAGAGAATAGAAGGCAGGCTGGAGCCGATTAAAGGAGAATTTTGTACAGGGCTCTAGAGATAGTTCTGTGTCCAAGTTAGGGTGGGTTGGTTGGTTGAGGTAAAGTCTCCCTATATGACCCAGGCCATCCTTGAACTTATGATTCTCCTGCCTTAGGTTCCCAACTTCTGGGATCACAGGTGTTGGCCACTACACCCAGTTTTTGGACAGCTTTTAAGTACACTCTCTGGGAAGATTTCCATAAGAGCATTTCAGAATCCAGAAAGGTCTACAAAAACAGTATGGAGGAAAATAGAGGCGAGCCGAACCCAATCAGGGAAGGAGCAGAATTGAAAGCAGTCGTAACTAAATCAACCAGAGTTCTTAACTATGAGATAAATAATGGTAAGACATGTCTTATAATTTTTAATGTAAATTTTTTATTATTTATAGAGGATGTGTGTGTGTGTGTGTGTGTGTGTGTGTGTACACATGCGCGTGCACGCATGCACAACATGCCACACATGCAAAAGTCAGAGGGCAACTTTGTGGAGTTGGTTCTCTCCACCCACCTATGTGGGTTCTGGGGCTCGAACTCAGGTCACTAGCCCAAACAATCTTGCCAGGTTATATTGTGAAAGAGAGAGAGAGAGAGAAACAGACAGACAGACAGAAAGAGAAAAAGAAAGAAAATGTATTTGCAGCTGAAGAGGTAGCTCAGTGGTTAAGAGTGCATAATTGCTCTTGGAGAAGACTGGAGTTCAGTTCCTAGCACCCATGTTGGGCAGCTTACAAAATAAGCCTTTAAATTAAGTGCGTAAGTGTGTGTGTGCATATGCCATGTGATATTCGTGAAGTCAGAGAGCAGCTTGTGTTCTTCTAGAATATGAGTTTGGGGATTAAGTTCAAGTCATCAGCCTTGGCAGCAAGTGCCTTATCACGGAGCCATCTCTGGTACAGGTTATAATTTGAAATGTTGTCTATCGTCTGATTTGATCATTACAACAGGAGCCAGAGATGTTATCCTAAGTTTGTCAGCAAGTAAACAGACTAAAAGGCCATCTAGCAAGTCATCGGTTAGCCTGGCTCGACCCTAGGCTTTAGTTTCAAATTTTCATATTCTAATTCTCTCCTAGGAAGTGAGAAAATAATGAAGATTAAAGAGTTGAGGCTAGCTTAAGAACACACAACGTTAGTCTCTTAGGAAGCCCAGAATGTTCTCTCTCTCTCTCTCTCTCTCTCTCTCTCTCTCTCTCTCTCTCTCTCCAGTTTTTTTAAGACAGGGTCGCTCTATGTAGGCTTGGCTGTCCTAGAACTTGTTATGGAACAAGGCTTGCCTCCAGTTCATAGAATACACCTACTTCTACCTCCTGAGTGCTGGGATTAAAGGAGTGCCCGCTACACCTGGCTTTCCTCTTTAAGAGAAAAGTGTGTGCGTGCGTGCGTGCGTGCGTGTGCATGTGCGTGTGCGTGTGCGTGTGTGTGCATGTGTACAGATATCCTTAGAGACCTGAAGCATCAGATGCCCTGGAGCTGGAGTTACAGGCTGTCGAAAGTAGGTACTAGGAACTGAACTCACATTGTCCGCAAGAGCGGCTCACAGTCTTAGCCACCAAGCCATCTCTCTGGTCCCTCAGACTCTCCCTTAAGCCAACTGTCGGCACTGACTCTTGCCTCTCCCTCCACCCCATTCTTGCCTCCCACAGACCCCCAACACCACCCTTCACCCTGCATCTAGAAAGCCTCTCTATTATTCCTCCCTCCTTTCTTGGGTGTTTAGAAACGCTCCCTCTGTGGGGCCCTGGTGGCATATGTCTTTAATCCCAACACTCGAGAGATAGAGTTAGGTGGATCTCTGTGCATCTAAGGCCAGCCTGGTCTAAGCAGTGAGTTCCAGGACAGCCAGAACAACATTGTGAGACCCTGTCTTGAGGGGAGAGGGAGAAACACTTCCTCTTTTTGTGTTTTCCTTGGGAAACTATGGAGGGAAATGTGAACACAGACATTTCAGTTTCTTTCTTAGCCAAGTTTGGTGGTACATGCCCATAACCCCGCCATCAACAAAACAAAACAAAAAGGTGAGAGCTAGCCTCCCACAACACACACACATGTAAGTACTTTAAAAATCCTTTAGAAAGGGCTGGAGAGATGGCTCAGGGGCTGGAGAGATGGCTCAGCGGTTAAGAGCACCGCTTGTTCTTCCAAAGGTCCTGAGTTCAATTCCCAGCAACCACATGGTGGCTCACAACCATCTGTAATGAGATCTGGTGCCCTCTTCTGGCTTGCAAGGATATGTGCAGACAGAACACTGTATACATAATAAATAAATAAATCTTTAAAAAAAAAAAAATCCTTTAGAAAGTCCGGAATAGTGGAACTACAGGAAGTAGGTGATCTGGAACTCCAGAAATGACTTCTAGCTGATGATAGAAGGGCTGTACTAGAGAAATTGCTCCTGCCGGTCAGGAGCAGAAAGGCCCCTGGAGATCTCCACTGATGGCTGGGTTTAAGAACATGGGCTGCAGCTGCAATCCAGCGATCCTGCAGTTACATCAGGATGCTGGCACTGCTGATTCTGATGGAACCAGTTCTCAATATTGGCGAGGCTGCAATGATTACAGAATCGCTGCTATAGAAATGATATTTCCACAACCTTGCTTGTGAAATATTCAAAGGATCAGGATGATGTCCGTTTTTGGTTTTTTGTTGGTGGTGGTTTTTTGTTTGTTTGGTTTTGGTTTTTTGAGGCAGGGTTTCTCTGTGTAGGCCTGGCTGTCCTGGATCTGTAGACCAGGCTGGCCTCGAACTCACAGAGATCCACCTGGCTCTGCCTCCCAAGTGCTGGGATTAAAGGCGTGCACCACCACCGCCCGGCAGGATGATGTCCTTTGTGTCACTTCTGAATCTGACCCAAGTCCATGAGACTGGCTGCAAGTCAGTCTGAGAAACAGTCTTAGCCCCCCAGCCCCTGTGGTGGAAGCACACTGGCTTGTGGGGATGGGTGGAAAACGCTCACCACCGTAGCTACTACACAGCTTCTCTGCAAGTTCACCACTTGTTTTATCGTCTACAACTGGGTATTTTCCTCTGCACCTACATCTCTTGCCCAGTGTTCACCCGGTGGCTGCTTTAGTGTCTGGTGCTGGCCTAAGGTCTGCCTTTCAGGGTACAATATGACCCTTTCTATTTCCTAGGTTTGGCAAAATATTTTAGCTATGATTCTAAATGTGCAATCTATAAAAGAATAAATATATTGGTATTCACCAGAATTAAAAACTAGGTAAGCAGTAGGCAGTGGTGGTATACCTCTTTAATCTCAGCACTCAGGAAGAAGAGGATCTCTGTAAGTTCAAGGTCAGCATGATCTACAGAGTGAGTTCTAGGACAGCCAGGGCTACACAAAGAAACCCTGTCTCAAAACAAACTAAAAGACAAACAAAACCTAGGCCCTGGGATATTTAACTATACAAAGATGTGTTACAATTGTTTGTGCTGAGGCATATTACTTTACCTGTGTTTACCTGTGTAATGGTGTGTTACATTTGTTTCTGCTAATTTGTTTAATGATGTAAAGATGTGTTACATTTGTTTATGCTGTGTTTGTTTAATTATGAAAAGATGTATTGCATATGTTTCACCTTGCCTGCCTAAGGCACCTGATTGGTCAAATAAAAAGCTGAATGGCCAATAGCTAGGCAGGAGAGGGATTGGTGGAGCTGGAAGGCAGAGAGAATAAATAGAAATCTAGGCTTGAAAGAAAAAGAGAAGAGAGCAAGGGGGAGAGAGAGACAGAGACAGAGAGAGACAGAGATGGAGAGATGCCTGGGGCCAGCCAGCCAGCCAGCCAACCAACCATGGAAGAAGCAGGAAAAGTAGGACCTACAGAAAGAAAAGGTGAAAAGCCCTGAGGCAAAAGGCAAATAAAGAGAAATAGATTAAGTTAAAAGAGCTAGCCAGAAACAAGCCTAAGCTAGGCTGAGCATTCATGACTAATGTTAAGTCTCCACGTCATGATTTGGGAGCTGGCGGGCTGGTGGCCCAAAAGAAAACGCCTGGTGCACTGTGGTGGCTCCTGCCTATAATCCTAGGAGCCGGCCAAGGTTACAAAAGTGATACTCTCTCAAAACAAAAAATGCTTTTTTCCCTCTAGGAATTCAACACAGAGACCTCAAACATATTAAATGTATAGCATTTTTTACGGGTCATGGCTCTTTTTAAAAATTATTTTATTATAAAGACAAGGTCTCGCCGGGCGGTGGTGGCACACGCCTTTAATCCCAGCACTCGGGAGGCAGAGGCAGGTGGATCTCTGCGAGTTTGAGGCCAGGCTGGTCTCCAAATCGAGTTCCAGGAAAGGCACAAAGCTACACAGAGAAACCCTGTCTCGAAAGACCAAAAAAAAAAAAAAAAAAAAAAAAGACAAGGTCTCACTCTATTCCTCAGGCTGTCCTTGAACCTATGTCAATCCTCCGGCACTGCTAGCCACAGGAAAATGGAATGGAATTCAGCTACTATCACAAAAGCTACTACTAAGAAAGGTCAAGAACTTTTCCAAAGGTCAAGCCATGGCTTAAGAAGTCTTGGTGATATTTTAGCTTTTGTATATACATTAGCGGATTCCTGCAATATTTTTCTTGTATGCTATGTATGCTTCCAAGAACTCATAACAGTGTATTTTATCTGAAATTCCTATCAAGCATCCAAGGCTAAATGATCTCCTGAATTAAGGTAAATTAAGCTCAGACCCTCCTTTCTTACACAGCCTTAGTGGTATTTATACTAACATTATAGACTCCTAACATTTTTACCTAATCACTTCTAGGAATGTAGTTGGAGCACATAAATTCCCTTTTTCTGATATAGTAACCGATTTTAGCTCTTAGTTGACCACCTCCTCCTACCACTCCCCTTTTGGGTTATAAAAGAAAGCCTAACGGTCACTGCTGGAGGAAAATTCTTGTCTGCCTTCATAACCCTGTAAGAATGCAAGCCTGGAGACCTTGCTTAGCTAGAGCATTCCTTTGCATGGGTTTATAACTGTAAACCTCAGAGACTGAGAGAGGATTCTGACTGAAGAACTAGATGGAGAACTAGAAGAATGAGATGGGAGATAAGAAAGAGCCAGATGGGGAAGAACGAGATGAGAAAGACCAAGATGAGGCAGAACTAAGATGAGAGAATTAAGATAGAACTCAGAGGGGACAGCAGATAAAGGTAGAAAAATCAGGCAAGAAAGGAGCTGGGCATGAGAGCAGAATAGAAGCTGTGTGGACAGAACTCTATCCCAGAGGAGTAAAGTAAGTGGACTAAGAGCTCGGTGTACTTAGATTCTTTCCCCAAAAATAATTCGCACCATTTGTAGCTTCTCTTCTGAGCCCCTGGGAAGAGAAGATGATTAAGGCTGGACCATAATAATTTTCAAGACTCCTGCCTCAGTCTTCCAAGTGGCATGAGCCACCATACCTAGCAAAACTAAAACTATTTGTTTTTTGGAACAAGGTCTATCCCAGGTTGGCCTGGACCTCACTCTGTAGCTGAAGATGACCTTGAATTTATGAACGCAAAGATTACATTCATGAGCTACCCTGTGTGACTTACTAAGGCTCTTTGAAAGGCACTGTTTCGAGAACTAAAACCAGTGACAAGAGTCGGGAGTGGAGCTCAGTGGTAGCACATGCAAGGCCCCAGCTCAGGCCCTAGTTTACCTGAGTACTCCCCCCCAAAAGAAATAAAAATAAAAAAATAAAAATAAAACTAACATCATTTGGAACTAGAAAAAATCATCCTGAGTGAGGTAACCCAAACCCAGAAAGACAGTCATGGTATGTACTCACTCATAAGTGGATTCTAGATATAAAATAAAGAACAATCAGACCACAACCCATAGAACCATAGAGGCTATATATATAGTGTGGAGGTCCCTAGGATGACTGTGGCTTATAATAAATTTTGGTTCTACTCAATTATTGAAAAAAAAACTAACATCATTATCATTACAAAAGTACAAATTGAAATCACAATGAAAGGCAAGGGATATAACTCAGTGGTTGAGTCCTTGCCCCTTGCCTAAAACATACTGGGTTTGAATCCCAGCACCATAAAAAAATCAAAGACTTTAGTCAATTTATAATGAGCTAAAAATTGAAAGTCTGACTGTACTATATGGGTGAGTATACAGAGAGAAATTAAACTTCCGGGGCTGGCTTGTGTACAAGTATGAAATGATGCAGCCATGCTGGAGAAAGTGTTTGCCAGCAATCTAGACATATATGGGGCTGGAGAGGTGGCTCAGACGTCAGGGCCAGCGTCACTCCTGCAGAAGACAGAGCCTTGTCCTCAGGCCACACAGTGGCTCACGGCAGTCTGTCACTCCAGCTTCGGGGGATCCTATGCCCTCTTCTGGCCTCCACGGGAACTGTATGCACATAGGTACACTCAGGCAAAAACTCTCGTACACATAATCTTTTCACATCTTAAAGCAGGGGCTGGAAATATGGCCCAGAGGTTAAGAGCTTTCTTTGCTCTTGCAGAGGCCACAGGTTCGGCTCCCAGCACCCACATAGTGACTGCACTAGCTACTTTCCTATTGCTGTGATAAAACACCATGACCAGAGCAACTGATAGAGTTTATTTGGGATCAAGAGTTCAGGGTAGCAGAGTGGAGGCATGGTGGCTAGAAGGAAGCCGAGAGCTGACATCTCCAGCCATCAGCATTAAGCAGAGTGATGTGAACTGGCAGCTGGATTTAAAATCTCACTTCCTCCGGCACGGCCACGCCTCCTAAACCTACCCCAAGCAGCAATGAATGCCACTGGAAACTAAGTATTCGGAAGTCTGAGCCTATGGGGATGTTCTCATTCAAACCACATTGGCTCAAAAACATCAAATTCCAGTTCCAAAGGATCTAAAACCTTCTAATAACCGCCTCAAGGACATGGAACACACATGCAGGTCAGATACCCACACATGAAAGTAAAATAAGGAGCTGGAAAGATGGCTCAGTGGTTAAAGGGCACTGACTGCTCTCTCCCAAAGGACTCGGGTTCAAATCCCAGCACCCACATGGCAGCTAACAACTGTGTGTAACTCAAAGATCTGACCTGCAGGCAAAACACCAATGCACATAAAGTAAAAGTAAAAATTTTTAAAAGAAGTAAAAATAAGTATTTTTAAAAGCTAAGCATATATCTTTCATGTGATAGCAGTCATTTGTTTTTCTTTCGTTTGCCATTTACCCAAAGGTGTGCAATAGGAAATAATCTGAATTCCAATAGTTGGACACAGAAGCAGGCAGATCTCTCAGCCTGCTCTCCAGAATCAGTTCAGGCCAGCCAGAACTCCATGGTCAGGCTCTGTCTCAAATCAAACAAAGAAAGCAACATCTGGAAATGATCCACAAGTCCATCAACAGGGGAAGAGATAAATACCTTATAGTAATCTATATAGTAGAATACTTCTCAGGAATTAAAAGTAATGGACTAGTATACTATAATATAGCCAAATCTGAAAATAGTACTTCCTAGTGAAAGAGGTCAAACCAATGTTTCCATTTCTGTAAAATCTGAAAAGGTCCAAATCAATCCATCATGATGACAGCAGACCAGTGATTGTTTGGGGATAGAAGAGGACGAAGGTAGGAATGATTACAAAGAGGCTGGAGGAAATGGGGTGGGGGACGGGTATAGGGCTATGATCATGATTTCCTGTCAAAACTCACAAAATTGAAGCCGGGTGGTGGTGGTGGTGGTGGTGGTGATGGTGGTGGTGCACACCTTTAATCCCAGCTCTCAGGAGGCAAGAGCCAAGCGGATCTCTGTGAGTTCAAGGCCAGCCTGGGCTACAGAGTGAGATCCAGGAAAGGCTCCAGAGCTACACAGAGAAACCCTGTCTCAAAAAAACAAATAAATAAATAACTCACAAAATTGGAGTTTATCCATATTTTTACCATTTGCTATATGTCCATTATGCCTAAATTAATCAATTTTAAAAGGAAGGCAGACAGAAGCCAGACAGTGGCAACACATACCTTCAATCACAGCGCTCAAAAGGCAAAGGCCAGCCTGGTCTACAATCCAGTTCCAGGACAGCTAGGGCTGTTACACAGAGAAACCCTGTCTTGGACAACAAAAAAACAAAAAAAAAGGGAAGCAGACATTTGAACTGGGGGAAAAAACTAGGCTTTGGCTGTATTTACTTAATTTATATGATTATTTGTTGGACATCTGTCTTCCCCACTAAAGTGAAAACTTCATAAGATTTGGGGCCATGCCTATTTGCACAAGGCCATGTCTAATATTTAATACAGCATCTGGCTCACAAGAGAAACGGGACAAATATTTGTTGAAGAGAAGAGAGCTGGGAACAACCCCAGTTTGACCTTGGAGGAAAGAGAGAATGCATTGCTGTTAAGCAACCGGGCAACTGCCTGAAAGAGTCAGCGTGAGGAGCCGGAGAAAGACGTAGTCTCACGGTAGAGAAAGCTTAGAAATAGCCGTTGGGTTTTTGGATTTAGCAGTCGGAAGCACTGGCGACTGAAAACAATAAAAATAAAAATAAAATTCCAGCAGAACCCAGGTTGTTTATTCCCCCACATGCAACGTCCGTCCTCCTGGCTCCCCCTTCGCCATTTGCCAGCCTCACCCAAGCCAGCTTTCTCCGTTCCAATAGCTGAACTCCTCTCTCTGATACCACGCTTGTCCCCATTTGCCACAGATTAGCTCGAATGGCCGTTTCACAGCCATTCCAGGCACAGGCCTCATGTTAGGGTTAGAATCTGGAATGTTCGCCACAGGTTCACGTTTCGACACTTGTTTCACTGTTTGCCACTGTTTAGAATGCTGTGCAGCCTTTCGTGGGTGCAGCCGGGCTGGCAGAAGCAGCCCCTGGGAGTGGGCTTTCAGAGGTTATGCCTGCTTGTGCTTCCAGCCTGTGTTCCCTGCTTCCTGGGGGGACATAATGGAAGAGCCTCTATCTACCACACCCACGTAGCTTCCGCTGCCCTGAACTTGGCTGTGCATTCCTTGCTGGGTCAGACCGAGATCTTTCTGTAACCATGAGCATAAATAAATTAGCCTTTCCCCCACTTGAGCCGTTTCCGGTCCGTGATACAGAGTCACCAACTCACTTCCTTCTTCCATGCTAACGCGTGTCATTTTGTTCTCTTTACTCCAAGGGGTGACACCTCTGATGTGTTCAAGATTTGTTACATTATCAAGTCTTGTTACATTACCAAGGAAGCTGAGTAAGAATATGAGTTCTGTTTCTGGGAGACTTGAAACAAACACCTTTCTGAGTCAGGAATTTGCAAAGGGCTTGGGCTAGGAGCTTCTGGTTGAGGTTTTCCTGGAAGGTAGCAATAAAGGCATTGGCTGATGCAATCTGAAGTCTTTTAAAAAGATTATTTGTTCATGTGTATGCATGTGTGCATGTATGTGCACCTGAGGCAGATGTCTGTGAAGGTCCTAAGAGGACATCAGATCCTCTGAAGCTGGGGTTACAGACTATTGTAAAATGCCTGCCATGGGTGCTAGGAACCAAACTCAGGCCCTCTGCAAAAACAAGTGTCCTTAACTGCCAAGCCATCTCGCCAGCCCTTTCTTGACCACCCTTAGATGTCTCACTTGGACTTACAATATAGACCAGTGGTAGAATGCTTTAATCCATAGACAGACACAGACAGACAGACAGACAGACACACAGACACACACACACACACACACACACACACACACACACACACACTGCCTCACTCAGATGGCTGTCAATAGGATGCTCCAGTTCCTTGCAAGCTGCTGACCAACATGTGGTTGCTTACCACCCTGACCTTTCCACGAGGCTGCTGGAATGTCTCCCCGACACAGCAGATGTCCACAAATGATCCAAGGGAGAGAAGAGAAAAGAGAAAGCCACAAGACCCTTCACAATCTAGTCTCCAAAGTCACACACCATCGCTTCCACTGTTTGTCAGATACAAGTCTCTAGCTGGGCCTGGGGAGCACACCTTTAATCCCAGCACTCAGAAGACAGACACAGACAGATCTCTGTGAGCGTGAGGCCAATCTTGCTTACAGAGTGAATACTAGGACAGCCGGGACTATGTAGAGAGACCCTGTCTCAAAGAAAGAAAGAAAGAAAGAAAGAAAGAAAGGAAGGAAGGAAGGAAGGAAGGAAGGAAGGAAGGAAGGAAGAATGGAAGAAAGAAAAAAAGAAAGAAGAAAAGAAAGGAAGGAATAAAAGGAAAATAAAGAAACAAGTCACTAAATCTAGCCAATAGTTGAATGACGAGAGTTAGGGTTCCTCTCTCAAAGGCAGGAGTTTCGACTTGTGAAGCTGTTTTAAAGCTATTACGTGGAGACAAGGAGCAGAGAGTATATTGAACTGCAGCAAAGATTTAGAAGATCGACTGTGACTGGTGCTACAGGGGTTAGTGTAGAGCAATGGCTGCACACATGGCCATCTGGTCTACCTGCTGAACACGCTGGAGGCTGACCAGAGAAAGTAGAGGGGGTTGGCAATCTGTTTGGGGTGGGGACATGGTGACAGAGCTGGAGAGAGGGCTTATTGGTGAAGAGCATCGCCTGCCCTTCCCGAGGGCCCAGGTTGGATGCGAAGCACCCACATGGCAGCTCACAAACATCTGTAGCCACAGTTCCAGGGAATCCAACGCCCTCTTCTGGCCTCAGAGGACACTGCAGGCACATGGTGCACAGGACTACGTATTTTTAAAAAATGGTGCTAGTAGAGTACAAGGATCAGAGTTCTTGAAACGCTAAGGGATCCGAAGCTCCGCCAAGACACAGGAAGAGCTAGTTCCTCACGAGAATGAAGCAGCTGTGATAGCTTTTTTAGGGAAACTCCCTTAGGGGCCAAGATCCCCCTGCCTCTACCTCCCAAGAGGCAGGATTACAGGCACACATCATTATACCCAGTTTATGCTGTGTTGAATATAGTGTTCTTCACACATCCTAGACAAGCATTTAGACCAACCGAGCTAAGTTCCCCAACCTAAGTTATGTGAATTTTAAAGTGCTTTATATAGAAATGGTGACATAAACTATATTCCCAACCATTGGGAACAGAAGGAAGACAGGCCAGTCTCACTACATAATAAGTTCAAGGCCAGTCTGGCCTGCATGAGACTCTGTCTGAAAAATACAGAGAGAAAGAAAGGGGAGGGGGCGCTTGTTCTCATCATCCCTGGGAAGAACAAGGTCAGGGGGCTGGAGAGATGGCTCAGTGGTTAAGAACACTGGCTGCTACTCCAGGAGACTCAGGTTCAATTCCCAGTGCCCACATGGCAGCTCACAACTGTCTGTAACTCCAGTTCCAGGAGATCTGACACCCTCACACCAATGCACATAAAATCAAGTTAAAATATTATTTTTTTTTACAAAAAGAACAAGGTCAGTTGTTTGAGAGAAGGAGGAGTCAGAAGAAGAGCTACAGAGCAGGTGAGGGGGGCTGGAGAGGTGGCTGAGTGATTAAGAAGCACTTGCTCTTGCAGAGGGCCCGGGTTTGAGTCCCAGCAACTGCATGGTGGGTCATAACCATCTATAACTCCAGTTCCTAGGGATCCAAGATGTCCTGTTCTGACTTCCCTGGGCACCAGACATGCAGGTGGTGTACAGGCATACATACAGGCAAAATACACATAAAACAAACCTGAAAATTGAAAAAAGTAGATAAGAACAGGTCCAAGAAATAGAAATGACTTTAGGCGAGCCATGTTGTCCTCACTTATTAGAGGGGCCACGCTGCCTTCCCTAAGGTTAAAATTCGACTAGGCCCCCAGTCATGTCCTCACTTTATCGTTTCCATCCTGGCCCTACACTGAGGCTGCAACCTACTTTGTGTCTTCTGTTTAGCACACCCAGATCCCTAACTTCAGAAATGCAGAACCTAGGGTTGGAGAGAGAGCTCAGTGGTTAAGGGCACTCCTGCAGAGGACTAGGGTTCAGTTCTCAGCATGACACCCCAACAACTGTCTACAACTCCAGTTCCTGACCTCTGTGGGCACCAGGAACACATTTGGTGTATATACAGGCAGGCAAACACTCATAAATTTAAAAATAAATAAATAAAAAGTAGAATCTGCTTCTCTCTTCTTATGTACCCTCCTGCTCTCTCTTCCCCTGGTAAAGTTAAGTATAGCTACCATTTTCTTAGGAAGGTTGTTTTTAAAAATTCATAGAATGTTATAGTTACATTAACAGTGCTGTGCTGTGAGAAGTGTAACTAATGAGTGTAATGATTAACAGCCTGGCTCCAGAGCGGTATGCCCAGAGCTCAAGTTCAGGTCCTGACACTGAGCAAACTATTGGAACCTTTTCTAATCTGTAATGTAATCATTGTTCCTACCTTGCAGGGTGATGGCAAGGACTGAATGTTTTACACAGAAAGCATCATGAGTACCCTGGACAATGTACACCACAGTTGTTAGTCAGTGTTATTATAAAGAGCAAAATCCCAAAAAAGAAAAAAATGGATTGGGGGTTTGCCTCAGTGGTAGAGTGGCATGCACAAGACCCTAGGTTTGAGCTCCAGCACTTCAAAAAATAAATAAAACCAAAAATACATTTAATTTTTTTTGTGTGTGTGTATGAGTGTTTGCTGCATATACGTATGTGTATAAGTCTGATATCCAGAGAGGTGAGAAGAGGGCATCAGATCCCTTAGAACTGGAGTTATAGATGGTTAGGACTCACCATGTGGGTGCTGGGACTCAAGCCAGGTCCTAGGCAAAAGTATCAAGTGCACCATTTCTCCAGCCCCCCATCTCTCCAGCCCCCCATCTCTCCAGCTCCCCATCTCTCCAGTCCCCCATCTCTCCAGCCCCCCATCTCTCCAGCCCCCATCTCTCCATCCCCTCCCCACAAAAATATTTTTTAAAAAGAAAAAAACTGTCAGGTGTGGTAATAGACGCCTTTAATCTCAGCACTCAAGAGGTAGAGGCAGGCAGATCTGTGAATTCCAGACCAGCCAAAGCTGACCAAAGGAGAGTTGAGATAGAGGACCTCTCTATGCTGCAGCTGCACAGGCCTGATCTTGTGAATCCAAGCAACCCTCTGCCTCAGCATCCTGCGTAGCTGGGACCGCAGGCACAGAGCACCATTCCTGACTTAAGGAGAAAATTCAAACAACCTGTAATCACAAGGCTGTAATTCTGCTCACTAATAGGAAACAGATAAGGGTCTCAGACTACAAATATGAGGAAGTTACAAAGCTTAAGAGACTTTCCAAAGCCTTTCATTTTTGCTCCCTGGAATTCATATCTGTGCTTTCTGAAATGACTACAAACTCAGCAGATTTTCCTCCAAATTCATTATGTGGGAGAAGCTTGCCAGCTTTTGCCTCTCCTGCTACCTTGCTGCCTACCTCTGTGCCCGACTCCACCCTGAGTTTAGGGTGACCAACTTGCTGTAGAATATTATTTTAAGATGTGTTACATTTGTTTATTCTGTGGAACATTTGTTTAATGATGCAAAGATGTGTTGCAGTCTTTTATGTTGCATTTGTTTAACTCTGTGAAGCTGTGTTACTGTGCCTGTCTAAAACACCTGATGGGCTAAAAAAGAGGTGAATGGTCAATAGAGAGGCAGGAGAGAGAAATAGGCAGGGCTGGCAGGCAGAGAGGATAAATAGAAGGAGAAATCTGGGAGGAGCAAGAAAAAAAGAAAAAAGATCAAGGAACAAGAGAGGAAGGAGGAGGACTTCAGGGGCCAGCCACACAGCCACCCAGCACCACCCAGCCACCCAGCCACTCAGCCACCCAGTGCCACACAGCCACCCAGCTACAGAGACAGACATGGAGTAAGAAGAAAAGAAAAGGTATACAGGAATAGAGAAAGATTAAAGCCAGAGGCAAAAGATAGACAGGATAATTTAAGAAAAGCTGGCTAGAAACAAGCCAAGCTAAGGCCGGGTATTCATAATTAAGAATAAGCCTCTGGGAAAAAAAAGGGGGCGGCGGCTGGAGAGATGGCTCAAAGGTTAAGAGCACTGGCTGCTCTTCCAGAGGTCCTGAGTTCAATTCCCAGCAACCACATGGTGGCTCACAACCATCAATAATGAGATCTGGTGCTCTCTTCTGGCCTAAAGGCATACTGTATACAAAATAAATAAATCTTAAAAAAAAAAAAAAGAATAAGCCTCTGTGTGTGATTATTTGGGGGCTGGGTGGCAGGTCCCCCAAAAGAGCAAAAACAACCAACAAGACCAGCTGTTGTAGTTTGCCTGTCCCAATTTCTAGAAATGAGTTTTGGCAAATGGATGGTTGATTACAGATTACATGTGGATCTACCAGTGGATCCTAGACATCTGCACATGGAGAATTTTCAGTCTGGGAGACTGACATTCCCTGGACACTCCTCCTCTAGAGCCATAGAGTGTCCTTGGACCATTTCCTAAGCATGATTTTATGAGTTCTGAAAAACAACTTCCCGGCTCTGGTGGGGAACGACATACATGACTTAGCTTGATATTAGCAGCTAGACTAGGAACCTAAAAATAGGCAATGGAATGGAAAAACAAGGGAAATTTGGGAATCTTTTGAGGTTTTTATTTTTATTATATTTATTTTGTGTGTGTGTGTGTGTGTGTGTGTGTGTGTGTGTAAGTGTGCACTCACGCGCCCTTATATGTCGTGGTTCAAGAGTAGAGGCCATACATAGGACAAGCTGCGGGGGTCAGTTCTCTCCTTCCACCTTTGGGGTCCAAGGACTAAGCCAGGCTGTGGTGCTTGGTGACCTTTACCCACTAAGTTATCTTGCTGACAAAATCATAGAAGGATCTAGAATTCTAGAATACAGTGCCTATGTTAGCCGTAGTTGTATACCTCAGATGACATTTTAAAATACTTGCCTTAAGCTGAGAGAAGGCTCATCCGTCAAGAGCACTGGCTATTCTTCCAAAGGACTTAGGTTTGATTCCCAGCACCCACATGGTGGCTCACGACTATCCATAACTCCAGTTCCAAGAGATCTGAAACCCTTTTCTGGACTTGACAGGTGTATCAAACAGTTGGTTGCTTTTCTATTTAGTGCCTCAGGAGAAAAATATGGCAAGAAAAGCAGGCTTCTGGACCAAATATCACTTGCCAAACAGTCTGCATCATTGGCAGAGTATTGAAGGGCAAGACTGTGCCTTAGATAGAAACAGAAGACAGTGTTTTCTTAGTTGTGGTTTTGGAGACAGGGTTTCTCTGTGCAGCCCTGACTGTCCTGGAACTCATTCTACAGACCAGGTTGGCTTCAAACTCAGAGACATCCACCTGCCTCTGCCTCCCAAGTGCTGAAATTAAAGGCGTGCACCACCACTGCCCAAACCAAAAAACAGTTAAGAGATCCCTGCCTCTGGACTGGGACAGGGCAGGAGAGAGAGGTCTTTAGAGTTCAGAATGCATGGATACAGATGATTTCTGGGCCAGGTAAATTCTAATACCTTCTAAGCTTGGAGGACAATACGAACAGGTAAAGCAGATAACGTCTGTTAGGTATCTGTCTCGTCCATCCCTGTTCTGTCTTCTTAAACTGATGTCATCAACACAAACTCAAAATTGATGCATATAGCACACACTTGGAGCAAACAGGGGTCCTTTAATTTAAATTTTGGTTAGCTTGCTGTGGTTACTTCCTGTGGTAATCCTAGCACAGTAGGACGGTGAACACAAGGCCAGCCTGGGCTACCTGGCAAGATACTGTCTCAAAAAAAAAAAAGAAAAGTTATTTCTATATTGCTGTGATCTGAATGATGGTGTCTCTCCCAAAGTTCATGCATTAAAGACTTGGTTCCCTAGGCTCTTAAGAGTTAGTAGGACTTTTAGGAGGTAAAGCCATGTGTGATCATGACATCATTGGGGGCATGTCCATGAAGGGGATTGCAGGAACCCTGTTTGTTCCTTAAAATGGTTTTTCTTCCTGGCTCATGATAAAAGTGGTTGGCCCCAATATTCATTCCCAACATGGTGTGCTAACCCACACCAAAGGCCCGAAAAAATGAGGTCACTGGTTCTCAGACTGAGACATCTACCAATACCAGCCAGAATAAACTCTTTATAAGTTAAAGCTAGAGTGCTACCAAGTTGACTTATATGTATATGAAAAGTGTGGGAGGAATAGAGAAAATGCAGAGAATAATAAATATCCCTGTACCTGTTGCTCACAAATCACAAATGCTGGTTATAATAACTTCTTTAGATAAAAAATATTTTAATGTATACGGGTGTTTTGGCTGCATGTATGCCTGCACCACATGCATCCCTGATTGCAATGGCTGTTAATTACCCGGACGATGACATCTGCCTGTTTTGTGTTGGTTTTGTTCTTATTGATTTACAGAATGTGCAGTGTGCCATTATCTATAACGCCCCAAACTTGGTCACACGAAACAACAACCATTTCACTTGGCC
The DNA here is from genome assembly GCF_049852395.1 of Peromyscus maniculatus bairdii. Taxonomy (NCBI): domain Eukaryota; kingdom Metazoa; phylum Chordata; class Mammalia; order Rodentia; family Cricetidae; genus Peromyscus; species Peromyscus maniculatus. Next base: position 69,078,707 of record NC_134871.1, read on the forward strand.
TATGGATGCTGTGATAGGAACTTGGTCCAGGCACAGGAGATCGTCTGGGGGCTCCTTTACCAAACTGGGCTCACCTGGGACTGCTGGCCGAAGCACCCATTTGTGTCCCCTTAAAGACTCTCAAGCTCACAAGCCAGAAGCATACACCAAAAGCAGAGAGATCTAGGATCAGGGTGTGCAGGTTTTTGTGTGCCTTAGAAGTCACACAGCATCACTATTCTGTAACCTGTTGCTTGAAACCGCTAGAAACGTGTGAGGAGTGAGGCCATAGACTCAGCCTATTAGTTTATATTTGTTACTACAATGAAGTACCTAAATTTGAGCACTTATAAGAAAAGGGGGTCTAGAAGCAGGGAGATAACCCACTCGATCAAGTGCTTGCCTCACAAACACACAGATTTGACTTTGATGCCCTGAGAGTGTGGAGCATGGTGGCCTGTACTTGATCACAAGGTGAGGAGGTGGAGATGGGAAGATCCCCGGGCTAGCTGGCCACTCTGTCCAGGCTAATGTGAGACCCTGGCTTAATGCTGATAGGCCACATTTGTGAAGATGACATCAGAGGTTCTCAGGCCTCCATTTACACACGCACACACAGTCACGGGCACCATTCCCCTCCCCATCCTAGGAAGAAGCTAGGCCTTCGAAGACTGACCAGAACTTGAGTGGTCCGAGGAGCATGGAATGTTTCAGTCCCTAATTACAATTTATCTTTGGCATGTTTATCCTACTAACTAGCCAGTCTTTGCCCCGCCTTCCTGAGACTAAATAAAGCCTGACCTAACAGATAAAAAAACAAATAACACCCCCTCCCCCAACACACACACACACTTTTGGAATGTATTAGCAAAACCCTAGTTTTCCACTGGTCTCAGTGGCTTGCTGTAAACCTCCGTGACTTTTCCTGGGGAAACATGAATAAATCCATGTCTACATGCCCAGATAGCAAGACCAAAGAAATTATTCCATCCAAGTCCAACTTGGCAAACCAATGAGTTTATTGGGGGTCACTTACAGGGATACCGGTGAGGGGTTACTTACAGGAGCGTGGATGATGGAGGCAGCTACGTCACCCAAAGCCCACCAGCATGAGCGAAAACGTAAGAGCTCCACCCCTGGAGCCCCCCACACAATGCGCAGCAGGCGCTGGACAGACTGGAAACTCTCCCGCAAGCCTCTGGACCCGGGGAAGAGTCTCTGCTGCCCAGCGCTTGTTTACGGCTTTTACAACCTTGAGGAGGGGCCTTGTAAACCCTGTGTTTCTGCTTCTCCAGACTTAAGGTTGTTTACTTCCCGACTTTCCTGAGCCTCTTCCGAATGACTGAATGTGAGGGAAATTGCCACACAACCCTCTGCCCTCTTGCATGCCTAGACAACTAATACCCCGTAGCTGATGCCAAGTTCTGCTGCCCCCCCCCTGCCCCCGACCCCCACCCCATTCCCCTCCCCCAGGTGTAGCTTGATCTCCTTTTACCACAGCTGCCGCGGGTTTGGAGTACTTGACTGTCTGAACCTAAGAGAAACATTCCCTTTGGATACTGCCCCTGCGAGCCAAGCGGAAGAAAACAGGAAAGAGCGTGTGTTGGTTTGAGTGAAAATGGCCCCCCTAGGCTCACAGGCAGTGGCACTACTGGGAGGTGTGGCCTTGTTAGAGAAGTGTGTCACTGGGGCTGAGCTTTGAGGTTTCAGAAGCCCAAGCCAGGCCGGGTGGCTCTCTCTTCCTGCTGCCTGCAGATCCAGTTGTAATACCCTCAGCTCCTTCTCCAGCATCATGTCTGCCTGCATGCCCGCCATGCTTCCCACCGTGACTATAATGGACTAAACCTCTGAACTGTAAGCCAGCCCCAGTTTAATGTTTTCCTTTATAAGAGTTGCTGTGGTCGTGGGGTCTCTTCACAGCAATAGAACCCTGACTAAGACAGGGCCGCACAGGAAGGGGTCACACTGCCCTTGAGTGTACATGCAACTTTACCACATATATCCCTGAAGGCCCCTTCCTTCCTATCTCTGTCCCATTATGAGTCTTTAGCCTCACTGCCCAGTAGGTGAATGTATCAAATCAGAAAGTAAATCACCCTGTAACGGAGACAAACCAGAAACCTATAAAAATTGTTCTGGAAAATTTGATTCTGGCTTTGATGAACATTCCCATAGAGCAGAGGTCCCCAACCTTCCTAATGCTGTGTGTAGCGAGCACATACCCCGGTATGGGGGAGGAATAATCACTCTTGATTCAGACTTGGTATAACACTCATTTATTCACACAGTAAGATTACAAGCACTATCCAAATGGAAGCAGGAGTACCTCTCCAGGTGTACAGGTCCGGACTCGCCATGTCTGTTCCTCTGGATCTTGGGTCAGCCTTCCTCAGGTCAGCCACGTCTGCACTGGGGACAGGATCTCACGTCTCTGGCAGAGGAGAGTCATCTCGCGGGAGGTCCTGACGAGCTCTGTTGGTAGGGTCTGAGGCTTCATCTTTTATATTCTTTTCTAGCTGGGTTTCTAGTCTTATCCCTACTTCCACACATAGATTATAGCTTATCACTACTCCATTAGTGGTTTACTTACATCATTCTATTGCTTATCACTCCTGACCAGGGTTGTTCACCCAAGGCCTTACATGTGTTCCTTACACTGTGACCCTCTAATACAGCTCCTCATGCTGTGGGAACCCCCAACCATAACATTACTTTGTTGCTACTGCATAACTGTAATTTTGCTACTGTCGTGAATTGTAATGTAAATATCTGATATGCAGGATATCCGATATGCGACCCCTGTGAAAAGGTCACTCTAACCCCAGGGATTGCCACCCACAGGTTGATAACCACTGCCATAGAAAGACGGTACTGGGTCATAATAAACTACTTACTGCAAAAAAAAAAAAAAAAGCCCCCATTTCTCAGGTAAGAAGGCCTACAGTGCTGGGCAGTGGTGGCGCATACCTTTAGTCCCAGGGGAGGCAGAGGCAGGCAGATCTCTGTGAGTTCGAGGCCAGCCTGGTCTACAGAGTGAGTTCCACAGCAGCCAGGGCTACACAGAGAAGCCCTGTATTGAAAACCAGAACAGAACAAAACAAAACAGACAAGGGCCTACAACAACCTGAGTTTTGAGTGCACCTGGACCTTTCTTGGTCAAGTTATTTTTAACCCAAGGACCTAGGGTGCCAAATACTCACAGCAGCCAAAGGTCTGTCTGGGACAGTGCTTTGGGTTCATTGTCTCACACCAATGAAGTTAGAGGTGCAGACTCTTTTGGAAGCAAAGTGGAATGCAAGATATATTAAGAGATATTAAGGAGGGGCTGGAGAGATGGCTCAGTGGTTGAGAGCACTGGCTGCTCTTGCACCAGGTTCGATTCCCAGCACCCACATGTCAGCTCACAACTGTCTATAACTCCAATTCCAGGGGGACGTGAAATGTTCTTCTGGCCTCTCAGGGTACTGCATGCAAGTGGTTCACAGACATACATGCAGGCAAAACACCCATACACACCCAGACACACACACACACACACACACACACACACACACACACACACTAATAGTAGTAGTAGTAGTATTAATACATTTAAGAGATATTTAAGGGAAAGTGGACAATTGAGGTGCTAAAGTGAGAGAAACTCCTGGGAGAGGTTTCCAAGGGAGGAAAAGCTGTTGAACCTCCTTGTCTAGGGTTTTCACAGAGCTGTGGAAGAAGCCGGACAAAGGCTTCATAATTACTCTGAAACTGGTTCGTTCTCTGGTGCACTGCTGGCTGAGCCCTTGGTGGACTGGCATATTGCTGGTGTGTTCTCTTCTGGTCCTCCCGGTCAGGGATGAATGAAGTACATTTAGATGAAAGTACCTTCCGAGACTTTCCCACAACTGTGGACTTCGATGGATTAGGTCTTTGTTCTCATTTTGGCAGGTTTACATGCTGTTGTATGCTGATTATGGCCTGAAAGAAGGTACCTCAGTCATGGAGTCGGTTGTGCTAAGGTCTGGGGCCCTGTTACAGTGGGGCAGGCATAGGGTGGCTCCACAGGGGTATGTGGCTAAGATTCCTCACTTCCTCACAACGCTAGGGAATAAGGAAGGGGGTAGTGGGAAGAGGGAGAGAAGGAGAGAGAGCTAGAAGGAGGGTCTAGTTACAGCACCTAACACCCACTTTCCAGAAACCCACTTCCTGTTCTAGGTCCCACTTCCTCAAAGTTCTATAACTTACCCAAACGGCATCACCAGCTTGGGACCGAGTGTTCAAACGTGAACCTTTGGGGAACATTTTTCAGTAAAACTGCAACACTAGCCTGTAGAAGGCATGATGCAATTCCCCACTCCTCACTTGTGGAGCCAAGGTTATGTTTTATATATATATTTTTACATAGGGGTGTGTGTATATGCTGTGGGACGTCTTTCTGTAGGCTGTGAATATGTGTTGCTCTGAGTGGTTGATAAATAAAGCTGCAGTGGCCTGTGAGAGGGCAGGATGGAGCCAGGCAGGAAAATCCAAGAGAGATAGTGAAAGGAGAAAGAAGAGGCTGGGGAGACACCAGCCGCCCAAGGAGCAACACGTAATGGGACGCAGGTAAAGCCACAGAACACGTGGCGAAACATAAATGAATAGAAATGGGTTAGTTTAAGATGAAAGAACTAGGGGCTGGAGAGATGGCTCAGTGGTTAAGAGCACTGGCTGATCTTCCAGAGGTCCTGAGTTCAATTCCCAGCAACCACATGGTGGCTCACAACCATCCATAATGAGATCTGGTGCCCTCTTCTGATCTTCAAGCATATATGTAGGCAGAACACTGTATACATAATAAATAAATCTTTAAAAAAAAATGAAAGAACTAGCTAGCAAGAAGCCTGCCAAAGACCATACAGTTTGTAAATAATATAAGCCTCTGTGTGTTTACTTGAGACCAAGTGGCTGCAGGATGTGGGTGGGAGAGATTTGTCCCAACCTCAGGGCCAAGTGGGACCAGAGAAACTTACAGGTGTTTTGCCTACACGTATGTGTGTACATCACATACATCTACTACCTACCAGGACTAGAAGAGGGCACTGGATCCTTTGGAACTGGAGTTACAGCCCGTTGTAGCTGCCAAGTGGGTGTTGGGAATAAAACCAGGGTCTTCTGGATTAGCAGAGAGTCTTCAACCGGAGCCATCTCCCCAGCCTCCCAAACAGGGATTTGTTTAAGGTACGAGAGGCTTCAGGAAAATGATTTGTGGACCCAATCTATATAAACATTTTTAATTAAAATGTATTGCATTCTTATAATGTCACATGAAGCAACCAAAGAAAAATAGATTATATCAAAATTAAACTGTTTTTGCTTCGATAAACTATCAACAAGAAAAACAACTCATAAAGTTGGAGAAAATATTGGCAAACCATATATCTAACAAGTACCCAGACTATATAAGGAACATTTACAGGACGTGGGATGTGGTTGGTGGACAGAGTGCTTTCCTAGCATGCTCGAGGCCCTGGGTGTGATCCCCAGCCCTGCATCATTCCAGCACTTAGGAGGCAAGTGTTCAAATCCATTCTCTAACACAGTAATTTCAGAGCCAGCCTGGGATACATGAACGCCTATCTCACACAAAGACCATTTTCAACTCAATCATAAAAGGGGTAAATGAGCTACTATTAAAAATGGGAAAGGGATTTGAATAGGCACTTATCCCAATAAGATATTCAATGGGCAGTAAGAATATATAAAGAGATAGTCAACATAATTAATCATTAGCAAAATAAGCCATAGTAAGATATTAGTTCACAAGCCAGATGGTGGTGACACACTCCTTTAAACCCAGCAATTGGGAGGCAGAGGCTGGCAATTTCTGAGTTTGATGACAGCCTGGTCATATTTTGGTGAAGAAAGTGGCTGCCATTTGCTCTTGTCAGAAGAGTCTGCCTGGGGCTTAAAGTGAAGAGTTTTTGATTAATTCCATTGACAGAAGAAATCTCAAAACAGCCTAGTTATAGACTATCATGTGGTTACTAGTGTTCATGCTTAATAAATATTAATAATGAAAAGGAGCAAGCTGAGCAGGGTAAATTACAAACTGTAAATTTTGAGGAGAAAGAGAGCACCAGGAAGTGGAATGGAGCTAAATCCTATGTTCAAGGAGATAAACGGATTAGGAAATGGAATATAGGACATGGTGACCTCAGGGCAAGATCCCACTCAGCTAAGTTTCCAATTTGTGAAAAGAAACTAAAGAAAAGCTTAGAGCCAGGTGTGGTGGGGTGCACCTTTAATCCTAGCCCTGGGAAGTTAGAGGCTTGCAGTCTCTGAGTTTGATGACAGCCTGGTCTAGAGATCCAGTTTCAGGGCAGCCAAGCTTAGGCAGTGAAGGACAGAAAGCTGGTAAAGATGTAATTGAACTAGGGAGTCATGTCCCAACCCTAGTAAACAGCAGAACTTGGTAGCTTTGGCCATGTGGCTTTAGAGTTAAGGATGGAAGAAAGGAGTTATGGAATTTGCTGTGTGCCTAAAGAAAGCCGCTGAGAACAGGCATGTGTCAGGAGTGTCTCTAAATGGAAGCTTAGTAGAGAGGCCATTGCATGAAGCTGTGAAGTTGAAGCCTGGATTGCTCTGGAGAACTCAAGATGTTAGAGATGCCAGAGTCATGGGATACCTGCCGAGGAGAGCTGCTAACAGGAAGTGGAACCAGCCCAAGAGAAAGAAGTGTGTTGCAGTCAACAAAGCTAACAGGAGCTGGAGTCTGAAGAGCGCTTTGACACCAGACATGGAGATGCAGAGTTTGGAGTTTGCCCAGCTGGTTTTCAGTCTTGCTTAGGTCCAGTGTTTCCTCACTATGCTCCCTTCCCTATGTTTTGGAACAGTAATTGTCTTAGGGTTTCTACTGCTGTGAGCGACACCATGACCATGGCAACTCTTATAAACAGAACATTTAATTGGGGTGGCTCCCTTACAGTTCAGAGGTTCAGTCCATGATCATCATGACAGGGAGCATGGTGGCCTGCAAGCAGATGTGGTGATGGAGGAGTAGCTGAGAGTCCTACATCTTGCAGGCAACAGGAAGTCAAATGAGACACTGGGTGGTATCCTGAGCATAGGGAACCTCAAAACCCACCCCCACAGTGACACTCTTTCACCAACCAAGGCCATACTCACTCCAACAAAGGCAATCTCTTAATAGCACTACTCCCTATGAAGTAATGGGGCCAATTACTTTTAAACTACCAGTATAGAGAAATTGGAACTTTCATGTACTGCTGGTGAGAAAGTAAAGTGGTTCTCCCTCCCTCCCTCTCTCTCTCAAATAAATGTGTAAATAATAAAGTTACAATATGACCTAACAATTGAACTTTCAATTGGCTTAGTCCTTTTTGTGATACTATAGCAAAATACTCAAAGCTGTATAACTTTATGAGGAAAAGATGTTTATTTAGTGCACAGCTGTTCAAGGGTTCACATCTGGTAATCGTTTTCTATAGCAGCATTGTGCCAACATTGTTCATAATAAGAAGTAGAAATTAAGCCGGGCAGTGGTGGCGCATGCCTTTAATCCCACCACTTGGGAGGCAGAGGCAGGCGGATCTCTGTGAGTTTGAGGACAGCCTGGTCTACAAAGCGAGTTCCAGGAAAGGCACAAAGCTACACAGAGAAACCCTGTCTCAAAAAACAAAAACAAAAACAAAAAAAAAAGTACCCAAAGGTTGGTCAATAGGTAAATAAATATGGGGTATGATAGCACACACCTTTAATTCCAGCAGAACAAAACAAAAACATATATTAGTGTTTTTTTAGTATAATGTTGTGCTGACTACTTTTAAGTCAGCTTGACATAAGCTGGAGTCACTTTGGAAGAGGGAACTCCTCTTGAGAAAATACTCCCACTACATTGGCCCGTGGGCAAGGCTGTGGTGCGTTTTCTCGATTGATGATTGATGTAGGGGAGCCCAGCCAACCTCCCTCCCCTGTTTCTCTGCCTGCTGCCTGTTGGGGAATATTCCTTTACACTGTTTAAATATATGTTGCTATGTTTGGTTTAATAAACAAGCTGACTGGCCAATAGCTGAACAGGATAAAATTAAGTGGGAAAGCCAAACTGAGAATGATGGGAAGAAGAAGGGTGGAGTCAGAGGAGTTGTGAGGAGACACAGAGAGAAGCAGATGGCCATGCTGAACTGAGACAAGGTACCAAGCCACGTGGCAAAGCATAGAAAAGAAGTACGGGTTAATTTAAATGTAAGAGTTAGCTAGTAACAAGCCTGAGCTATTGGCTGAGCATTTGTAATTAATATTAAGACTCTGAATTGTTATTCGAGAGCAGCTGCTGGCATAGGAAAACTCTGCCTACAGCCTGTGGATCAGAATGTAAAGCTCTCCACTACTGCTCCAGCGCCATGCCTGTCTGCTTCCTGCCATGGTGATCATGGACCAACCCTCTAAAACGTAAGCAAGTCCCAATTAAATGCTTTCTTTTATAAGAGTTGCCTTAGTCATAGTGTCTCTTCACAGCAATCCAACAGTGACTAAGACACTAAGCTAACCTTGAACTCACTATGTAGCCAAGGTTTGGGATTACTACCACACTTGGCCTTCAATCTTTTTTATGGCTAAATAATATTTCATTGTATGGCTATACTACATTCTGTTTAGTCTATTCTCCTGGGGTTTTTTGTTTGTTTGTTTGCTTGCTTGTTTTTTTTTTTAAGACAAGAATTTCTTTGTGTAGCCCTGACTGTCTTGGAACTCACTTTGTAGATCAGGCTGGCCTTGAACTCACAGAGATCTGCCTGCCTCTGCCTCCCGAGTGCTGGGATTAAAGGCCTGTGCCATCATGCCTGGCCTGAAGTGTGTAATACTCACTGAATTTGTGGCTAGCCTGAGTTAGACTCCATATCCTTAAAAAGAAAAAAAAATCAAAGTTTTGTTAGTTTTTCTTTCTTGTTTTGTTATGGAGTTTGGGAGTCCTCGGAAAAGACCATAGACTCAATCCAGTTATAATGAAAAGATTAACCGCTAGCAGGAAGAACAATCTCTGGGCTAAATTTGAGGTTGCTGTGAAGGAGGGCCGTAGAGAAGGGCTTCCCTATCTATGCGAGTAAATAACAACTGTTCTGTTCTGCCAATGTCAGTGATTAAGGCAACTCAAAACAATCTTTGGGTGTCTGTGTAAGCAAGCTACAGAAGCAAAAGAAGCAGTCATAACAAGTAGATAGTCACAGCTGTACCTTTCTGGGTGGGGGGCACTCCCAGAGTCACACACATTATTGGGAAGTTATGTTCCAGGGACTGGAGTCAGAGTCCAGTGGTTACCAAGATGGATGCCTAGCATAAAATGGAGCTTCTTTAGCCGTAAGTTTAATTTTAAATATTTTTGTTCATTTTGAAAAATTAATTTTTTCCCAAGAGGGAACATCCTGCTGTGTAATCAGTGCTGGCCAAGAACTGGTTGTGTTCTGGCTAGGGACACGCCTTAAAGAAAAGGCCTGCTCTTTGACCTCCCTTGGCCAGGTCTCCAAAGAGCTGGTTAGGACTGCAAGACCAGTCTTGGCTGCCCTGTTCACACCAGACTCGGTAACTATGAAGAACCACCCACTTCCATGCAGGTGGAAAGGAAGGCGGTCGATCTTTGTAGCCCGTTTGCTTGGGGCTCCAGGACCACCATGTGGCCTTAGAGAGTGACCTCCAGCCTGGGGACCTTGGGTTCCTGTAGAATCACTGGACCTTCAAAGGTGCCACGAAGCTTGAGCTCCACGATACCCCCTGTTATCGTGGAGGTCTGCTGGGCTGCCTTGTTTTCCCCTCTTTACTATTCCACCAGAGGCCTAAACGAGCACCTTGGGACTTTTTAGCGCTCTGGTCGTTAGTGTCATGGGATCTCACTTGGCAGCGGCCTCGGGACTGACACACCCCACTCCACTATCTCTACTCGGTGGGGCGACCGACAGACATCCTCCTTCCGACAGGGAAGAAGGCGGAGGCCGAGGGCTGCGGTGCCGGTTGGTGGCCATAGTCTTGATTGACAAGGGCACAAGCGGGTGGCCCAGACGTCAGCAGCGGCTGTTTATGAGCCTACAGCCAACGGAAAGGCCGCAGTGCAGCCGAGGACCAATGAGAACTCTCCTGGGCGGGTCGGGGGCGGGGCTTCCACGGGGCGGGGCTTCCACGGGGGGCGGGCGCGGGTAGAGCCCCAGAGCCAACCCCGGGAGACTCAGAGCGCATCCGGTCTTAGCAGAGCTGGGAAGCTCCTGAGTGGCGGCCGGAGAAGGTGCGTGCGGAGCTAGGCCTGGGCGAGCCCGGAGCGAGGGAAGCTGCGGGAGCGGGAGCGGGAGTGGGTCGTTAGCTCCCGTGTTCCGACAGCTCAGTCCCTCGGAACCGGGCCGGCTCTGCGTCGAGATCGGAGCCGGGCCGGGAGGGACGCGGAGGGACTGGGGCCGCGCCTGCGCAGCAGCGCGGGCGGGGGCGGGGCGGGGGTGAGTCTGCGGGGGTCTCCCGGGCGTTTGGGCCCGGTGTTTGCAGCCGAGGCCCCCGAGCGACCCTCGCTTGCTGCAGGGTCCCTTTTCAGTTCCCACCGTCTTCCAGCTCAGCCGCGGTCCGGGCTTGAATTCGAGACAGGTTTACCCACCACCACCACCACCACCTCCCGGCTTGGAGGAAAGCGAAAGGGAAAGCTGTGTGGTGTGTGCGCGCTCCCGCCCCACGCCGCGATCGCTGCTCGGCGGCGCCTTCCCGGGTTCCCCTCCGCCCGGCCTGGGGGAGCCGCCGGGGTCGGGGACTCGAGGTAGGCCTGGTTAGGCAGACTGCCCTGTCACGGCGGGCCGGGTGATGTCACACTTGTCTGTGACACGCGGGATTCCTTGGTTACTTGGAAGCCAACGGTAGAGGCCGGAGGTGAGAAGATCCGGGCCTGGCCCGGCTTCCCAGCCCCAAGCAGCAGCCCCCCTCTGATCTGATAGATTATCTCCGGACAGGTGAGGTGGCCTTGATTGCTTGGCCCTGAACCCCGTGGGAGTCTCAAAGTCTGCTCCGGAAGGGTGGCGATGGGCGGTTCTTTCCCTTGGAGCGACTTAACTAAACCTGTGATAAGTAGGCTTTGGCATTTCTCTTCACCAACAACGAGAACAAGCTGTCTCGTGCTAGGCCGGGTTGCATTTCCTGTCCGATCAGGCTGCTGTTGACCAAACCACAACAAAACACCTTGAACTTGAGACTCTCCAGTTACACAAACACTTGGGAATGTGTAACACTTTAGAAGAGCTGACTGCCGGAAACACAGACAGGGAACTTAAGGTTAAAGGTCAACGGCAGAATGTCTAGTTACTTATTGATATTTATGTACAATTTACCTTGGGGCTGTAGGGGTAGTTTAAGAGAGATGGTTCAAGAAAGATTTCTCTGGATTGCATAATCATGTTTTCATGGCTTCTGCAAACACTCAAGTCTGTAATTGTTACATTTATTTTCTTTGGCGTTTCTTTATTGTCTAGTATTGTTTCTGTTCTGGCTTGGAGAGTAAATTGACATTTAGAGTCTCTTCGGTTTTCCTCCGGTAGAGAATGGCTTGAGTCCTTGAGAAATACAGTCTGTAACTTGGATTTTCCATTATTCATTATGTGGAAATACGGTTGTGAAACTGTATTTCCACAACAGAACACAACCTGTTCTCCTCTCCCTGTTGTTCTGAACGAAGCCATCCTTTCCTAGTGACTAAGAAAAGGAAAAATTAATTTGAATACTTAGCATTTCCAGTTTGCCTCATTACAGATATAGTTAATGTTCTTGGTAGAAGTGCTAAAAAAACACGAGTGTGGTAGGGATCAACATGTGTTTTGGAGAGTTATGAAATTGCCTTAATCAAAGTTTACTTTTCGATTGTGGGTGAAATGCAGTGTACTGTAAAGGTCAGGAGACCCAAATCTGGTTCTGACTCACCTGTTTTAACTTTCTGATGTTGGCTCGGGCGGTGGTGACACACGCCTTTAATCCCAGCACTTGGGAGACAGAGGCAGGCGGATCTCTGTGAGTCTGAGGCCAGCCTGGTCTACAGAGCAAGATCCAGGACAGGCACCAAAATGACACAGAAACCCTGTCTCAAAACCAAAAACTTTCTGATGTTGGTCAAGTCAGTACTAATGTCAGTTTAGCGCCTTACAAAGAAATCATACACCTTTTTGGGGGTTTGTTTGTTTGAGACAGGGTTTCTCTGTATGACCCTGGCTGTCCTGTAACTCACTCTGTAGACCAGGCTGGCTTCAAACCCAGAGACCTGCCTGCCTCTGCCTCCCGAGTGCTACTGGGATTAAAGGTATGAGCCACCACTGCCTGGCATACATATTTTTCTTATTGAGAGTTGGTAGAACTGGTATTAATTGTGTGTATATTAAAATTGAAGAGGAGGTTAAATTAAGTAAAATTATTTTCTCAAGGTTGTGTGGTAGAAAAGGCAGGATGTGTAGCTCTAGGTCTGGTTCTCTTGCCACTGTTACACTGTTACTAAAAACACTTGAATGTGGGACTGCCATCTGCTTTTTTTCATGGGCTAATTGTGAAGATAATAGGGTTGTGTTTCAGTGTATGCAATTGAACAACTAAGGTACAAGTGAAACACTTGCACACATGTAAATACTAGATTGTGAGTTGCCTGTTTTCTGCCCTCCTGCTGTGTTAATTCACCCATCTTGAACTCTGTCCCTGCACATCCAGAAGGGATCAGATTGATGCTGTCATTGGAGATAATGTACTGACTTGAAGAGTTTCATTTGATTTCATAAACTACCCAAAGGTATTAGTCCCCTTTGGGAAAACCACTCATCATGTTCTCACGTCTTGAGTTTTTATTTGCTATTTTGACTTGGCTCTAGGATCTGGTACAAATGTCTTCTGTCTCTTCCAGTTTTGCTCCTCTAAAGTTTCTAACCAAATTTCATGGAAGCACTTATTCTCCAAATACAGTATTCAAGACCAGAGAGAAAGGCTGTAGAGAATGGCTTGCATTTGCGTAGGTTCCACTATGAGTGGGCCAGCTAAGGAATGTTAAAGTTCTAGGACTCTTTTGTTCCTAATTTATGCTTTTTTTAAATAATTTATTTTTTATTTTGTGTGCATTTATGTTTTGTCCGATTGTATGCCTGTGTGAGGGTGTTAACTATAGTTGTGAGCTGCCATGTGGGTGCTGGGAATTGAACCCAAGCCCTCCGGGAGAACAGCCAATCCTCTTAACCACTAAGCCATCTCTCCAGTCCCTCTGCTTGTTGTTTTGGAGGGGATAAACAAGGTATTATTAGCTGGGAGGGATACTGGTTTCTAATGGAAGATTATGTATTTAGGACATTGAAACCTTATGCTTCGCTTCCCTTGAGTTGAGGTTTAGAGAGGGAGATTCAGCAGTTTCAGACTGGGTTCAAAAAAATAAATTTGAGCCAAATGTGTCAGTGCACGCATTTAATCTTAGCACTCAGGAGGCAGGTCAAGGCCAGCTTGGTCTACAGAGTTTCAGAATGGCCAGGGATGCATAGAGAGAACCTGTCTCAGAAGAATTGAAAGTGGGAGGCATTCCTTCAGTAATGACTGGTTCTGAGGTAGCCCTCTCCAGAGAGAAATGCAGTGGTAGCTTGACCCAGGGATTTGGGGTCAAATTAAGAGAGAGCTCTAGGATTCAGTTCTCCTTATGATGTAGGCCCAGCCTCGCAGAAACAAGGTACCTTGGATCATCTGGAAACTGAGCCGACTACTTCCTAGAGTGGCAGAAGCATCAGGCTAGTAACTAAGTTAACTTGAACAAACTCTGCCATGGCCGCCTATCACCTAGTTGCTAGGCTGCCTCAAAGCACCTAGTGGCCCTCTGGGGCAGGAGGTCCAGTAAATGTGTTGGAGGAAAGGTATGCCATTTAAACAGAAGTGGTTTTAACTAGGAGTGGGGTTTATCAGACCCTTCCAATTTCGGTTTGTTGGACTTCACCTTACCTATTTGCTTCACTTCTTGATAAAGAAGTATTAAGCCTTCATGATGCTGAGAGTTACATATTTTTAAACAGTTTTCATGATCTATGTAAATCAGGCTTAAATAGAAGTCTACTAAACCCAGACTTTTTGGTGGCATGCAGTGAGCTTGTCCTATGCACAGTGTGATAGTCTGTGCTCTTAGCTGTACCATCTCACATGACGTAGAGGGTTGTATGTTCCTGGTTTGTAAATGAGGACACTGGAGCACAGTGAAGTTCAGTACCAGAAGCTTGCTGTGGAGGCATCTAAGTGGAGGGTCTGGTTTTGTTTGGTGCTTGGGAATGATGATCGCTCCATCTGCAGTGTCACCGATCAGAGGCCGGATGTGGGTATACAGAGGCGGAAACTAGTCCCTCCCTTTAAGATTCCATTTCCTGTGGGGGGGGAGGGGGGACTGTGTGTAGAGGTCAGAGTACAGCAGTCGGGGTGGTTTGCTCGTACATGTGGATCCAGGGGATCAAGAACTCTGTCTGGTTAATCAGTCATCAGCCCTGGGTTTTTCTTTTACTTAACAATTTGGTCCCTTATGGAGGTGCAGGAGAGAAGTCAAGATAGTTGAAGTAGCTGGGCAGTGGTGGCGCACACCTTTAATCCCAGCACTCGGGAGGCAGAGGCAGGCAGATCTTTGTGAGTTCCAGGACATCCATGGCTGCACAGAGAAACCCTGTCTCAAAAAGCAACAACGGGCTGGAGAGATGGCTGAGAGGTTAAGAGCACCAGCTTCTCTTCCAGAGGTCCTGAGTTCAGTTCCCAGCACCCACATGGTGGCTCACAGCCATCTGTAATGAGATCTGGCGCCCTCTTCTGTATACATAATAAATAAATAAATCTTAAAAAAAAAAGCAACAACAGCAGCAAAAAAGGTAGTTGAAATTGAAGTGATAGAGTGGGAGGGTAAAACAAAGTAGTAATTCACGATCTAGTATGGATATCTAAATGTGTTCCTTTGACTTATTAATGTTAGATTGTGCACACTGAAGCAGTAAGTCCTGTGGTTTTCAGCTGTGGTGCTCTCTGTTTGCAGTAGGTTTAGAGGCTTCTGTATTTCATTTGTGCTGTATTTAGTATATGTGTTGAAACAACATGACTTGTTTTGTTTTGTTTTGAGTCATGGGTAGGGCCTTTTACATGCTGTGAAAGCACTCTGTCACTCAGCTGTCCCCAGTGCTTACAGGGTTTGTGTGTGCGTATTCAGGCTTTGAAGGCATGACCACTATTAGATAATAATCTTTTGTTTTAGGACAAGGGTAAGAAAGGTCCCTGGGACAGAAACGGGATTTAACAAGACAGGCTGGCCTTTATCCTGCCAGGCAAAAGGAGGTCACGGTAAAACCGTGCAGTAAGCTTGGGAGTTTTTGTTGTGTGTGCGTGCGTGCGTGCGTGCGTGTGCTTGTGCGTTTGTGAGTCCTGAGGGTCGATGTGGGACCTTGGTCATATTCCGCAAGTGCTCTGTCTCTGAGCCATGCCCTCAGGCTAGGGTGGTCTTGTTTTTAGTAGGTCTCAACTATGAAACCCAGGGCACTGCTGAACCCCTGCCCTGGTTGCTTCCATGCTGGGTTCGTTATGTTCCTCCCAGCTCTTGCTTTTTGTTCTGTGATTTGGTCTGGCTCTAGCAGAGGAGGCTACCCCTGTCACCACAGTTTTTGGTGACACTTCAACAAAACTCTAGCAATATATGCATAACACATTTTGATAGGCTCTGTTAATATTTGGAGTTATGCTGCCTTAAAGATACAGCCATAAAATGAGGTGCAGAGTCAAAGAATTTTGGTTGTAACTAAAACATCTGAGCATTTCTTTTTCCTTTATACATGCAGTATAAACAAATTCCCCAATGCCCCAGAAGGCACTGCCATTTAATTTTGTGTAAATAATCCCTCATACTATTTCAGAGCTTAGTATTTCTAGAACTAGGTTTCTGTATGAATTAAAGTTTATAATGAGATAGACCAGTGATCCCCCCCCACACACACACAGGGTTTCTCTGTAGCTTTGCGCCTTTCCTGGATCTCACTCTGTAGACCAGGCTGGCCTTGAACTCACAAAGATCTGCCTGCCTCTGCCTCCCGAGTGCTGGGATTAAAGGCATGTGCCCCCACCGCCAGGCTGATTTCCTTTTTAAAACTAAGCTTCATTATATAGCCCAGGCTACCCTCAACATTAAATTTATCCTGCCTCTGTCTCCCAAGTGCTGAGATTACAGAGGTGTACCACCATACCTGGCTTGTTGATTTTTGTAATAGTCTTAGTTGTATGTCAGAAATACTACAGTAAATTTTGCAGCAATTTGGACCCCCATAGACACTGGAATGGTGTTTATTTTTGTAGTATCTGGGATTGAGCCTAGGGCTTCACTTGTGCCAGGCAGGTGTTCTACCATTGAGCTATACCTTCAGTCCAGTGTTTCTCTTTTTCCCTTGGCAAAAACATAAAGCATTGCCTCTTTAAAAATAGGAAAATCCAACACATGGCCCAATACATTAGAGGGTCTGCTGCTGTACAAAACATCCTACTTTGGATTTTTTTTTTTTAATTGTATAGGTCAGGGCCAGGCATTGTGGCATATACCTTTAATGCTAACGCTTGGGAGTCAAAAGCAGGTGGATTTTTTTTTGTGAATTCCTGTCTCAAAAAAGAAAAGAGGAAAGGGAAGGAAAAAAAAAACACAAAACCTTGAGGGAATGTTTCATCTCTGGTTATACCTTTATTCTGCCCAATTTGGAACAACTCTAGAGCAAAGTTACATTTCCTTCCTTCTGAGACCTGCTTTTCCCCTTACATTTCAACATTTCCAAAATGAAATATGGCATATACATTAAGTAAGTACATTACTGCTTTAAAAATAAGTTCAGAATTTTTATCACTGTGTGTATGTATATGGCGTTTGTGTGACCATGGGTGTTTATGTGACCTAGGGTGTGTATGTGACCATGGGTGTGTATGTATATGGTGTGTGTGTGACCATGGGTGTGTATGTATATGGTGTGTGTGTGACCATGGGTGTGTATGTGCCCATGGGTGTGTACGTGCCCATGGGTGTGTACGTGACACAGCGTTTGTGTGGAGGCCAGAAGATAACTTGTGAGAGTCAGCACTGTTTCGCTGGGAATGGATCTCAGGCATTAGGCCTGCAAAGCAAGTGCTTTTATTTTATATGAGCTGCCCTTGGGCCTTTCATTGCCCGCCCGCCCGCCCCTCTGTACTAACAGTAGTAACTTGCTGTAGTTGGCATCTTTCACCTAACCTCATTCTTACACAGACTTTGTTTTGCCCCCCCCCCTTTTTTTTTAAGACTGAGTGTTTTGCATGCAAATATGTCTGTGCCCCACGAGTGTGCCTGGTGCCTTCAGAGTTCCAAAGAGGGAGTTGCATCCCCTGGAGCTGGAGTTGCAGCTCTGAGCTGACACGTGGGTGGTAGGATTGAACCTGATCCTGTGAAAGAGTAGCTGGTGCTCTTAGCTGCTAAGCCCTCTCCAGCCCCTCTCTTACTTTTTTTTAATCAACTGAAAGCCCCAGAAAGAGGCAGTCAGCACTTTGGGGAACACGTCAAAGAGCAAACTGGAAAGAAGAGGTTTTGCCATGGTGTTCTCTCAGAGGGTCTGGTTACATGAGTATTGCCCCTTTCTGACTAACAGCCCCTGGGTATTAAGGCCCCCGCCCCGTATTGCTGATTGAAATTGGAAGCAAGAGGTACTTTAGCACTTGTCCTGGGAGTACTGAGAAACTTGGCTGTGGAGGTTGCAGGTTCTCTCTGGGGATGCCATTAGGAGTGTTAATGGAAGCCTTAAAGACACTTTCCAGTTGCTGGATTGTACCATCCTGTAAGTGTGCTCTCTGGAGAATGCACTCGTCATGGTTGTGGAAGACTCTGCTTGGCCTTGCAACAGCCTGCAATAATTGCACCATCTAGACCAAGAGGGCACAGAGAGAGGCCAGTGACTTGGAGAGGACAGCAGCAGCTTTGGTGAGGTCTGCGGCTTCTCACCAGATCTGTTCTTAGCCTGAATTAACAAGAGTCAAGGTAAGTAGGGTGGGGATGAGAAAGGAGGCCGCCTGAGAAAGCCAGTCTGTACCTTTGGGATGGCTTCTTTTGGGGGAAGAGAGCCTCAGGAAACCACTGGGGCGGCGACCCTTACGAACTGCATCTTTCTACGGCCATGAGTCCTCAGAAGTTGACTTTAGGGTTGTAACTGATTGCAGGCTAATGGTTCTTTTCCTTCCCCCCTGCCCTTTTCGGTGGATTGGGAATAGAGTAGGCATTGTGTGTTTAGTAAGAACTGGTGTGTGTGTGTGTGTGTTTAGGAAAGATGAAAGCTCTCGATCGGATCTTAGTTCTTAGACGGAATGTGTTTATTTGGGATTGCATGTGAGATCGAAGGAGCAGAACTTAATCCGGCTTAATGGTCCTGGTGTGATGTAACTGGATAAGGTTTGGTTGGGTTTTAGTTTTTGCTTTTAAATGTGTGTGGGGTGTTGCGCTGCCCATGTTTGGCTCACAAGGTCACAGTGGAAAGAGGTTGGTAGAGGCCCTGCTTCGGTTTTAAAATGCAGTCTGAATTACTGGAACTGTTGGGAAAATCTGAATAAGGTCTGTGATCATTGTGAATCAGGTGATCATTGCTTCATAATTTTCTGGTTTTGATGAGTATTTTCCCAATACACGCATTTATTACAGCATTGTCTACATAGTTTAAGAAAAATATTTTAAGTGTTTATATTAAATATTGTTAAATGTGGAGGAGTGAAAAGTCAGATTTTAATATTTAGGAAATCTAAGAGGAGACCATGAGCTGGGTTGATGAGGTGCCTCAGTGGGTAATGTGCTTCCCATGAAAATGTTAAAGCCCTGAATGTGAGTCCTCAGAGCCCGTGTACAAGCCAGGCGAGGTAGCTCCCATATTTGACCCCAGTGCTCCCACAGGGAGAGAGGAGGCGGAGACAATAGAATCCCTAGCAGCTCACAGGCCAGCTAGCCTGGAGCTTCCAGAAGTGAACAACAGATGACTGTCTAAAGTGGAAGTGAGGACCAAGACCCAAGCTCAGCATCCTCTGACCTCAGCATGCATGCTGTGGCAAGCACATGTCCACAGTGGCATGCCTTACAATCGAGAGAACACACACACACACACACACACACATCCCAAAGTTTTTTTTTTTTTTTTTGAGACAGGGTTTCTCTTTGTAGCTTTGCACCTTCCCTGGAACTCACTCTGTGGCCCAGGCTGGCCTCGAACTCACAGGATCTATCTGCCTGCCTCTGCCTCCCGAGTGCTAGAATTAAAGGTGTGCGCCACCACTGCCCAGCACAACAAAGATTTTAAAAAGAAAATAGAGGGAATATTTATACAATTAACAATCTTTCTGTAAGAAAGGTTCCAAGGAAGTCAGGCATGGTGGCACATGCCTTTAATCCCAGCACTTGGGGGGCAGAGACAGGCAGATGTCTGAGTTCCAGGCCAGCCTGGTCTATGTAGTGAGATCCAGTCTAGTCAGAGCCTCTAGTAAGGCCATGTCTTAGACAGATGACTGGGCAGGAACTGGAGAGGTGACTCAGCATTTAAGAGCACTTGCAGCTCTTCACAAGGGTCCATTTGGCTCCCAGCACTCACATCAACTGACACATACCCATAAAGGGAAACAATGACATTTTTTTAAAGGTTCTAGTACTATAAAAATAGACAAAACAGAAATTTCTTCTTGTGTACTTTTTTGGTTTTTCGAGACCCGGTTTCTCTGTGTAGCTTTGGAGCCTGTCCTGGAACTCATGCTGTAGACCCAGCTGACCTTGAACTCACCTCTCCCTTCTGAGTGTTGGGATTAAAGGTATGTGCCACCACTGCCCGGCTTCCTTGTGTATCTTCCATGGAGATACAGAAATTTTAAAAAGTGTGACTTCTGTGAAGTTTTCAAAGTGTGTTAGTGGAAATTGCCTGCCTGCATGTATATATATAGCTAGAATGGAAGCCCTAGCACAAGAACCGACTTCATTGCTTTGTGGTGGCACGCTCACTTAATCCCAGCACTCCAGAGGTGGGGGCAGTCAGGTTTCTGTTGCAGACCTGCCTAGTCTGTGTATTGGAATTCCAGCCAGGCCAGCTAGGGCTTGCAGTGTGGGACCATGTCGGAAAGGAATAAATAAATGGTCTGACAACTTTTTCTTTTCTTCTTTTTTTCTTCTTTACGTCTTTGAGGTACTTTCCTGAGATAGTTATCTCTAGTATCTCGAGACAGTGACAGAACTAATCTAAGGCTTGCAAAGCCCTTGCTGGCAGAGCCTTGAGTTCAGTCCCTAACACCGAGTCCATCCGTGGACAGGGAGAACTAACTCCCAGAAGTTGTCCTTTAAAAATTGTAAAAATTGGGCTGGAGAGATGGCTCAGTGGTTAAGAGCACCGACTGCTCTCCCAGAGGTCCTGCCTGAGTTCAATTCTCAGCAACCACATGGTGGCTCACAACCACCTGTAATGAGATCTGGTGACCTCTTCTGGCCTGCAGGGACACATGCAGGCAGAATACTGTATATATAATAAATAAATAATAAATCAAAAAAAATAAAAATGGTAAAAATTGTCCTTTAAGAATTGGAATTACTTCTGAAATAATGGAAATCAAATGATGATAAAATAGTTTTAGGGAGAAGGTGGTTTCATGCCTTTGTCCTCTTTAAAGGAGTTGATAGGGGCCTTTTAATTTTTCAAAACTTGTATAGTGCTTTCTCTTTTTTTAAATGTGCCTGTGCTTTTAAATGTCCCGGTGCCTATAAAATCTTTTTCTTCTTTTCAGCGGGTGTGCCGAGCAGACTTTGGAACCATGAACGTGTTTGATCGGAAGATCAACTTTGACGCCCTCTTAAAATTTTCCCACATGTAAGTGGTTTAACCTTGACTGTGGTCCCTTGCTGCATTTCTTGTCGTACCTCGTTTCTTTCCCTGGTTGGGTAACTTTATAGATGTCAGTAAACACATCGTCGGCTAGATTGGGGAGAAGCCAGATTCTAGGGGCTGCTGTGTACGAGTCACCTGTTCTGGTGGGCACTGACGCTCGGGCATTTGGGGTTGGGCTCATTAGCAGATTCTGTTAACCCATTTCCCAAACATCCTTTTTATTACACTGTCTTCCCAAAGTATCTCTAACTGTTGATAATAGAACTTTCGCTTGCAGAGAAATGATTTGTAGCTTAGAGCTGAGTCCAGACTGATGTGTCACAAACGCTCTCTCCTAGAACCCCCTCCACACAGCAGCACCTCAAGAAGGTCTATGCCAGCTTTGCGCTCTGTATGTTCGTGGCGGCGGCAGGGGCCTATGTCCATGTGGTCACGCACTTCATTCAGGTAAGAGCACATTCTCTCCACTAGGAAGAAACCGCTTAATGGGGGAGTCATTCCTATGGCCTCCTTCATATCTTTATAGTAATTCAGGACGCTATTACAGCATTCAAGTTTTCTGCAACTGTTCCTCTCTTAGAAGCTGAACACAGAAATCTCTTCACTGGGAATTCGGCCCTAAAGGTGTGCAGCTGAGGTTGGCTGACGCACGAGACCCCATCCTCAGATGTGAACCAGGTGCCGGCACTCCTTGGCACGGTGCCCGTACCCCTCTTTTTCTTTGTTGCCTCAGTGACTGGAAGGCTTGGAACAAAACACCAGTTACATAACTCACTGTCAGGATAGCAAGGTTGAGACCTGTACGGACTGGGCCATTGAATTGTGTTCATGCTTGGGAGAAACCTTCAGCAACTCATTGTCCGGGAGGGCAGTTTGGGTTTGGCCCGCAGAAGTAGAGGCACATTTTTATTTTTATTTAAAGAATAACCAAAAAGTTTGAAGTTTCCCTAGTAGCCAGACTTCAGAGTGCCTGTTTGTAGCGTAAGTACAGAGGTATATCTGTGTTGACATTGCCACTATAATGAGCCGTCCTTTTGTTCAGGAATCTCCTGCCAAGGGTTATATGACAAATTGCTCCAGGCACTCAAAAGGACAAGGCTTTGATCCTTGAGTTCAAAGCAAGTTGTAGGTCTTTCTGCTTTCTGGTTGTTGTGTATTTTTGCGGTTTGTTTGAAGTAATGTAAAATGCACTCGGTTCTCAATACAGACTGACTGCATTTGGGGACTCAGCTGCTCCAGGATCATGCTTTACTCACACGGGCTGCTTGTGCAGGCCCAACGCCACCTTTCTGCTGTGTCGTGTGCGCCAGCGATTGAACCAGGCTTCCATGCACGCTTCCAGCGCTGAGCTGCACACCAGCCTGGTGTAGACTTGAGATCGGCTCTTCCGTAGTTCTGGCTGGACGCTCTGCTTGCCCCCGCCCCGCCCCCAAGTGCTGCATTGCCGTTCCAAGTGTCCTCCGCCATGCCTGCCCTGCCCTGTGCTCTCCTGAGTTGGCCAGAGACAGCAAGCTAAGTGCTGTGTCTTCATATGAAGACAGGGAGAAGACACACGTGGCCGCTCTGTGAATAAGACTATGACACATGAGTGTCCTTAAAAAGAAACACATATTGGGGCTGGAGAGACGGCTCAGAGGTTAAGAGCACCAACTGCTCTTCCAGAGGTCCTGAGTTCAATTCCCAGCAACCACATGGTGGCTCACAACCACCTGTAATGAGATCTGGTGCCCTCTTCTGTATACATAACAATATAACATAATAAATACATATACATATACAAATACATAATACATAATAAATAGAAAGAAAGAAACACATACAGCAAGGCTGTGTGTTAATCATTTTGTGAGAATCTGACCGAAGGGTTGCAGAAACCTCTGTATACTCCCAGGACACTCGGTTACTCATTCAGCATTCACTTTATAACTGTATAACCTCTTACACAGTGACCGCGATGAAACCGTGCCTGTCTTTAAGGGCAGGAACTGCAGTGCCCATGATTATCCTCAGTGGTTTCCTCCTAATACCCGTGGCTGGGCTTCCCTTTAAAAATGTTGTTTTTGTTACAAAAGTAATGTTACTATAGGAAATTCAGAAATAGCTGAGCGATTTTAAACCTCCAGAAGCCAGACATTGTGTGCATCTGTAATGCCAGCACTGCCGAGCAGAGGCTGCAGGACCCCGAGTTCAAGCCTCCCCCCAAACCTTCCCTAATCCTGTCAGCCAGGAGTGTGTGAGCCTGGGAGTGTGTGAGCCTAGCTGTGCCACAGGGACGCGTTTCTTCCCTCAACCATTTGGGTCCTAGGGATTAGATAACGCAGGTCAACTGGTGTTTTTGTATTGTTCATTTTTCCTCCTTCTAAAGTGAACATAAAGAAAGGGGTCATTGCTGCTGTCCTACAGATGCAGTGTGCTTCTCAAATTTTTCTGTATAGCTCGACCTGAGTAGTTCTGTAAAGGACCTCAGAGGGCCTTTGGCATCGATCATGGTCTTAGCTCTCACGTCCAGACCTCTGGTTTCTCTCACTCCATTCCCTTCTGAGAACATACTACCTTTTCCTCTGCCACTAGAAAAAGAAGCAAATGTTAGAAATTTCAGATGAGTGTTTTAACCCAGTAACCAGGAAACTGAATTTTTGCGTGTTGACCGCTCTCCAGGCCGGCCTGCTCTCTGCCTTGGGCTCCTTGGGCTTGATGATTTGGCTGATGGCAACACCCCATAGCCATGAAACTGAGCAGAAAAGACTGGGACTTCTCGCTGGCTTTGCTTTCCTCACAGGTATGTGAAGAGCTTGTCTCCTGGGGCTGGAAGAGGTGCTAATTTTTAGTTCTTGTTTAGACTAAAACCTGTTTAACTCTACCTTATCCAAGTAACAGATTTTTTTGTCTGCACAGTTCTCTCTGCAGCGTTTCCCCAAATCCCGCCACACTGCTGTGGTTTCTTTCCTTTGGTCTCCTTGATCTGTGTTTGCTTTGTTCTGGCTTTGTGCTCCTTCCTTGTTGCACGTAGATTTTCGAATTCTCATTGAGGGAAACAAGATGGAGCTATAGATAAAGGACTTGAAATGCACCGGGTTCTGGTAGTCTGTACGGTGTTGAGGATATTTTAGAAAGGAAGAGATTTAGGATTGAAGACTAGGCTCAAGGAACACCAGTTGTTGGGGGGAGGGGGATTATCAGGGAGGAAATAGCCAGAGTAGGAGAAATGCTGGCCTGCAGCAGGTTGCTCTCCTGTGGTCATGTGATCCCCTGGAAAACTGGTCTGGCCGCTCTTCACTGCAGAGGTGTTGATCCAGCAGGACCGAGAGGTCACTGGCTGCCAGGCCGTTTCCATTGCCCAAGTCCTGATCTGGCTCACGTTACAGTCTCAGGGATACATGGCATTTGACATTTCTGCTTGTTCGTTATTTCTAATTTCTATTCTTCCTGAGAACATCCATGGCTTTGAGCTAACGGGAGGCATATATCTATGAATTAACTCAGTTATCTATTCTCTTGAAATGAGGAAAGGGTAGAGTAAAAGAATTGCTTTGGTTCTTATGTTAGTGTGTGTGGTTTTTTTGTTTTGGTTTGGTTTGTTTTTTAAATGAGAATGAATGCCTGTGATCAGAATTGATGGTAATTTGTTCTGGGGTTTGTTTTCTAGGAGTCGGCCTGGGCCCTGCTTTGGAGTTGTGCATTGCTATCAATCCCAGGTAACGGGCTGGATTGTGTTCTGCACCTTGTAATGTGCCTCGTAAACACAGTTGCAGCTCTCACCTCTGACCTCTTCTTTCCCAGCATCCTCCCCACTGCCTTCATGGGCACGGCCATGATCTTCACCTGCTTCAGCTTGAGCGCGCTCTACGCCAGGCGCCGGAGCTACCTCTTCTTGGGAGGTATGGACGGAAAACGAGCTCTGGGCTCTGCTCTGGTAGGGTGTCAGCGGCCCCTTTCCTACCTCAAGTCTCGGGACTGGGTTAGCATCAAAAGCCTTCCTTTGGGGAGACGGTTAGAAACGGCCTTGATGAGATTATCCCTGCCCTGCTTTGGCTTTTCTCGTGACGACTCTTGCCTTGTCTTACTAGGCGTCTTGATGTCAGCCATGAGCCTCATGTTCCTGTCCTCGCTGGGGAACCTTTTCTTTGGATCCATTTGGCTGTTCCAGGTGAGATCTTCTATAGAATTTCCAGCAGCCATTTGCCCCATACATTTTTCTCACCTAATTCTAAGTCAAAGAGGTGACTCCTTGGGCTGGAGAGATGGCTCAGAGGTTAAGAGCACTTGCTGCTCTTCCAGAGGTCCTGAGTTCAATTCCCAGCAACCACATGGTGGCTCACAACCATCTGTAATGAGATCTGGCGCCCTCTTCTGGTATGCGCAGGCATACATGCAGGCAGAACACTGTGTACGTAATAAATGAATCTTTAAAAAAGAAAAAGAGGTGACTTATAGAGCCCTCCCTTTCTTGGGGCAGTGCCTGACAGACCTTCAGCACCTTCAGAGACATTTCCTTCTGCTATGTGGGGCGCAGCTGAGGAGAATCATTTGCTCAGAGACTGTTCCCCTCAGTCCGGATTAGTGACCTGAGGGGGTGAAAACAGAATTGTGTCTTGAGAAGGGATACGGACTTGGCTGTCTTGTGGGTTAGCATGTGATGTGGTTCCCCACTACTACATCTACCACATGTAACTAACTCTCTCTCTCTCTCTCTCTCTCTCTCTCTCTCTCTCTCTCTCTCTCTCTCTCTTGTTAGGCAAACCTGTATATGGGGCTGCTGGTCATGTGCGGCTTCGTCCTTTTTGATACTCAGCTCATTATTGAGAAGGCTGAAAATGGAGATAAGGATTACATTTGGTGAGTGTGAGAAGAATTGGTCTGCATTGAACAAAGGCTGACACAAACTGTTCCGTTCCATTGCTGTATGCACATGTGAAATTTTGGTTTTTTGTTTTTTAAGAGGCAAGGTCTCAGGTAGTCCAGGCTGGCCTTGAACTCACAGTGTAACTGAGGATGACCTTGAACTTGTGATCCTCTATTTCCTGAGTGCTGGGATTACAGGCAGGCATGCACCAGTGGTTTATGCTGGGGATTGGATACAGGGCTTCGCTGTGCTGGGCAAGCAGTCCAGACAAGCTGTGGCACTGGAGCCGGGTTAGGACCCCAGCACGGCACAGTTCGAAGAGCCTCTGCCCGGCATCCAGGAGTAAAGGGCTTTCTCTTTTGTTTTCAGTGGGAATGATGAGAGGGTGCATAATTTATGTAGAACAGTCCTTTGGGGCTCATCACTGCTCCTTATTGGTTCTTGGGAGTTCCGGGTTCAGACTTGGTCTCTGTTCAGTACAAAGCCTGGTCTCACGATGCCTCGTGGATTTGTTGAGTTGAAAAGGATAGCAGATGTCTCCTGGGGGGCGGGGAGCTTCCTGGTGCAGGTGGGGGAGTGCTGTGAGTAAGCTAACGCTTGTCTGTCTTTTAGGCACTGCGTGGACCTCTTCTTAGACTTCGTCACACTCTTCAGGAAGCTCATGCTGGTCCTGGCTTTAAATGAGAAGGTTAGTGTGCCTGTGCACGCCTTTGTGAGTGTGAGGTGAAGGTTAGTGCGCCTGTGCATGCCTGTGTGCGTGTGAGGAGGAGGTTAGTGCGCCTGTGCACGCCTGTGTGCGTGTGAGGAGGAGGTTAGTGCGCCCGTGCACGCCTGTGTGCGTGTGAGGTGGGCACAGTTGGTATTCACCATGGGGGCAAAAGTAGGTGAACCAAGTCTTCACGAACAAAGAAAAAAGACCAAGTAAAAACAGTTTCCTTAAGTCTTAACTAATCCCAGGGACGAGTTTCAAATGGCAGACAGCTTTGGTGGCTGTGAAAGCAGTGTGCCTTACCAAGAGTTGTTTTCTTCTTTGGTTTTTCAAGACGGGTTCTTGCCAGGCGGTGGTGGCGCACGCCTTTAATCCCAGCACTCGGGAGGCAGAGCCAGGGGGATCTCTGTGAGTTCGAGGACAGCCTGGACTACCAAGTGAGTTCCAGGAAAGGCGCAAAGCTACACAGAGAAACCCTGTCTCGAAAAACAAAACAAAACAAAAAGACAGGGTTTCTCTGTGTAGTTTTGGAACCTGTCCTGGATCTCACTCTGTAGCCCAGGCTGGCCTCGAACTCAGAGATCCGCCTGCCTCTGCCTCTCAAGTGCTGGGATTAAAGGTGTGTGCCACCACTGCCCGGCCCTTAAGAAGAATTTAAGGTTACAAAGATAGTTAAGACTCAGAAAAAAGGTGTTGTAGAAAACACTGTGTAATGACAGCTGTCTTTTGTCAGAAGTAGATCAGCTTATCCACTTGTTATTCTCTTTCAGTTGTGTTTTAAGTTTCTTCTGAGTATGTATGAGTGACTGCATGTATCCATGTATACTGCGTGCATTGGATTCCCTGGAAATGGAGGTAGAGACAGTTAGGACCTCAACAGACAGTTCTGAGCCACTGTGTGGGTGCTGGCAATCAAACCCAGGGCCTGCGCAAGGGCAGCCAGTGCTCGTGCCTGCTGGGCCGGCTCTCCAGCCCCATCCCTCTGTTAATCTTAATTTTCCCCCAAACAGCAGTTTACTAGTCAGTCTAGTCCCACGGTAGGGAAACCAGTGAGCCTGTGAGCTGTCCTTCCTAAGCCTGACTCAGGAGGACGAGGTAGTGAGTGCAGGCAGTCGGCTGAGGCAGGGACAGGTGGGTGGGGTCTGTTTGGACTGGACGCCGTGGTGATAAGCTGTCCTCAGCTGCTGAACTCTGTTCTTTCCTGTCTGGGCCCGCGCTGAGACTGAGTTCCTGGGAGCGTTTCTCATCCTCTTTGTCCAGATCCCTCACGGCCTTTGCCAATGCTCATTTGGATTTGCCTGTCGGGGGAAAACACTTAGGTGGATTTTCTTCTTCATTGTAGGACAAGAAGAAAGAAAAGAAGTGACCTGGCCCTCGGCCTCCCCCGCTTGACTCCTCCCGCCCCTCCTTCCTCTGCACACATTACAGGTGTCGTGTTCTATGATAATGAAAAGCATCAGAAAAGCTTTTGTACTTTGTGGTTTTCTCTATTTTGAATCTTTTGATCAAAAAACTGATTAGTGAATATAGTTTGGAGTTTGGCTTCATATTCCTGAGGTTCTCCCACGCTCCCTTTTCTGTCAGCCCATCCTTGCTTTGCTCAGATGAGGAGTGAGGAGCAGATGTCGGCCTTCCTCCACGCCGCCGCAGACGGACCCTCTGGACTGTTGCTGGAGCCTCTTAGGCCCTTGTGTTTGGTTTTCACAGTCCAGCGAGACTGGGCAGTGTGCTTGCCCTGGGGAGGAGCTCACCTGTCCTGAGTTGTCAGGTTGTCAGCCTGCCAGAGCGCGACTCTGGTGGGTGCTCTTCCTCCTCCTCTGCTGCCTGAATTGGTCTGGCAAACGCCTTTCTACCTTGCCATGGAGAGAATGTGGATTTGTGGGTGTTCCCCCCCCCAGGGGGGGGCCCTCAGGGACTCACCTGTTTTCCATCTGTGGGGTGGGCAGGCCTGTGTACAAAGGGCAGAACAACTGTTTCCGGGCACCATGAAGTGCTCTGTATATATGGCAAGGTAGAGTGGCCGCTCTCAAGTTTCCCTGTTGTATTTTGTTGTTAAAATGATCACCTTTGTTACTGATTGGCCTCCACTAGGTGGCTGCTGTGGTTAAGTCCTGGGGGAGGATGGGAAAGGGGAAAGGTTGAGCCTCAAGGCTGATTGTACCGAATCCTGCCAGAAAAGCCTCTGTAAGGACTGCAGCGAGGGACAAGTCTCCCAGCCGAGCACTGCCCTGCGGGGTCTCGACTGTGGTGACTTGAAGGTGGCGCACGCTCCACAGCTCTTCAGTGCTTTTTGTCTGCCTGGACCCTAGTGGAGCCTCAGGCCGGAGATCTGAGGCAGGAGGTTCACTTACAGATGCACTTTAGTTTGTTCACCTGTTTCTAGAAATTTGTGACCTGGGCAGAAGCCAGGTGGCCAAACTGGGGGCCCAGTCTGCACAGAGAGTGTCACTGCGGGTTGTCGTGGCCCTGGCTGTTTGTGGTTTCAGTTCAAAGGAACCAAGCCCCTGAGAGCCGGTTACCAGCGGGATGGCACTTGGCCTTCCCTGCTCGCAGCCAGGGCAGTTGAACGCGGTGGCTCCTGTCCGGGGCACTGCCTCTGCAGCGGTGTGTCCCAGACGGGCTCGGTGCCGCGGCGCTGCCCTGCTGGCTGCTGCCTCCATCCCGGCCCGGACTTAACCTAAGGGCCATGAGCAGCTCTGCAGGAGAAGGATCGTGTGCGAGGCCTAAGGATCTGACTTAGCTCCACCTCTTGAAGCCAGCCTCACCTCTTACGCTTGTTTGCTTGGGATAAAGGAGTTTTTCTTTAGAAACAGTGCCAAGAATGAGAAGAGATACAACTACTTTTAAAGAAAACGCCTAACGGGTTTTTAATACAGGGGTCGTTGCCGTTTTTACTTCCTAGTTCTTCAGTTTCCAGCTCAGGCTGCGTTCTCTAACTCATACTGTGAAGACAAAGGTGTTTTGATTAAAAAATATATCTACATAGTCTTAATTTGTAAAAAATAAAGAAAATTCCTTAACCTTTCCTGATGTCTAAGTGTGTTGAATGTAAAGGTGGGCTGGGGCGGGCTGGGGTGGGGTACGGTTTGGGACATTGCTGGTGGGAGCTGGGAGTTAACTAGACTCACTGTCTTCTCATAGAAGCAGAAGCAAGGAGCACACTTAGGCCTCCCGCCCTGGTCCCCAGCATGCCACAGCCTCCAGCCCCCCCCCCCCCCAACCTTCAATGGTGGTAGTGGCTAGTAGAGTTAGTTAGGATCTGCATCAGCGTCAAACTGGGGAATGCAGATCCCTCGCCCTGAGTACTTGAGTTGACTCTGGCCAGGCCCTCCCTATCCCAGCTGCACCGGTGAATAAAACCCTTGTAAGTGCACGTGTGAGGTGAGCTCGGTCTGCTCTCGCCATGTTTAGCTGAACTCTTCAGCTAGACTGGAGGATTTTGTTGCTCTTAGCCATCCAGGTTGCTTCAGGTGATGTTTGGACCCCGTAAACCACCACATCTGTGTTAGTTCTTTGCTGTGCTGTGATAAACACCATGGCCAGGGCAACATGGAGAAGGGAGGGTTTATTTGAACTCACAGTTAGTGGAAATGGTAAGAATCTTCTAACGGGCAAAGCCTACCTCCAGTGACGACAAGACCACCCTTCCCAACATTCTACCAGCCCAAGTGTTCAGTAGTTCTTACGGGGACATCAAACCACCATACCCTGTCCCAGCTAAACACAGACGCTTTTTCACCTTGAGAAAATTCCTCTTGAACCTCCACTAAAAAAGGCTCATCCTAAGGACTTTAAAACCTAGTGTTCCCCCCCCCCCAGAACAGGGTTTCTCTGTGTAGCTTTGCGCATTTCCTGGAACTCACTTGGTAGACCAGGCTGTCCTCGAACTCACAGAGATCCACCTGCCTCTGCCTCCCGAGTGCTGGGATTAAAGGCGTGCGCCACCACTGCCCGGCAAAACCTAGTTTTATCCTTTTCTGGAAAGGAAGCACAAGCACTCAGTTTTGTACTTCAAAATAGGAGCCGGTGGAGCTGAAAGGAACAGGATGTTGAAACTGCGTGCTGTGGTTAGGAGTTGAACTGGAGTCCTCCGTGAGAACAGTGTGTACTCTTAACTGCAGGGTCCTCTCCAGCTCAGCGCCCCATGATTGACTCTTACACATCAGGCACTGGGCGGTGACGTGTAAGTGCCCCTGTGAGGTGGTCCTCAGGATTTTCAGTTCATTATTGGGGGTGGGGTTTGGCTCATGTTTGGAGGTCAGGACAACTGTGGAGTGGGTTCTCCCCCTTGTGTGGGTTCAGGGTTTGGCCCTGGGTCTCCACCACCCGTTCATCTCAACCCTGTTGTCTTACTAGCCAGAGAAGGTGATGCATTAACCACATGGGATCAGTTAACTTCAAGGTCACACCATCAGGTAGCAGGAAATTGCCCAGAAAAACAAAACAAGGAGCAATTGATGCCAGAGTCCTAATCTCTTCCTGTGTGCTGAGGAGAGTTCCGGGGCGTTGCCAGCCTTCGGGTGAGGGAAAGTGCATCAATTTCAGCAACAACTCACCACCCCGAATCTTTGCAACCAGTATGAACTGCAGGAGCGAACCTCGTTTCGGCCTCCCTCAGCAACGTTGATCCAAGGGTGACGAACGGGAGGGAGCCGGGCTGCAGCAGTGGGTGCTTCTGCACTGGACCAGGAGCCTCCCTGTGGTGGGCTGAGGGTAACTGGCCCCCCATAATCAGAGAGTGGCACTGTTAGGAGGTGTGGCCTTGTTGGAGTGGGTATAGCCTTGTTGGAGGAAGTGTGTCACCGTGGGGGCGGGCTTTGAGGTTTCCTATGCTCAGGATAACCACCCAGTGTCTCAGACCACTTCCTGTTGCCTGCAAGATGTAGGAGACCGCTACTCCATGTCCCGCCATGATGCTAATGGACTGTACCTCTGAACTGTGAGCTAGCCACCCCAATTAAATGTTTTCCTCTGTAAGAGCTGCCATAGGGCTGGAGAGATGGCTCAGGGGTTAAGAGCACTGGCTGCTCTTCCAGAGGTGCTGAGTTCAATTCCCAGCACCCACATGATAGCTCACAACCATCTGTAATGGTGCCCTCTTTTGGTCTGCAGGGATACGTGCAGAACACTGTGTACATAATAAGTAAATCTCTCTGTCTCTGTCTCTCTGTCTCTCTGTCTCTCTGTCTCTCTCTCTCTCTCTCTCTCTCTCTGTGTGTGTGTCAGAGCTGAGGACCGAACCCAGGGCCTTGCACTTGCTAGGCAAGCGCTCTACCACTGAGCTAAATCCTCAACCCCAAGTAAATCTTACAAAAAAAAAAAAAAAAAAAAGTTGCGGTGGTCATGGTGTCTCTTCATAGAAACCCTAACTCAGACAGTCCCCAATAATGTTTGTATTAGGGTGTCTTTTCTCCCGTGTGGACAGTCACTGTCCTCCAGCACAGGAGAGCTACCTGTAAATATCTCCTGTTTAGGAGGCTCAGGGGATCAGCACTTGCAGTACAAGTTGGCTGAGTCCAGGTCCCCGGAACTCTTGTAAAAGTAGGGTTGGCGTGGACAGCCTGGGAGGCAGAGATGGAGTCTCCAGGACAAGAAGTTGCCTGACTGGAAGGTCAAGGTGTGGATTTGCTTCATGAAGCGAAGAGGAGTTGAGGAAGACACGTGACTTCAGGCCTCCACGTACACACAGAACATTTGCATGTTTGAACAGGTGACCACTGTGGGCTTGCGACAATGAGCGACAGCCCTGGGATGCTCTTTGGAGATGATACAAGCTAAGGCTAAATCCTGGAGGCTGAGTCGAAGTGAGGTGCAGTGAAGGGAGATTGGGGAGGGCCGTAGGGATGGAAGCTTCAGGCTAAGGGGACGAGGGGGAGCAGGCACAGGACACATGCCTCAGCATGGGGAGCACAGACTCTGGGTTAGGGAGAATAACTGGGAATGGGAATTAGGCAGTTACCAAGGACTCCAGCAGGAGGCAGTAAGGAGTTGACTGCCCCGAGGGCAACAGAGAACACTGGAAAACCCCCAAAAGCTTGATTTTACACCCTGCCGACCCGAGATTAGCAGGCAAAAGGCCTTTTCCAGACTCTGTCCCTGTTTCCAGCTGGAATCAACCAGATTGCCTGTTGGTGCTGAGAGGTCTATATCAAGACGTGAGCCTGGGATGCTCCGTCCAAAGCAAGCTTAGCCGAGCCCCACCACCTGGTCTAGGGTTAGGGGCCAGCCTGGGCTACATAGTGACTAGCACCAGACTCCAAGGCAAACCCAAGGGAAATGCTGCTAGCTCAACACGGAACAATATAAGCATCAGTAGGAATTACAATGGAAACAACGGAAAAAAAATTTTTTTGTTTTTATTTATTCATCTTTCAAAAAAGTTATTGTTTCCCTATTTTTATGTGCATTGGTGATTTGCCTGCATGTAGGTCTGTGTGAGGGTGTTGGGTCCCCTGGAACTGGAGTTAGACAGTTGTGAGCTAGCCCATGGGTGCTGAGAATTGAACCCAGGTCCTCTGGAAGAGCAGTCAGTACTCTTAACCGCTGAGCCATCTCTCCAGCCCCTCATTTTGGTTTTTTGAGACAGAGTTTTGCTATGTAGCCCGGGCTAACCTTGACCTAATTATCTCCCTGCATCAGCCTCACAAGTGCTGGAATGATGACATCATGACTGTTTTTTCTTTTAATTTTTGCTTAGATTTAGTTTATGTGTATGAATGTTTTGCCTGTGTGCGTGCGCGCACGTCCTATGCATACCTGGTGTCAGTGGAGGTCAGTAGAGGACATTGGGCACACTGGAACTGGAGTTACAGATGGTTGTGAGCCACCACGTGGATGCTGGGAATCAAACCTGAGTCTTCTCTAAGAACAAGTGCTCTAAACCATTAACCATCTCTCCAGCCCGCTGTTTTTTTTTTTTTTTTAATCTAAGTACATGTTTATTTTTTCACTTTTGAGACAGGGACACATGTCTCCCCAAGCTGGTCTCCAGCTTGCCTAGGATGGCCTCGAACTTGTGATCCTCCTGCCTCCACCTCCCAAGTGGTGCAATTGCTAGCATTTGCCACCACCATATCTGGTTTTATTTGGTGGGGGTGTGAACCTGGAGCTTTGTGTGTGCTGAGAAAGCACTCTGCCAACTGAACTACATCCTCAGCTACAGCGGTGTGTGTGTGTGTGTGTGTGTGTGTGTGTGTGTCTGTGTCTGTGTCTGTGTGTGTGTGTGTGTGCGTGTGAATTTAAAAATAATTTTAGGTTTAGTTTAGCTCTCACATCTCTACCACATGCATCTCTGCGGTCCTGGTAGTCACCAGCTAAGCCATTTCACGGCCCCATTTCACTATATTCTTAAACTATTTTATCAGTCATCTTTGGAGGCACCTAGCAACTAGCCACTCTAAATATTTGGAAAGGGGAACAGCATTTTAGCCTTCCGTTTCTATCCTAACTTTATTTCCAGGAACATGAGCAAGCATTTCCATGCAGAAATATTCCAATAAGGGATGAAGGAATTACAGTGTTAATGTATCCCTAATTTGAAAACCTGTGATGTATAAAGGCAGATGATGATGGCCTTCGCCATCGTCATGTTAATAGAGGCAATGTGACGTTATTACTCCAGGCAGAAGTAGACCACACTACCAATAAGGTTTTTTTTTTTTTAAATGACAATTAAATCTGAATCCTAAGAAGTTCTAGATCTAGATACTATTTATGGGAAAGACATTACCTATAAATAGGAACATTAAGTACCACCACCCAGATGTGATGAGTAAAAAACAGTAATGGGAGTGTGTGTGTGGGGGTGCTGGAGAGAGGACTCAGCAGGTACTACCGTTTCCTGCAGTTATTCTTCCAGAGTAACTAAGCTCCTAATACCTACATCCAGTGTCTCACAACATAGCTCTAGCACCCATAGATCTGATGCCCTCTTCAGGCCTCTGTGAGCACTGCACTCATGGGCACATACCCACACATGGATGTACACAAATACACATAATTAAAAATAAAACCATTAAAATTTCAATTAAAAAAACACTAAGTGGTAGACTAAGAGAAATGGGGCCATGGGCCATGTAGTTTGGTGGCAGAGCACTTGTCTGGTATGCCTAGGATGAGGCCAGAGGTTTGTGATTTTCTTCTACAATGTGTATAGACACCATCATATAACTTGTCAATTAAAATTAATTTTAGGGTTGCCTAGCATGTGTGATGCCCTGAGTCCAATCTTGAATTTAAAATAAAATAAAATTCTAGCCCGATGTAGTGACTCATGCCTGTAATCAAAGTATTCAAGAGGCTAATTCAGGAGGACTACCAGGGGCTAGGGGCCATCCTGAGCTATACAGTAAGTTCTAGGCTAGCCTGAACTGTAAATCCAGCCCTTGGGAGGTGGAGGGAAGCCAGAGATCAGGAGCAAGGCTAATCCAGATGTCATGGCAAATTAGCTCATCAAACATGAGGAGATATAAATTAAAGCAGGCATGAAATATGGCTAATATGTATGTATATATGTGTGTGAATGTATGTGTACATACACGTAGGTATTGATAACACTGAGTGCTGTTGAAAGTGTGGAGCAGCCGGCCTCCTCTGAATCACTGGTGATGGGAGGCGGGTGCGGCCTCTTATAAAATCGAACATGAATTAGACCTCAACCTCAGACCCTCTGTACTATGAGGCTGATTGGTGTATTGCCTGATATGCTAAGAGGCCACTTAGAAGGCTCGAGAGAAGTGGTTAGGAGCTTGTGCTGCTCCGGCAGAGGACCTGAGTTCTGCTCCCAGCACCGCTCCCAGCCCAGCCGCTCCCAGCCCAGCCGCTCACAACCCAGCCGCTCACAACCCAGCTCCAGGGGGACCTTTTTTTTTTTTTTTTTTTTTTTTTTTTTAAGGCGCTTACATTAACTGTTCAACCCAGCAATTGCAATGCTGGGTATCCTAGAGAAAAAGAAACTACGTTCTCACAAAAGCTGTACCCCATACGTGTGTGTGTGTGTGTGTGTGTGTGTGTGTGTGTGTGTGTGTGTAGGCCACAGTTGTCACATCCGGTGGAGCTGGTGTTACAGGCAACTGTGAGCTGCCTGATGAAGATGCTGGAAATCAAAATCCTCTGCGAGAACAGGGTGTTCTTTTAACTGCTGAACTGTCTCGCCAGCTACTTATTTTCATTTTTGAGACAGGTCTCATATGGTCCAGGCTAGCCTCAAACTCACTATGTAGTTAAGGATGACTTTGAACTTCTAACCTTCCTGCCTCTGTCTCCCACGTTCTAGAATTACAGGTGCTTGCCACTGCATCTTGTTTTATGCAGAGATGGGAATTGAACCCAGGTCAGGCTTTGTGCACTTTAGGCAAGTGTTCTACCAAATGAAAAGTTCTAATAACCTAAAACCAGCAACAATTCAGTTATTCCCCGGCTCTCCCCAGAGAGGGTTTCTCTGTGTAGTTTTGGTGCCTGTCCTGGAACTCACTCTGTAGATCAGGCTGGCCTCGAACTCACAGAGATCCACCTGCCTCTGCCTCCTGAGTGCTGGGATTAAAGGCGTGCGCCACCACCGCCCAGCTACTCTTCCATTTTTGACTAAATAAACAAACCATACAACCTCGGTATGGAAATTAATCATGGCAGATGCAACAACAGACGCATGGGAAGGCATCTTACGGTCTCCAGAAAGCTGAGGACGTGAGTGGAGGGGAAGGCAGAGGGACAGAGTCTCAGGAATCTCACCACTTCGGCAATGTACTGAGCCTTTGGAGCCTACCTAGGAAGTGCTCTCAGAGCCTCCCCGAGACTAACGTGGCGGCTGGGTTGGTGCCCTCCGCCACACGCTGGTCCACAGTGCCGCTCACATTCAGTGTCCACCCGAGGACCGCCCAGGGCTTCCCACCCGCTGGGTGTCCGGGGAGTGTCTGTTACAGACGCAAGGGGACTGGATTAAAAAAAAGAAGGGACGCAAGGACGGGAATGGCGTGGAAGTTCACCTGCAGCGTCCCGACCTCACAAGGGTTTGCCTTGCCGGCCCCATCTACCCTGAGACTGGCTGCAGGAAATGTGTCTCCTGTGACGCAAGGCTGGTGGAGAGAACTGGCAGGGACACTTCCAGCCCTGTGAAGATGGACAGGGACGGCTTTCTGTGCATGTTCTCCGGGCTTTGTCCCGGAGTCGGAGAGCGCGCTGTAGTTCCGCTTTTCACCACACGGTGGCAGTGCAGCCCCGCAAACCACGAAGCTGCCTCCCTTGCACCATCTACTGGCAACGTTTTCTCAATTGCTAAGAAAGGATTTTATTTATTTATTTTTTTATTGTTGCTTAGAGAATGGCAGCGTGGTATAGTGGCCCTATACTTTCAGGAGGGGCCACAGCACGGGCAAGAAGATTGTTGTGAATTCATGGCCAGCCTGGGCTACATAGTGAGACCTTGTCTTCATAAAAAGAAAAAAGAGCCGGGCAGTGGCGGCGCACACCTTTAATCCCAGCACTCGGGAGGCAGAGCCAGGCGGATCTCTGTGAGTTCGAGGCCAGCCTGGACTACAGAGTGAGTTCCAGGAAAAGGCGCAAAGCTATACAGAGAAACCCTGTCTCAAAAGGAAAATAAAATTTAGTCAAGGAGTTCTCCTACCTTAGAGAAACACCCATCCCTGACACTTTCAGGCTACCCGCTTGACTTCCACTAGGCAAGGACCGAAATTTTTTTTTTTTTTGGACAGGGTTTCTCTGCGTAGCTTTGCACCTTTCCTGGAACTCACTCTGTAGCCCAGGCTGGCCTCGAACTCACAGAGATCCTCCTGCCTCAGCCTCCCGAGTGCTGGGATTAAAGGCGTACGCCACCACCGCCGGGCTGGTTTGGAACTCTTCATCCTCCTGCCTGAGCCCCCCGAGTGCTCTGGAGTCAGAGTGTTTGGACTTGGATCCCAGCTCTTCTGCAGACAGGGTTTAACCTTTCGAGGGTTCCAGTCTTCTCCGCTCTGTCAAGCCGGGGTAGCAGGATCACCCACATAAAGAGATTGCGTCCAGGGTTAGCTGCGTGTCCACACGCACAGCTGAGGTGTCCAGCTGGTGTAAATGGTGTGTGTGTGTTTGCTCTTCTGTGAAGCCGGAGACGACCTCCCCTGCCTCCTCAGCTCCCTCATCAGCAACGCTCCCCACAGTCTTCCTTTTCCAGCCCTGAGAGCAGGTGTCTGCCCCTGCCGAGAGCAGCAGTCCCACTCACACACACCCCATCCCCACACCACACCCCGTTTTCCGCGGCCATGTGCCGCGGAGACTCCCAACCTCCGTCTTTGGAGAGACTACTCCACATCTTTACCACTTTCCCAGTCCACCCGGTATGAAAGCCAAGGCTCCGCCAGTGCCTGTTGCACAAACCGGAAGCATGGCTGCCGCGTTCTGCGCTCCCCCCAGGACATGTGATGACTCGCGTGGTCCACACACTCGTCCTCAGATGGCTCTGCACCCCCCTGTACCTGCTGTTTCCTGAGAGCTGCCCCTGAGCAGTCTAGGCTCAGGGCCTTTTTCAGCTCTGCTCCCAGTGACTAAGGTCGTGTGTGTGTGTGTGTGTGTGTGTGTGTGTGTGTGTGCGCGTGTGTGTCCTGTGGCCGCCGGCTCTGCTCCTCCCTCACACTGGGCCCTGGTGTCAGAGGCCTGCCTCCTCGTCTTCCTGCAGAGACCAGACTCAGTTCCCTAAACTTCCTCAGCTTTGAGTGTCAAGTCTTTGGTCTGCGCCACCCACTGAGCCTCCCTTCCACTTGTCTACTTTGTTGACTTTCTTTCCTTATTTTTTTTAAACCTCTCTCTGTTTTTTTTAATGTGCACTGATGTTTTGCCTGCCTGTATGAGGGTGTCGGGTACCCTGGAACTGGAGTTACAGACAGTTGTGAGCTGCCCTGTGGGTGCCCTTTGAACCCGGGTCCTCTGGAAGAGCAGCCATCTTAACCTCTGAGCCATCTCTACTGCCCCCTCTTTGTTTGTTTGTTTTTCAAGACAGGGTTTCTCTCTGTAGCTTTGCGCCTTTCCTGGATCTCACTCTGTAGCCCAGGCTGGCCTTGAACTCACAGAGATCCACCTGGCTCTGCCTCCCGAGTGCTGGGATTAAAGGCCTGCACCACCGCCCAGCTCCAGTTGTGTTTTTGAACTAGATGACTACTCCCATCATCCCCTCTTCTCCAATTAGGATCACCTCTCTCTCCATCGTTCCGTTTAGTTGAGGATCTTCCACGATATCTTATTATTACA
The DNA here is from genome assembly GCF_049852395.1 of Peromyscus maniculatus bairdii. Classification (NCBI taxonomy): domain Eukaryota; kingdom Metazoa; phylum Chordata; class Mammalia; order Rodentia; family Cricetidae; genus Peromyscus; species Peromyscus maniculatus. The sequence goes on from NC_134871.1 coordinate 69,117,345, forward strand.
CTAATAACTTAATTAGCTGACCTAGTTACGTTGTTGTTTAGAGGTCAGAGACAATTTGCAGCCAATAGTCTCCGCCTCCTCCCATGTGGGTCCCAGGGATTGAACTCAGGTCCTGAGGCTTGGTGGCCTTTACCCAGTGAGCCATCTTGCAGGCCTATTGTTTATTCAGGACATTGGTCTAGTATGTTGCTCAGGCTGGCTTCAAACTTCTAGGTTCCAGTGTCTTCCTGCTTTAGCCTCCGAACTAGCGAGTACTATGGTACATGCCCCAAGCCAGGCCTAGGGGTTTGTTCAATAGTAACTCTGGATTTTCATGGTGTCTTGGAATATTTAACAAAGTGTCCTTGTTCATAGGAAATAAGCACAGTGTATTCAGATGGTGGAGCGACAAGCTGGTGACCCTTTCGCCAGGAGTCTAGGAGAGAAAAGTTCTCTGCACCACATTGAAACATTCGTACATGCTACTGCTTCAGAAACACGACTTAATAACGACACACTCAACTGTCAGCCTCACACTGGTGAGGCAGAGGCAGGAGGATTTCAAGTTTGAGGCAAGCCTGGGCTATGTAGCAAGACTCTGTTTCAAAAAGCACACAAACATACAAGCAGAAGTCTTAACTCTGCCCGTGAGTGCTGGGATTGAAGATGTGCGCCTCCAGTCCAGCCAAAGCCTCCTCCTGACTTTCTCTTCCCCGGCATCCCGTTCTTCTATGGCTATCTCTCCTCAACCGCACAAATCTCAAAGCCTTCACTGCTCTTTGGAAATTCTGTGTACATGGGTGTTTGGTCTGCATGGATGTCTACGCTCTACATTTGTGCAGTGCACTCGGGGGCAGAAGAAGGTACAGGAACCCCTGAGACTAGAGTTCAACAGGTGTGAGAGGCCATGTGGCTGCTGGGGATCTAACCACTGAGCCATCTCTCCTGCCTCTACAATTTAAAATTTTATGTGTAGGTGTGTTTGCCTGCATGCATGTACATGCACCATGTTCATACCTGGAGCTGATGGTGGTCAGAAGGGGGTGTTGGGTCCCCTGGAACTGGAATTACAGATGGTTGTGAACCACTGTATGGATACTGGGAATTGACCCAGATCCTCTGTAAGGGCAGCCAGTGCTCTTACCTGCTGAACCATCTCTCCAGCTGCCTCAGTGAGTTTCTGTCATGGTGGGGATTGAAATCAGGGCCTCCTGCATGCTAGGAAAGTATTCCACCCCAACCAAACCACATCCACAGACGGCACTTTGTTTTTTTGTTTTTTGTTTTTTTTTTTCGAGACAGGGTTTCTCTGTGTAGCTTTGCGCCTTTCCTGGAGCTCACTTGGTAGCCCAGGCTGGCCTCGAACTCACAGAGATCCGCCTGGCTCTGCCTCCCAAGTGCTGGGATTAAAGGCGTGCGCCACCACTGCCCAGCCTTGCTTTCTTATTTATTGAGATGGTCTCTTATTGAAACTACAGCTCACCATCTGAATAGACTGGCTACTTATCAAGCCCTGAGACCTGCTTGGCTTTGCCCCGCACCAGCGCTGAGGTTACAGGTAGACACTTTCCCGACTGGCTTTTATGTAGGTGCTATACATCTGAACTAGGTCCTCATGTTCACACAGCAAGACCCTGGAACTGGTGTTAGAGATGGTTATTTTTATTTATTTATTTTTTCGGTTTTTCTCTGTGTAGTTTTGGTGCCTGTTCTGAATCTCGCTCTGTAGACCAGGCTGTCCTCGAACTCACAGAGATCCACCTGCCTCTGCCTCACGAGTGCTGGGATTAAAGGCGTGCACCACCGCCGCCCGGCTAGAGATGGTTATTAACCAGCTGAAATGTGCATGTCTTTAATAATTAGGAAGTCTAAAGAAAGTTTGGCTCCTAAAATCATAGACTTGTCCACAAATACTTACCACAAACTTGTGTCTTTTAGAGATTATATACTTGTAGCCAGGTGGTGGTGGCCAACGCCTTTAATTCCAGCTCTTGGGAGGCAGAGGCAGGCAGATCTCTGTGAGTTTGAGGCCAGCATGGTCTACAGAGTGAGTTCCAGGACAGTCAGAGCTACACAGAATAACTCATTCTCAAAAAACTAAAAAAAAAGAGAGAGACAAAGACAGAGAGACAGAGAGATTATACACTTGAAGAACCTCAGAGAAGGAGGGAGGGAGGGTCTAGAGGAGGGAGGGTCTAGAGGAAGGAGGGAGGGGTCTAGAGGAGGGAGGGAGGGTCTAGAGGAAGGAGGGAGGGTCTAGAGGAGGGAGGGAGGGTCTAGAGGAGGGAGGGAGGGTCTAGAGGAAGGAGGGAGGGTCTAGAGGAGGGAGGGAGGGTCTAGAGGAGGGAGGGAGGGTCTAGAGGAGGGAGGGAGGGTCTAGAGGGAGGAGGGAGGGGTCTAGAGGAAGGAGGGAGGGTCTAGAGGAGGGAGGGAGGGTCTAGAGGAGGGAGGGAGGGTCTAGAGGGAGGAGGGAGGGGTCTAGAGGAGGGAGGGAGGGTCTAGAGGAGGGAGGGAGGGGTCTAGAGGAGGGAGGGAGGGTCTAGAGGAGGGAGGGAGGGTCTAGAGGAGGGAGGGAGGGTGTATAGAGTTTGCTCCTGAGCATTTTTTTAAAAAATTTTTTAAACCTTTTTTGTTGTTGTTGTTAAGGAAACAAAGCACACTATTTGTGTGGGGGTGGTGGTGGTGGGGACTAGAAACAGGGCAAGAAAACACACCGCTGGCATTCCTGACAAAAAGCTCAGTTCACATTTTGGGTCCCGCAGAAAGAAAAGCAGCAGTGAGTGGAATCCGCTCAGGCCTTTACTGATGCCCTGCCATCCCGGGAAGGGCTCGTGTCTGGCATCCGGGCTTCCTGTGTTCGGGAACGCCAGGCAAGGTCTTGCACTTTGGGAAGGCGGACCTTCGCCCTGTGTTCTTGAGTTAGGGGTGAGGAGGTCACAGCAACTTTACCAGCAGCTTCACACTGCGATACCAAGTGTCCTGCCCCAGCCAGGATGAAGGTTTTTAGCCAAGGCCTTCCTCAAAGTCCAAGAAACTGGCTTCCCTGGAGGACCAATAAACATCCTCCTCCCCCAAGTTGTTTCAGGGGGAACTGGGTTCTGCTGGGGGGTGGGTACAGTATGACTGTGGGCTGCGGCTGTTACAGCAGCCGACAGAGGGTCACGCAGGAGGACCATGGCGGGCAGGGCTGCCTTCAGGAACTGTCATGGCCCATGCAGCCTATCTTGCCCTGGGACATTTCTCCAGTCAACTCACACTGGCCCAGGGACCCAGGTGGCACCTGGTATTTTCAGATAAATTCCTAAGAACAGAGCCTAGGAGCACACCGACCAGGCCCTGGTGAGAATGTGGATGGACCCTTTTGTCTTAGCTTTGAAGGGAAAGAGATGAGACTCAACCCACCATACTGAACTCCTTTCCAGAAAGGAATGGCCTCTTGAAGACCAGGGCAGTTCTAACAGGAAATGATGTAATACGTCAGGCTTAAGCCAATAACAGGCCAAGAGGCATGCCTGAAGACTGCAGACTTCCTTGAGCCCACCTAGGAAGAGGCAGGACACGGAGGCTGGCAAACTCACATGACGACTGTTATCAGACCCTGTTCTGGCTCCTGTTCATTTCTTCAATGATGACATCAACTAGGAGAAGAAGGCTGAGGCCAGATGTGGACGGACTGCCAACGTTACGGGGAAAGTAGCCAATGGGAAAGTAGCACACGCTCGTACCCAGATGGGAAAGCTGAGGCGTGTAGTGATTCCGTTTTTAAAACAGCAGCTTTAGTGATAAAGACCCTCGGCTTCCGGTCTAGCGCTCCGCAGCCATAGAGGGATGGATGGGAAGACAGTATGGCGTGCTGAGTGTGAGAGAATTCCTCCCAGGCTCCTCCCAGCTCTGCCTAGGTCGTCAGTGACTGCTCCGTCTGCATGCAAAGCCGGCGAGGCTGCTCTTGACCTGGCCTGTCCCCCACCCGGCACACAGAGGGGCCTGAATGCACGTTCACAGTCCTCTTCCCCACCTCTCTCCAAGGCTGCCCAGCCTGGCCCCCACCTGGCCCTGTCGGGGGCAGCCTCCAAGCTCAGATCCACACAGGGCCTCTTCCACACACCCATGAGTCACCTCCTAGAGGACTAGCCAGATCCTGTAGGGGAAGGGCAGGCACACAGCCTCCTAAGAGCATCTGGGGTGCTCTTCCCACCACCTGTCCACCGCAGGGGGTTCTTTATACAGACGCGACTACAAATGCAGATGCCGTCACAGCAGCCGCGGTGGGTGGGGAGAGGCCTCCACGTTTTATTGGGGAGATCATCGCAGAGGCTGGAAGCAGGGCAGCCGCTTTCTAACAACAGATAAATTAACCGCTGTGCGGGTCGGGCGTGGGGCTGGCCAGACGCTTTTATATATATGTGTGTATATATATAAAAACGAAGATGAAGACAGACGAACAGACCCCAAGGACGTGGGGAGGGGAAGCAGCACCATTCAGATAGCAGGGAGGACCAGGGCAGAAAGAGAAGGCAACTTGTCCCCCTCACCCCCAAACTCCACAAGCCTGGGGCTTCCAAAATTGGCCCCACGGGGGCTCTGGGGCAGGGTTGCAGCCAGGGTGGGCAGAGATGGCGGGCAGGAAAGCCCAGCACCACAGATGGCTCCATCTGAAGTGGGAGCTGGGACAAAGCAGCCTGGCCCCCAGCTCCTTAGAGAAGAGCCTGACTCTGGGCGAGCGAGTCAAGGGAGCAGGGGTGAGGTCTCTCCCTGAGCTGAGCATGGTTGTCTCATCCACAGCAGCAGTGGGGTACGCCAGGGACCCCTTCTTCTCCACCTTCTCCTTGGTCCCTTCAGACCTAGCCTCGCTGGCTCCGAGGCATGGAGCACGAAAGCAGGCCCAGTCTGGGGTCCCGAGCTCCGGAGGAGCTGTAGATGGTGCGGCCCTCAGCCCTGACTCCCACAGGACGACAGTGAGTCATAGAGCGAGTCACTTAGAGACTCTGAGGTCTCCAGCCCGGGGGCTCCCCCACTGGCCACTCTGCCTTCCTCGCCCATGTCCGACGTGCTGGGCGTACGACTGCCCCCAAATGCTGGGCCCTGAGGCGTAGATGTGCGGCCGGGCTCCAGGCTCTGCTTCCGGTCCACAGGCAGGGCCTAGAGAAGAAGAACTTCTGAGAGACGCCTCCTATGCACCCGGCCTGCAGGAGGGCCCACAGAGGCAGGCTGGTTCCGGGGAGAAAGGGAGCCCCTCTCCTAAAATGGGCCGGTGGGCAGGCCTACCCCCGCCTCCTTCCGGCTGCGCAGGCTGTAAGCACACCTTACCAGGGACGTCTGTCTCCACGTCACTCCCTCCCGACCGCCAGAGCTTTTTCCCCCTTCCGTAAGCTTACCATGGGGGGCCTAGGCAGTCCCTCCAGTTGTCGGGGTGGGCACAGGAAGGGGTCACTGGAGCTGCCAGCCGCTCTGGTGTTGGGGAAGGTCCAGTTCTTGGCCAGCTGGACAGGTGGGGGAGGGCCTGGGTCTTCACAGGGATCTGCCCACGAGAAAGGAAAGTGGCTGTATCTGTCCAGCTTGGAGGATCCTCGTGGGGATGTCCTCCTGCCTGCTGGGACACTCACCATCAGGACAGGGCTGATGGCCTCGGTGGCCGGAAGGAGCAGTGAGCAGTCCAGGAAAGGCTGGCATGCTGGGGTGCCGCCCACTCACCAGCAGCTCTTCAATGCCTGGCACCTCCCGCTCCAGCGTGTGGGCACGTCGAGGGACTTTGGTGAGGGCCGGAGGCCGAGCCGGGGGTGCCCCTGGCGGGGGCTCCAGGCGCAGTGACTTGGTCTTGGGGAGATTCTTACTGGGGGTTCCACTGCTGCTGTGATCTGGGGGTGGGAAGGTCCCGATGCCACTGTCCAAGGTTCGAGTCAAGGAGCCACAGGCTGTGGAGAGGGCACACAGAAGAATGAGGCTCAGGCTCAGTCCTTTGCTCTCTCCCAGCTTCAGGCCACCCCACTTCCTGGCTCACAGAACTCACCCCCGCCCCGAAACTCTCTCTCAGCTTGACAGAGGTGCCCCGAAGGGCAGCCACTGAGATCTTCATGCCCAAGAGTCAGGGCTGGGCACCAAGATGCCCAGGATCTGGCCCTGGCACTGACGGAGTGAAGGGGGAAGGGGACCCTGCTGACCTGTAAAGTGTGCGGTGGAAACCGGCTCGGCCAGGCTGTCCTCTGAGGGCATCTCTTCCCGCCTACCTGGCTCACTGCTGGGCTGTGTGGGTACAGGAGATCTGAGTGTCCAGTCCAGTGACTCCCCCAAGTCCCCCACAATGGCCTTGGAGGTTTGGGGGGCCGGGTGGTAGGCACTATGCGGGTGCCCGGGAAGGATAGAGTTAGGCCCTCAATGCAGCCCCTGCTCAGGAACTCACCTTCCCAGAAGGTTTTCCGCAGCCCTGAAGTGGGCCTACCAGGCCATTCCGGGGCCCACAGGCAGGCCAGGGACTCTTGGGGTCAGTGGACACGGGCTGGAAATCCCCATATTCAGGCTTGGGCTCCCGCCAGCTCTTGGGGGGCAGCTCCTTGCCATCCACCCTAGGGGCAACAGCACAGTGGACGTGAGGGGAACTGGTGCCTAGCATGTGCCAAGGTCCAGTTAGCCAGAGTCTCCCAAGGCTTTAGGTATTAAAATGTACCGTTCCTAATTAAGTATTAAGATGGAAACGTCGGCCAGGTGGCGGCACAAGTGTTTAATAGGCAGGTGGGTCTCTGAGTTCGAGGCCAGCCTGGTCTACAGAGCGAGTTTCAGGACAGCCAGGGCTGCACAGAGAAACCCTGTTTCAAATCCCCCGCCCCTCAAAAAAGATGGAAATGGTGGTGCTTGCCTTTAATTCTAGCACCGGGCAGAGTCGGGTGGAGCTCTGAATTTGAGGCCAGCCTGGTCTACACAGGGAGTTTGAGGACAGCCTATATATTGAGACCTTGTTTCAAACAAAGATGAAAATGCTTCTAGAGGTAGGACCTTTCAGGAAGGGACTAGGATTAGGCATCGTCATTAGGGTTCAGCCCCCGTGACTGGTAGCTTTCAGAGGGAGACACCGACAGAGCATACATGCACACTCCCTGTCTCATTCCAGGACCCTTTGGGATCCCACAGGACTCTGGAAGCAGAAGGTAATCACCAGACATGATCCATGGATCTCTAGAATCATGGTCCAAAATCAAACTCTTTATAAAGTAGTCTGTCTTGGACACACATCTAATTAGTGATACAAAAGGGACCAACAGGCCAGCCACGGACCCTTCAATGGTGTTGGCCCTACGGAGGTGCTCCCCGCTGGCCATCCTGGGGACAGAGACCTATGGATGACCCCGCCTCCTGAAGCTCATGATGGGCAGGGGGGAGCAGAGAAGTGGGGGGGCGGGGAAAAGTGGTAGACGGGAGCCCACCTTCAAATGCTCCCCGAGTCACGGTGTTCTAGCTCACTGGCAGACCAGTTCCCACACGGGACTACATACCACAGTCTGGCCTGCTGCCCTGGGATTTCTGAGAACATGGTGGCCCAAAATGAATGCCCTTGGCAGGGCCTGAGTTCTTCAGCCCCTTTACCCAACTGGCCTGGACAGAGTAAACATTGTAAGTGGGTCCCCTTCCCTAAACCACAACTTCCTTAGTGGCAGGAGGCAAAGGGATCTTTCTTACCCGCTCCCTGAGGTAGACTTCCATCAATCTGGTTAGGAAGAACATTTAATTAAATACACTTAATTAGTGCATGCAGGCACCTGAGGGACTGCAGGGGGGCAGGAATCAGGGAGGTAGCGTGTCAAAAGAGAGCTAGTCTTTCTGTGCCCGACACCAGCCAGCGAGGAGGACAGGGGGGAGGTAAACCCCATTCTCCTCAATCCTAACCCTCCTTGGTCAGGTCACCAGCTCACAGAGGCTTCTGTGGCACTGTATGCCCCTTGACCTCTGGGAAGCCCAAACTGCCAGGGTAGCCCCAGCCCACCGAGTATCTACGGACTGGGCCCAGGCCCTCACCTGTTCAGTAGCTGTTGCATGAAGGTGTCTGCACCCTGGTACATGCCGGCTAGCTGGCCTTGCACCTGCCCCAGACCTGAGCTGGGCACTGTGGCTGGCCCCCCCGGCCGGGGGCGGGCCCTGCTGCTCAGGTAGGCCTTCTCCTCCTCCAGTGCCCGGCGCAGGTCTTCGGCCTTCGCCATCAGCTTGGAGATGTTGAGGCTCTCAGCCTCCAGCTTCCGGGCGTCCGTCTTGACTTCTTTCCGGAGCGGGGAGCCTCCGCCAGCCCCTTCCTTGGTCTTGGCAGCCTCTGCGCGGCGGTTCAGAGCCGGCAGCTTGCTCTTTTTAAGGCCAAACCAGCTGGCGATGCTGCTGGTGTTGCGGTGTTTGGCTTCGGAGCCCGGAGTCCGTTCCTGACCCTGGAGCCGCAAGACGTTCTCCTCGATGCCCTTCATCACCTTCTCCTCAATGGCCGAGTGGGGGGCCGGCCCCTCTGAGCCCTGGCTTGCATCGGCGGGGCCGTGTACTGGGGATGTCGGCTGGCCAGTGGGGCCGCCACAATCTGCCCAAGGCGGGCCCTTCCCTTTGTCAGGCTTGGAGGGCTCCTTGGTGCCCAAGGGTGCTACAGGCCGGGGTACCACCTTGGTGGGTGACTTGGAAGGCAGCTTTGTGGGGCTGCTGTGAGGGCTCTTGGGCTTGCCCAGGCTAGGGGCTGGGGTTGGCACTTTGACAGGCGTGCGGGGCACCTGGGGACACAGAGCCCCCGCCAGCCGGCTCTTGGCCAGCTCCACTTTGGTGAGGCAGCTCCTTGGTGAGGTGGGCTCCAGGTCCACTCGGGCCCCCATGGAGTGGGACGAGTAGACTCGGGCCCCAGGATCGGTCAGTCCCAGGTCCTGCTGCTTCAGGCTGCTTGTGCCTAAGGCCACCGCTCCTCTCAGGACGTCCTTAGCTTCCGGCTGTTCAAGAGGCCTCGTGGTGGGAGGCCGGTCTCCAGTACTGTCTCCCGACCGCCCTAGTCCCCTGGCCTTCTCAGTGCCAGGCCGGGCTGGCACTCCATTCTTTTCTGGACCTAGAGGCCCCTCGGGGCCTGTCTTCAGTTTTCCAAGGGCTGCCAATCTGTCCCGCAGAGGTGTGTGGCTAGGATCACCGGGTCGCCGCCCCGATCCCTGGCCAGGCTTCTTGGATGAGCTGCCTGGAGTCCTGCGGCTGGGATGGGGAGACTCAGGGCCTGCCTTGTCTAGACTCTTCTCCTGGGGGCTTCCATAGGGGCAGGATTCTGAGAGGCCAGGGCTAGGGGCCCCAGGGCTCCTGAGGACCTCGGGGGCCTGGGGCACCTCCAGAGTCAGTTGTGAGTAGGGGGGCACCTGCAGCGGGGATGGAGGCGGCTCTGGGGACGACCCTCTGAAGGTGCTCCGGGAAAGGTCCAGGATGCTGTCAAAGCAGGGAGACGCTCCTGGTCCTGGGGACAGTGTAGTGGACACAGCCGACTGGGAGGGTCTGAGCTGCGCAGAGTCTGGGACTGCGGAGCAGGGTGAAGGGCAGCTGGGCAGGCCCTGTGTCCCATCCGGGGACAGCTCTCCTCCAGCCAGACCCCTGCGGGCCAGCAGCGGGGAGGGGCTGCCGTCCGAACCGCCGCTGCGACAGGGGATGCGAGAATTCCGGGGGAGCTGGGGGCTGAGCTGGGGGCCTCCTGGGCTGGGGACCTTCTCTGAGGCTGGAGGCAGCTTGAGAAACTTGAGACCTCTGGCTGGAGAGGGAAGAAGGGGTCCCTGGGCTTCCCCGGGAGAAGGGGGCCCGATGTGGAGCTTGCTTTTCACCTGAGATGAAGAATGGGGGTGGCCAGGCCGGGAGCCCAGGGGGGCGTCCCCTGAACCCATGAACATGCTGAGGAAGGGAAGGGGCCCCTGGCCCTCTGAGGTAGCACCAAATCCCAGCCTGCTGGCCTCTGGGGTACCCCCACCCCAAGCTGACTTTGGGAGGCCTTTGGACTTGGACAGCTGTGGGGGTCCTGGATCTGGCGAGGATGGCTTCCCAGCACCTGGGTGGTCACCATTGAGAGGGCCTGCAGCCCCGGCCAGGAAAGCCTGGAGATAAGTCTCCGTGTCTTCGAGGAGTTGGCCCAGGTTCACCTGCTTGTGGGCCAGGGCACCTAGCAGGCTGTCGGGGCTGGGTGCCTCATTGGGGTCCCCTGCTTCATCGGAAGAGGAGGAGGAGCTACTGCCTGGGGTGCAGTGTGGGCCAGAGCCGGGGCCCTGGGCTGGTGCGGGCGCCCTGCTGGGAGCCCAGGGTTGCCGGACGCCGCCTCCTTCTTCCCCGGAGCCCCCCAGGAGTGGCTCCCAGTGCAGCAGTGCCCCAAGGCTGCCAGGGCCGAGCAGAAGGTAGGGTGCCCAGGGTGAGGGCTCAGGCTGGGGTGGGCCACAGAGCTCGCCATTGATGGGCTCTGGGGAGCTGGGGCCCTGGCCTGGGGGCCGCCAGGGGGCGGCAGGCGAGCAGAGGAGCAAAGGGTCCGTCTCCTCCAAGGCTCGAAGCACCTCTAGAATCTGCGCTTTCTTCCGCAGAAACGGGGACAGGGCGTCCAGCACTGGGGGCGGGGTGGCTGGGGGGCCCGGGCCTCCTGGCCGCAACTGCTGCTCCCAACACACCTGAGGGGAGAGAGGGTGAGGAAGAGACTGCAGCAGGCCTGTAAGGCCCAGACCTCAAGACAGACGTAAGAGAGTATCCTGGGAACAAGCTTGTCTGGCTGCGTCTGTCCCGCGCAGGGACACACAGCTCTTGGGATACAGCGGCTCAGCTTCCCCAAGGGTGGCTGAGCCCCGCTTAGCACGGCTGTGTACCTCACACTCGGAGTAGACTGGTTACCCCACGTCCAGCCTCCGCCCCCACTGCTCTTCACGTCACCAGGCCTGACCGGCTACCGCTCTGAGCTCTGTCTGTTCCAGGATGGAGGGAGGCCTGCCTGAGTTTTGGCTCCAGAAAGAAGAGGTGTTCAGGAGGAGGGTGATGTTCAGGAGGAGGGTGATGTTCAGGGGGAGGGTGATGTTCAGGAGGAGGGTGGTGTTCAGGAGGAGGGTGATGATGTTCAGGAGGAGGGTGATGATGTTCAGGAGGAGGGTGATGTTCAGGAGGAGGGTGATGTTCAGGAGGAGGGTGATGATGTTCAGGAGGAGGGTGATGTTCAGGAGGAGGGTGATGTTCAGGAGGAGGGTGATGATGTTCAGGAGGAGGGTGATGTTCAGGAGGAGGGTGATGTTCAGGAGGAGGGTGATGATGTTCAGGAGGAGGGTGATGTTCAGGAGGAGGGTGATGTTCAGGAGGAGGGTGATGTTCAGGAGGAGGGTGATGTTCAGGAGGAGGGTGATGTTCAGGAGGAGGGTGATGATGTTCAGGAGGAGGGTGATGATGTTCAGGAGGAGGGTGATGATGTTCAGGAGGAGGGTGATGTTCAGGAGGAGGGTGATGTTCAGGAGGAGGGTGATGTTCAGGAGGAGGGTGATGATGTTCAGGAGGAGGGTGATGTTCAGGAGGAGGGTGATGATGTTCAGGAGGAGGGTGATGTTCAGGAGGAGGGTGATGTTCAGGAGGAGGGTGATGTTCAGGAGGAGGGTGATGTTCAGGAGGAGGGTGATGTTCAGGAGGAGGGTGATGATGTTCAGGAGGAGGGTGATGATGTTCAGGAGGAGGGTGATGTTCAGGAGGAGGGTGATGTTCAGGGGGAGGGTGATGTTCAGGAGGAGGGTGATGATGTTCAGGAGGAGGGTGATGTTCAGGAGGAGGGTGATGTTCAGGAGGAGGGTGATGATGTTCAGGAGGAGGGTGATGTTCAGGGGGAGGGTGATGTTCAGGAGGAGGGTGATGATGTTCAGGAGGAGGGTGATGTTCAGGAGGAGGGTGATGTTCAGGAGGAGGGTGATGATGTTCAGGAGGAGGGTGATGTTCAGGAGGAGGGTCTATCATAGCCAGGACCTAAGTCACTCAGCGCAGGCCAGCCTGGGCCTTTCCCAGTCAGCCGACCAGCGGGCCGGAGTGCCCGCAGAAGGGACTTGTGGAGACTCCACGCAAAGCTCCTCCGGGACCCAGCCCTTGCTTGTTCTGGTACAGTGGGTAACCACGTACTCTGGAGTCGGGGGATCAAGGCCAGGTCCACCTCATTTACACGACCTTCAGCAAGTCACCTGACCCCTAAGTTCTGGGGTGTCAGTTGTGAAATGAGATGGTAATTACGCTTAGCCCCATAAAGAAAAGAGCCAGCCGGGGAGGGGTGGCGCACGCCTTTAATCCCAGCACTCGGGAGGCAGAGGCAGGTGGATCTCTGTGAGTTCGAGGCCAGCCTGGGCTACCAAGTGAGTCCTAGGAAAGGCGCAAAGCTACACAGAGAAACCCTGTCTCGAAAAACCAAAAAAAAAAAAAAAAGAGCCCCAAGGTGTCCTGCATAGTTGGTACCCGGCACAGAACGAGTCTGCAAGTGTGCGCTCTGACTCCCGCCGCATGACTTCATGCATCTGCTTGCAGGCCGTGGCTGGGGGAGGGGCGGGCCTGTTTTTCTTGGGCTGAGGGGGCAGCTGAGGGCTCACACTTCCAGCCTGGCCAGGAGCCTGTGCCCAGGAAACAGCCCTTCCCCTCAGGCTTGTTGGGAGCCAGCAGCGGAGCCTCTAGGCAGTCGGACACACAGCGCAGCCCGCTCCTACCTCTCTGTGCCCAGCACTGTGTCCTAAGGGCAGCGAGGCGGCTGGTTCCTCGGTGGCGTTCAGGGACGGGGAGGCTGGTGGTTCGGATGGTGTCTGGAGCGGGGTGAGCGGGATCTGCAGAGAGTCACAGCGTCACCGACCCTCACAGAGCCAGGCATTCCGACCCACCCGCCCCTCCAGCCATGTCGCTGACCCACGATAGGGCTCTTCTGCCAGCCTAAAGCCGGAGAGCCGAAGACAGGGCGGGTCCAGGTGGCACACGGGATTTGGGTCGGGAGAGATGTCCTGGGCCCAGAGACCGCCGTAAGTCTAACCCAGTGTGCCTATCTCAGCTCCAACACAACTTTGCTTCCACTTATAAACTACCATGAAGGTCCCTTCCTGTTCTGACCACCTAGGATCTGAGAACACGGAGATGGAAAGGCTGAAGAAAACCAAGGCAGGACTGGAAGGATGGCTCAGTGGGCGGAGTGCTAGGCAACCACGAGGTGCAGGATTCAGATCCCCAGCATTCATATCAATGCCAGGTGGGCATGGGAGCCTGTAATTCCAGCCCACAGAAGACAAGGACCTGAAGCAAGATGGCTCTGTGTTCAAGTGAGATACCCTCCCTCAGTATAAGGTGGGGAAGAGCAACTGAGGAAGACACACCAACCTCTGGACTCTACGTGCAAGTGTACACACACACACGTGCCCATACACATGCACACATACCACACATACATAGACACACAAGAAGAAACAAACTGGGGCAGGTGAGCTAAGCTGGGGAGACAGATCAGTAGTTGCTATGTGAGCACGAAGCCTAAATGTTTCGATCCCCGGTACCCACGCGTAAAAAAAGCCGGGCACAGTGGCATGCCCTTGTCTGTCCCAGCTCGTCATTAGCAAAAGGCCAGTGAGACATCCTCCTCTTCCTTTCCTGCGTCCCTCCAGGACAAGGTGGACAGTGTCTGAAGGATGTGTCACACCCAAGGCTGACACTCCCCCCTTTCACACACACACACACACACACACACACACACACACACACACACACACACACACACGAACAGGCAGAAGCCACCATTCTGTGTCCCCCAGCGGTCTCATGTGAAACGTCTAACAAGGAGGGTGCCGTCCTGGGCTCCCTGCTTTACTCTCACGTGGTTGTTGAGAACTGAGTTCTCCTGGCATGCTGACCGGGAACGACTCAGCTCGAACCCTTCACACACCCTCACCCCTCAGCCTTCGCACCCTTGCAGCACCTGGGCCTTGCCTTTGGCCGTGTGCAGCCCAGATCTTCCCGCTTCTGGCCTGGGCAATGCTTGGCATTCCGATGACCCCGTTCAGCGGCTTTTTAGTCTTGCACACAGGAGCTAACACATCTTTTTCCTAAAGTACTTTCCTGCTACAGAGCCCCCTTCCCGGCCGTTCCTGGCCGCTGCCCACTCTAGATCTCCTCCCCTCCAGCCTGCGGATTCTTCAAGACCGCAGCTCCAGCTTTTGTTACTGGCCATCTTCTCACACGTCCTTCCAGCCACGCTGACACACACCACCCTCGAGTGTCCTCTCCATGGGGCTTCCTTCTCCACAGCGTCTATAGATGGTCATTCTCCTTCCCACCTACACAGGTCCAGTGTCATTTCCTTACAGGAACTGTGTGTGTGTGTGTGTGTGTGTGTGTGTGTGTGTGTGTGTGTGCGCGCGCGCGCGTGTGTGTGCGTGCGTGCGCGCATGTGCATGTCAGCACTGTCCCTCAGGAGTCGTCCGCCTTGTCTGGTGAGACAGGGTCCATCAGTGGGGCCTGGGCTCAATGAGTAGTCTAGCTGGCTGGCTAGTGAGCCCTAGAGACCTTCCTGTCGCCAGCTCCACGGAGCTTGAACTGTAAGTGCACAGCGTCATGTCCGGCTTTTTACACAGGGTGCTGGGATTAAACACTGCCCTAACATACACTAATACCACTGAATAAGCCATCTCCCCAGGCCCCCAGACCCCCAGCCCTGCTCTGAGGGCCAGCTGTCCCCATCCTGGGATGAGCAGTACGGCCACACTTGACTCTGTAGCATGGCTGTGCATGGACATGCCGCTTAGTGGTCGGCCTTCCAGGGCCACACCCACCCTGCACAGGATGTAACACCCACAGGGCCTGGAGAGTCAGTTCAGTTCCTCAGGCACTGGCAACGGCATGGCTCACAAGAGCAGAGCTGAATTAGTGTCTGCTCGACGGAGCTTTCAACCTGGAGAAGCGTACCCCGGGAATCACATTAATAATACTAAACTGCTGCCATTTACTAACTTTCTGTGGACTAAGCACTCTACAGTATCTCATTTAATCCCTGCAACAACACATAATGTAAGCATTTTTTATGCCCATTTATAAGAGGAAAACCTACAGTTTGCACAGTTTGATACTCTGCCCGAGGTCACACTTAGCTAAGAGGCAGTTCAGTTAGAAACCCAACCCCAGTTTCTTTGAGGCCAAGGTCTGTAATTTTCCATTGCACCATGGTAACCCAGACTAGAGGGATCTACCGGACAAACCCCCAGTGGCCCTGGTCACTGAAATCGGGGGAGCCTGCTGAGGGCTAGGCCTCGGGGGTTCTGGGGATGAGCCCTGCAGCGCCCACCAGCAGGGCAGCAGTGACTGCAGACTCGGCCCTGCTGCCTGGGGACCAGCTCGGGATCGGACGCCAGGCTGCGCTATCCAGAGAGACACAAGTTCAGACAGACCCGGCTCCGCTCCTCCCCGCTAAGGACTCCTTTTCTTGTCAGGATGGGGGGAGGGGCTGGCTGCTCCCCTCGACTTCAAGACCGTTCTTGACCTTCTCTCTGTGTCGCACCCCATCCTTAGGGTTCCCGACGGAGTGGCACCAGTGGCAGCTGAACCCAGGACCCATCCCCAGAGCCTCCCACTGTTCCCAGGGCAGCAGGGTCCAGGCTGCAGCAGAAACCAGTGCCAGTGAAGGTGTGAGCCAGAGGCCAGTAGGTACAGCCATGGACATCCAGTTACCATGGCGACGAGCCTTTCGTGTCCTCTCTGTGACACGAAGCTAAGGGTTGCTTATGCTTAGCCCTGCCCTGTCCCTGGCTAGAAGGAGCCACGTCAGTGGCCACAGGGGCCTCCAGGGAGCTGGAAATAACTGCATTTGTAGCATCCGCCCAACTCCCCACACAGCTGGAGCAAATTCGAATTTTCTCTGTCAATAAGAAGGGTACACTGGGAGGGAGGGCCATACTTATCATCTCAGTACTTGGGTAGCTGAGGCAGGAGAATTGCCTCAAGTTTAAGGTCAGCCAGGGCTACAGAGTGAGACCCTGTCCAACAACAACACAAAGGATGCTGTCCAGCTGTGGGGGAGAACCTGGAAATGGGGTGACCGCTAAGTCTGAGGGGGGACTCAGTGAGTTTTCCCTCAGCTGAGGTCCGGGCCTGCCGGTCTGGTAGGTCTTCCCTGCATGGCCACAGCCCTGCGTGGAGGACACCTCACACCCTGCTCCTCTGAGGGGCACAGCACAGAGTGCCCACAGGGCCGCAGAAGCGGACTCCGGGGAGGAAGGGGAGGCGCTCTGCCCACCTGAGGGAGGGAGCTGGCTGTGAGCTGCAGCTTCTGCTGCAGGAGTGTGCTCAGCATCTGGTTCTGGCGCTCCAGGTCGAACACCCTCTTCTTCAGCTTGATACACTCCTCTCGCAGGTCCTGTCCGCCAGGAGGTGCAGGAGGCAGAGGTGGGGAGGCAAGAGGGGACAGTGAAACGAGCAGCCCACCCCCAGCCAGCCGCATTCGCGGCGACAGCCCCGGGGACGCGTCCTCTAGGCTGACTACTAATGGGCCAGGAAGGCCAGTGTCTGTCACTGTCACCATTCCGGAGCTGGCTTCCTCCCTCTAGAAATCATGTCAAGAAAAGGCCACCTAAGACACGGAGACCCCGAAGTCAAGTGGCTCATGTCACAGCAATCCTCAGGAGACATGTCAAGGCCACTTAGGCCCGTACGTCAGTACTGCTTTGGAGGCCATCACAACCTAGAGAAATCAGCTGGGCTCAGGGGAAGGGAAGTCCACAGTTCCCATGGTTCAGAGACCGGACCTGGCCTTACCTAACCCCCCTGCCAACCGGGAGAGAAAAATGGGCCTCAGAGACAGTGGGGGGGCGGGGGCACGAGGAGGGAGGACCAAAGGCAGCTCCTCCTAGCTCTTTCCTCTAGTCCCTAGTGCAGGTTTGACTGGGCAGGCCTCTGGAGTCCAGGGTGGCCCTGACTACACCCTGGTCTATCGGGGCGGCAGGGTGGCAGCACGGGAAGCTTCCTGGACCCACTCACCTTCTGGTTCAGCAGGGCCTGCACCACGTGGTTGGCCACCTGGGGACAGAAAGCCAGGAGCTGAGCTGGCGCCGTGCCCACCCATCCCATCCCCACACCGTCCTTTGGCAACGCCCCACGGACCTCATCCAGACAGCGCTCGTAAGTCTCCCGCTGGTTCTCATTGGCCTGGGCCAGCGCCGAGTTCTCTGCCTGCAGGGGTGAGGTGGAAAGGGGAAGCTTGGTGGCTCATTCTTACCTCAGGTCAGGGAAAGGGATGGATGAGCTCTGCCTTGTCCGTCAACTCCTGGGCCCTACTGACCACCACTTTCCCTGGAGCAGCCCAGTTGTAAGTGTGGGGGAGACACTTGGGGTACGCCAGCTCACCCCTGTGCATGTCTTGTTCCCAGGCCATCAGCCGAGTTGTAAGTGTGGGGGAGACACTTGGGGTACATGAGCTCACCCCATGCATGTGTCTTATTCCCAGGCCGCCAGCCCAGCTGGCGACTGAAGAGGAAGGAGGGGCTTTTCAGGGGAACCTCACCAAGCCCCCGGCCTCTCCAGCCTGGCGAGCCTTCTCCACACTGACCTGGGTGGGCAGCCCTGACTCCAGGGTCCTGCCCACACCGCTGCCCACCCCGTCTGCCACCACACACCTCCAGCTCCCGAAGTCGGTGCAGAAGCTCGTGGCAGGTGCCCAGCTCCACGCTGCTGTCGTCACCAGCCGCTGGCCTCAGGCTTCCAGTGCCCCCGGCGGGCGGCTCCATGGCCTTGGGTGTCAGGCCCTGGGAACAAGAGAGCGAAGCCCTGGCAGGGTACTCACAGGCAAGAGGAGAAATGAGGAGGAGGACGACCAACTCTTTGGTGACCCGTCACACTTGGGATGACACAACAACTCAGGTCGGGCTGGGCGACCCGTTTGCTCTTAGGGCAGGGGCTACAGAAACCCCAGCTCTCCCCCACACCCTGCTTAGGGGCCTAGACCCCAAATTCTCTGCTAGGATCCACCACACGCTGACAAATCAGTCAGCTGCCCTGTGAAGCGATGTCCCTGTTTACAAAATAACACCAGCCTCAACTGATCTTACTCGCTGTTGACATGTACAAATCAAGTCTGCCAAGGTGATCTGAAAAGGTAAGGCGGGCCGGAGACGTGGCTCAGCTGTGTGGAGGGCTGGCTGCTCTTCCAGAGGACCCAGGTTCAGTTCCCAGCACCCACATTGTAGCTCACTTCCTTGGCACAGCGGGAAGTGTCCTGTGTGCCTCCGACACTCTCCCTTCAAATGACCCAGGGACCCTGAGAGCTTCAAGCCGCCACTGGTCCCGGTGCTCGGGCAGCTTTGCAGTGCTGACCTCCGCAGGCACCCTTGATGCTCCTGTCTTGCGGCTCAGCCAGGTCTTCCCACTGTCGCCTGGGCCCTCAAGCCCAGCCTGTGCTTCTGTACTGGTCCCCTGACCGCGGCTGCCAGCTTCTGGGCACATGAGTACAACACTCACTTCCCTGCCCAAACTCACACCGTCCTCGAGAAATAGACCCAGGATGCAGTCAGGGGGCCTCTCCTGGGACTCCAGAGCATGCAGGAGACAGACTGAAGACGAGACTAGTCTACCCAGGCTACACAGGCACAGCGGAGCTCTGGCTGGCAGTGTGCTGTTCCTCCTGTCAACGAGGCTCTTGCCTTTGCTGTTAGCTTTGATGCCAAGGCTCCATCTCTCATCTGCGTCCCATCATGTCATGGCTTGACTATGAGATGCCCCCCATGGGCTCCTCCTGAGCACATTCCCTGTCTGGCCTCAGCACTCTGAGAGGCTCTGCGGTCTTTAGAACCTTTGGAGGACATAGACCATTCCCTACAGTCACCCTCCCGGCTTCCTGGTCAGTAGGTCGGGAACGGTTCTCAGCTCACACTTTTGCCACCGACAAAGCCACTCTGCAACGTCTTTTTCGCCAGAAGCCCAAACGCCTCTCCCATTCAAGTGTTTCTGTCAGGCACTCTGGGCACCGCGACACAAAAGTCATGACTAATACACTGTAATCGGGGAACCTTGGCGGGAGGGGCTCCGTTGCCTCCTCCTTGCCTGATTAAAGGCCCCATGAAAGGCACTAGACATTTTGGATCCCAGAGGAGGGAGGCTCTCCGCGCCCAAACCTCACTCTCCACACCGAGGCACAGCGCTGCCTCTCTGGCCCCCAGCCCTCTCCTCGGTCCCCCTCACCAGCATGCGCAGGCTGCTCACCGGCCTCTGTCCCTCACCCAGGCTGGCACGTTCACTCTGGCAGCCAGATCGGTCACCTCACCTGTAAAGAAACAGGGAGATGATGTCAGTGATGCACTCTCTCGGTACCTGTGGGCTGGGGCTTTGTGCCAGGTGCAGAGAAAAAGCCGAGAGCCCTGCCGCTCTGCTCTCAAAGTTTCTTCTCCTTAGCGGACGCCATGAGGCACCAGACAACACCTGGGTCTGACAACAGGCAGAGGCCTGCATGAGGTCTAGATGAGACCCCAGGAGGGGAAAGGTACTCGGGGCAGAGGAAAGGGCCAGTGCCAAGGTCCCCAGCGCCTCACAGGTCAGACCAACTGTCCAGGTGACCCTCTGAAACCCACACTGTCTTCTTCAGTCTCTGCAGATCAGAGGAGGAGATGAGAGCAAACCGAGGAACGGCCGCCCTAGCACACACCGCATCTACCCCGTGTGCACCCAGTGCTGGAACTCTCTTCTGTATCCTCACATTCAAGCTCTCTAACAACCTTGGCCGGGGTTATCGGCTTTCTCAGGGTAAAGGATCTGCCACAATCGTGTGACCGGTTCACACTGGACAGGCATGGATACCCTCCTTTGTGGTCTCAGCTGAACACACTCAGGCTTTCCTGTCAGCTACGCGGAACAACTTACACACAGGCTCTGCGCAGCCCCGGGGCCACGGTGGCCAGAGCCTGCTGCGTGGACTCCTGGAGCGCCACAGCTGGACGGACTCGAGCCGAGATACTGCTCCAGAGGATTACTCTCCGGGCTTAGGAAATGGGGATAAGGCTACTCAGTACAGAGGGCAGATGCAGGACACAATGAGATCATGGATACGGTGTCCAGCGTGAACTCACTGGACATTCTGATAGCACCACGTGCGGATCAGGCAGCAAAGCCTGCTGGGACTTGGGCTCATACACAGTAAGCCTGAGTTCCAGGCCCTCCACACTCGGGTCTTAGCTGCAGGGCTAAGGGTCTTAGGTCTTCGGCGCTGCCTAGCCTGGCCTGCTCTGTCCTCTGAGGACCTTCCCTTCGGGTCCCCTGGCCTGTCAGCACAGGGCAGGCGCAGTCTTCACAGGGCGCTCTCTGCCTTCACACTCGAGTCAGCGAGCAGTTTCGAGGCCAGAGATAACAGGCAGAGAGAAGCCTTTCTGATTGTTTCTGGACGGGGGCAGAGGGCAGGGCCAGAGGCCATGGGGCATGCCGGGCAAGCTTCTGCCTCTGAGCTACAACCCCCGGCCCAAGACGTCTTCCTTCCTTGTGTGCATGCGTTCCGTAGTGGGCAGGAAAGGAAGAACTATGTAATACTTATTTTTAAACACTCCACAAAAACGTACAGTCCTGGCAGTTGGCGAGATGCCTCGGTGGTTAGGAGCACGGGCTGCTCTTGTAGAAGAACAGGGTTCAGTTCCCAGCACCCACATGGCAGCTCACAAGCACCTGTAAGTCTAGTTCCGGGGATTCATCACCTTCTCCTGACCTCCAAGGGTACTGCACACATGTGGCGCACTTACAGAATGACGGCAAAACACTCACTCACATAAACATAATGAGCCTTTAGAGAAATAAAGCCCTTTGTTGTTTTAACGTTGTCAAACGAGCTGAGTATAACTTGATTTGCTGCCGACATTATCTCATTTGATATATTTAGAAATGGGGGCCTGGGAAAAATGAGAACAATCTTGAGAAGTATTTCCCTTCCCACACACATATAAGGGTTAAGACTCAGAAGGCCCCAGGTTACATTCACCCTTCGACAGTTCTGCCCTCACCCTCCACTCTGGGATCTCCATATCGTCCCCAGCTCCAGTCTGTGGCTCCTGATGCCCAGCGGTCCCCAGCTCTCCCTCTGGCTTGCACTGTTTTCTCCACAGCACCCCCCAAGAAGGGCAGCGAGCACATGTGCACACATCTGTGCCCTGGGAAGGTGGAGGAGGAGAATGGGATAAACAGGGCAGGGTCCAGAAATGATAAAGCTGAAGCTAGGAGAAGCCCAAAACAAAACAAAACCCAAAAGAGGACAGAGGTAATTTCATAAGCGATAAGAAAGCATCCCAGTCAGGAGCGAGGGCCAGAACTTGAGGTCACTGGAGTTTTAGGTGCTGAGGTAGGTGGAGACCCAACACATCCCAAAGAGAAGCACCACCCTCTCCAAATCTGAACCCTACAGATGCAGAGGCAGGTGTCGAGTTCTGCGGGGATGTACTGGATGACCTGACGTTTCTTTCTTTTTTCCCTTTAAGATTATTTATTTATTTATTTTATTATTATTTTAAATATATTTTATTTTTATGTGCATTTGTGTTTTTGCCATGGGTGTCAGGGTCCCCTGAAACTGGAGTTACAGACAGGTGTGAGCTGCCATGTGGGTGCTGGGAAATGAACTCGGGTCCTCTGGAAGAAGAGTCAGCGCTCTTAACCCCTGAGCCATCTCTCCAGCTCCGATTATTTATTTATTATGTATACAGTGTTCCGCCTGCATGTATACCTGAACACCAGAAGAGGACACCAGATCTCACTACAGATGGTTGTGAACCACCAAATGGGTGCTGGGAATTAAACTCAGGACTCTGGAAGAACAGCCAGTGCTCTCAACCCCTGAGCCATCTCTCCAGCCCCAACTTGATGTTTCTAAGCCACCCCGAGTGACAGTCTCTCCTGCAGCTCTCTGCAAGTGTTGCCACAAGGAAGACTGAGTCATTCTCACTGAGGGAGAAATACCGCTGTTCCTTCACCAGAGGCCTGTGCCAACTCAGGATGGAGTCTGCAGGCTTCCAAAGCAGAGAGCAGGAAGCTGTCAGCCCGTGCTGGGGATGGGTCACAGGACAAGCCCTGTACTTAAACTTGGTGCTGAGGAGAAGCAGATCTGTACCTGCATCTCTGCCTATATGTGGGGCCAGGGTGCGAGAATATGTTTTTATATTTATTACATTCGTGTGTGTGTGTGTGTGTGTGTGTGTGTGTGTGTGTGTGAGAGAGAGAGGGGGGGGGATGCCTGGGCCCGTGTCACATCTCACACAGGGAGGGCAGTGGGTAACTCGTGGAAGTTGGTTCCCTCCTCCTACTGTGTGGGTCTAGGTTGGCAGGCTTGCTGGGAAATGACTTTACATCCTGAGCCGCTTTGAAGGTGCTGGAGCTGAAGATTTATAAAAGAAGCTAGTGTGCCGGCACAAACTTGGAACACTAAGGAGTTTAGGTAGATGTATCATGAGTTCAAAGCCAGTCTGGGCTACATAGTGAGAGCCATTTATTCTTGAAAAATTTTAAAGATTTTTCAAAGAAACTTCCTGTGGCCCTCTAGGGAATACCAGAAACTTCCTGTGGCCCTCTAGGGAATACCAGAATGCACCAGTGACAGGATCACCTCCAGCTCCAAGCCAAACTCAACAGGAACCCTCCTGATGACGGGTCACATTAAAGCCAGCTTCAGTTGTTTCTCCAGAGGCTGTACTTGTGGGATGCCATTGTGCCTCTGAGGCCAAGCACTCTCCTCCTCCCTGGGGGCCCCAGGGTCCTGTGCTTGGTCACACCAGTTGCTGGGGAAAACCCAGGCTTGCATCCTAGGATTTCAGACATCCTCCACATGGCTTCCTAGTACATCAGAAAGGCTGGATCGGAGCACTCCATGCCAACCAGGCTGGGTAGGGACGTAGCAGCTGGGTTTGGAAACTCTAACTTGAACGGGAAGCTTCTGCCAGAATTAAACAAGAGGCCCTCCCTCCTCTCACAGGGCCTGATTCTCAGGAAAGTGACCTCAGTGTGTGTGTGGGGGGGAGCAAGCAGAGAGCCCTGAGGCGGCAGCAGACAGGGAGGGAGAACTGTGGGTTACAAGTGTCTGGTGGGCCAGGTGTGTGGCTCACACCGGTCATCTTGACACTGAGGCAGGAGGACAGCTGGGAGTTGAGGGAATCTGGGATATGTAGTAAGATATACCACACCAGCCTGGATTGGAGTGAGACCCTGTCTTAAAAAGCAAGATGAATGAAAACCAAAAATAAATAAATGAAGTAAAAACTTTAAGCCCAAAGATACGGTGGCTCATGCCCGTAATCCAGGCCTTAGAAGGGAGAGGTAAAGGAATCCGGCCATCCTGGGCTACAGAAAACCTGGCCACAAACAGATAAAGAAATGCCTGGGTAACCTGGCGACTTTTCTCAATGAATTGAGCCATGGTTACCTCTAATCAGTCATGAAACCACCCTTATCTCCCAATCCCAACACCAGGTCTGGTGCATACAAAGCTCAGGGCCTTCGCCCCCCCCCCCCCTTAAATCTAGATGGTTAGGAAAGTCAGAAGTTCCTGCACCTCAAGAGATCTTGCCATACTGGCATTTAGTCAGCCAAGGACAGCAGAGGTCTGTGCCCCCATCCTCTTCTTCTCTAGTCAGGGCCTGGGTTTTGCACACACTGTGTGTGTGTGTGTGTGTGTGTGTGTGTGTCCTCACCTGAGCCATCAGCCAAGGCCTTCTGGCCCTGAGGAGGCTCTCACTTCCCAGCTGTTCCCCCAACAGTCTTCCTGGGAGAAAAGCCAGGGGCAGGCGGTGGGGTGGGGTGGGCAGCTGCAGGGAGGCAGAGACTCGCTTAAATAAAAGAATCCTCTGGGAAACCAACCAGCTCAGCTCCCCTGCCAGCTGCTTTCTGGAATCCCAGCCTGTCACACCCAGGACTCCACTTGCAAACAGTAACCTTCACACCCACAGCAGGCATACGGCACGCTAAGAGCAGCCTTGGGCTGCAGAGGGTGTGAGCAGGGACCGGGGAAGACCTGAGAGTCCACTGCATCTCTGCCCAAAGTGCCTAAGAATTCCGACCAGAATTGGGAAAGGAGGCAGACAAGAGTGGCGTGTGTGTGTGTGTGTGTGTGTGTGTGTGTGTGTGTGTGTGTGTGTGCGCGTCCTGTCAGACAACTGGTCCAGAGATGCAGTGGCCCTTCTGCAGTAAGGCCTGCCGCATCCTCCCTCCAACTCCTTTCGGGGCACTCTAAGATCCACAGAGTACCACAGAGGTGCAAGTTCTTCCAAACCCGATTCCTAGCAGGACCAGGCCTACCCTCCTAGGCAGGGCGGCATGTTATTAGCCCCCTAAGTCTTCTAGATTTCAACATTCCGCACCTCGGCTCTCAGAGCTCTGCTGTTCCCTGTCCAAGGCATAACCCAACAACAAAAATAGCAGCTGCTGGAGGTGGGAGAGGGAAGGGGTTTCGACACAATGGGTTTATTTATAGGACCACACACCAGGGGCTCGGCAGCCAGGCAGCCTAGGCCCCACTCCCAAAAGGCCAGCCAAGAGCCAGCCCGGCCCAGCTAAGGGGATGCGAAAAACCTCAGACCAGAAGGCAGGGGCACAGCCCGGCCCAGCTCCACAATTTAGCTGCTGTGTGACTTACGGCGATCCAATCTCTCAGGAACAAGCCCTTTCCCACTACGTGGAGACTGTTCTAGAACAGTAACTCTCAAAGAGTGGCCTGGGGACCCTGAAGCCCTGTCAAGCAGTCCACAAGGTAAAAACTATTTTCATAATAAGAAGACATCGTCTACCTTAATTACTCTCCTTCTCTCCTAAGTCTCTAGTGGCATTTCCCAAAGACTATGCAGCCCACGACAACGACGACGACGACGACGACGACGACGACGACGACGACGACGACACACTGACATGGAAGCAGATGTGATATCTCTCAGCTTTCTACCAAATCAGATGCCAGATTTGCAAAAATTGACAACACTGACATCCCCTCTTTTGTTACAGAATACATAATTATTTTCATAAAATATGTTATCACTTTTATTATTTCTTAAATTTTTATTTTACTTTATTATTTTTGTTTTTGTTTTTTTTTTTTTGAGACATCTCTCACTATATAGCCCTGGCTGGGTGGTGTTGTGGAATATTAGTTTAACTAGGCAAATATGTGCTACATTTGTTTACGCTACAGAATATTACTTTAACCGTGTAAAGGTGTGTTACTTTTGTTTATGTTGCATTTGTTTAATTATAAGGAAATATGTTGCATCTGTTCCACCTTGCCTGCCTAAGGCACCTGATTGGGCTGATAAAAAGCTCAACGGCCAATAGCTAGGCAGGAGAGGGATAGGCGGGGCTGGTGAGCAGAGAATAAATAGGAGGAGACACCTAGGCTCTTTGGGCTCGGGAGAAGGAAGGAACAAGGAGAGAACAAGGGAGCTGCCAGCCAGCCACAGAGAAGCAGTGAAAGACAGACAGACAGAAGTAAGAAAGGCAGTAAGTCCAAGACAACAGGTAGAGAAGCAGGTTCATCTAAGTTAAAGAGCTAGCCAGAAATGTGCCTAAGCTAGGCCGACCGTTCAAAACTAATAAGTTTCTGTGTCGTGATTTGGGAGCTGGCTGGTGGCCCAAATGAAAAAGCCTGGTACAGGGTGGAACTTGCTATATAAACCAGGCTGGCCTTGAACTCAGAAATCTGTCTACTTCTGCTTCTTGATTACCCGGATTAAGGGTCCAGACAGGTTTTATTTACTTATTTATTTTGGTTTCTCGAGACAGAGTTTCTCTTTGTAGCCCTGGCTGTCCTGGAACTCACACTGTAGACCAGATCTGCCTGCCTCTGCCTCACGAGTGCTGGGATTAAAGGTGTGCACCACCACCACCGCCTAGTGCAGGTAGGTTTTATTATTATTATTCTATTATTGTTCTCTCCTCCCTCCCTCCCTCCCTCCCTCCCTCCCTCCCTCCCTCCCTCCCTCTCTCTCTCTCTCTCTCTCTGTGCATGACAGAAGAGGGCATTGGATCACATTACAGATGGTTGTGAGCCATCATGTAGGTGCTGGGAATTGAACTCAGGTCCTCTGGAAGGGCAGCCAGTGCTCTTAACTGCTGAGCCATCTCTCCAGCCCCCACTCACCTTATTTTTAAGTGAATGAAATAGTTAACACTCTTAGTTCTTGGCTACCACATCTCTATCCCGCCACAAGTCTAAAGCAGCGGTTTGAATGAAGCACGTAAACTACAGACTAAATCAGTCTTCTCTTAAAAAAGGAAAAGGCAGAGAGGCACACACCGGACGGCTTGAGAGGCACACCTGGCTGTTGTGTCTCCTTCTGTCTTTGCAGTGCTGGAGATCAAACCCAGGGACGAGCACCCCGGCAGCCAGGCTACTGCACAGTCATCACCTCCAGAACAGAGCCACCCAGGACTGAGAGGAAACGTTCACTTTATCACGTTACCACTCCCCAAAGGTGGGGATGATGGCTAGCCTGAGAAATTAAGTTCTATGTATCTGTTCATCTGTCTGTCTATCCATCTATCGTATCTATCTCTCTATCATCTATAATTTATCAATTATCTACCTCTAATCTATCTATTCATCATATGGATCATATCCATCCATCTTATCTATCATCTAACTATAATCCGTCTGTATCTATCTATCCATCCATCATCTATCCATCCATCATATCTATCTATCTATCTATCTATCTATCTATCTATCTATCTATCTATCTATCTATCTATCTATCTATCATCTATCTACCTACCTACCTATCTAATCTATTCATCCATCATATGGATCATATCCATCCATCATCTGTCTGTCCGTCCGTCCATCCGTCCGTCCACCCACCCACCATTTTACGGTGGCTGAGGCTAGCCTGAACTCCCGCTCTCCCACTTCCCTAGTCATGAGATTCCAGGGACTCACAAGGGCCAGATTGAACCAGCTTTTTTGTTGTTGTTTTGTTTTGTTTTGTGTTTTGAGACAGGGTTTCTCTTTGTAGTTTTGGTGCCTGTCCTGGGTCAGGCTGGCCTCGAACTCACAGAGATCCACCTGCCTCTGCCTCCCAAGTGCTGGGATTAAAGGCCTGCGCCACTGCCATCCAGGCTTGAACCAGTTTTGAAGAGCCAAGCTCCTGTTAGCTACCCATCCCATGTCCCCAGAGGGTTAAGAAGCCACCAGCTGAGTCCCCTCTAATTTCATGCAGGGACATTTTTTCTAGTCCTATAAGAATCTCCCCAGGCATGGTGGTGCACATCTTTAATCCCAGAGCTCCAGAGGCAGAGAGGCAGGAGGGTTGGTCTCTATGAGCTCATGGCTAGCCTGGTCTACACACTGAGTTCCAGCCCCTGAGGGATACATGGTAAGACCCTCAAAGGAATCCTCCCTACCTACTCATCCTCTAGTAAGCAATAAAAGCTGAGTCCCTCGGATCAAAAGAGCTGAGCTGCAGTGAAGACTCCCAGCGGAAAAAAGTTGCAAAGACGAGTCAGAGACCAGAGGGGCTGCCAGGAGGAAGCAGAGGGCAGCCCAGCTGCCTGGAGAGGGTTCAAACCCCCAGGCACCTGGAAAGGACACTCGCCGAGCTGCCGCAGGCTGTGCAGTGCGCTCCAGGTCCCCAGCTTTGGGAGCTGTCACTCATGCTAGTTGCTTCCATGACAGAGCTGTCTGTGAGTCACTTCTCCTGTAAGTGACCCCAATAAAACTGAATGGTTCGCCAAGCTGGGCTCTAGTGGTATCCATACTCTGGTCCATTGTGGGTTCCCTATCTGGGGTGAGTAGATGTGTGTGTTGTGTCTCTCCAGAAGACGTTTTGTCACACAACACCAAGTTTCTCAAAAACAAAACAAAACAAAACAACCCCAAAAACAAGAAAACAAAACCAAACGAAAACACCACAAAGAACAAAACCCAAACTAACTATCAGAAGTGCTTCTCACTTCTGTACTCAGGTCCCGAGTAGCAGCGTCGCGGCAACAGCAAATCCGGCCAGCATTTCCCTCCCCGTCTCTGGGCACTTCCTCCTGCATTTCCCCCACCAAGCCCGGCAGCAGAACTCATCCATACCACCCACCACTCACAGTGTCCGCGCTGGGCACGGTGGCACACCATCTCGGCATGCGCAGGTGAGGGGATCGCACGCTGAAGGCTAGCCTGGGGTACTTGGGCCCTTGCCTCCGAGGACATCCACACAAAAAGGACAGACAACTCAACGGGTTTCCCTGACTCGGGTAAGTGCGCCAAGCACACCCACTTGAGGGCATTCTTGTCTTCCTCCTTGGCAGCTCCCACAGTCTAGACCTAGGGAAGCACTGTCTGTCTCCTGTCTCCACGCTCTCTTTATTCTGGGCGTTGTGCTGGAGTGGAGTCACACAGTAAGTGGCCTGTTGTGACTGGCTCCTTCCACCCTGTTCACAGTGTGTTCAGAGTTCACCCATGTTGTAAGCTTTATTGCTGTAAACTCCTCTTTATGGCCGAGTCTGTGTGCACAGCCCACGTTC
This sequence comes from Peromyscus maniculatus bairdii, assembly GCF_049852395.1. Classification (NCBI taxonomy): domain Eukaryota; kingdom Metazoa; phylum Chordata; class Mammalia; order Rodentia; family Cricetidae; genus Peromyscus; species Peromyscus maniculatus. The sequence continues at coordinate 69,145,764 of NC_134871.1, forward strand.
TGTTGATCTGCTCACCTGAAGGCGAGCACCGGGGCTGTCTCCGCCTCTGACTAGTAGGAATCATCATCTACGGGCACGCTTGTGTATGGCTGCCGCTGTCAGTTCTCTTAGCGATCTATGGAGATGCTGGGCCATAGGACCCAGGTCTAGCTGTTCCAGGAAACACCAGACTGTCTTCCAAAGCAGACACAGTGTTGACATTGCACCAAAGGATGAGGGTTGCAGTTTCTTCACACCTTCACCGCTTGTTAGCTGGTTTTCTGACCCCAGTCACTTTTGACAGTGTGAACTGGTATTTCACTACGGTTTTGTTTTGTAGCTATATAGCTCTGGCTGGTCTGGAACTTGCTATGTAGACCAGGCTGGCTTTGAATTCACAACAGATCCTCCTGCCTCTGCCTTCTGAGTGCTAGGACTAATTATGCATTCCACCATACCAGTTCCTCCTTGTGGTTCTGGATGATGATTCCCAGGTGATCCACAATGTTGGCCATTTTTAGCCCCCCATCTACCCCTACCCCCCAAAGAGATTTAATTTCTTTTTATTTTATGTATGTGGGTATTTTTCCTGCATGTTAAGTCTGTATATCATTGTGCAATGCCCGGGGAGGTCAGAAGAGTCGAATCCTCTGGAACAGGAGTTACAGGTGGTTGTGAGCCACCATGTGGGTGCTGGTGACTGAATCTGGGTCCTCTGGAAGAGCAGCCAGTGACAGCTGAGCCATCTTTCCGACCCCCCACCCTCCCATTTTTAAAGTTTTACTTGGAGAAGTGTTTGATCCTCTTCCATTTTCAAACTGGGTTTTCTAGACATCAGTGTTTACATGTCCTAGAGACAAACCCCTTTAGGACCTATGGTTTGTAAATATTTCACTCCATTCTGTGGGAGAACAGTTATTTCCTTAAGGGGATCATTTTGATCTTGGACTTTTCCCAGCTTTCCAACCTCTCATATTCTTCTGTGCGTGTATGTGTGTTTGTGTGTATATTTAAAATATATAGTAGCATGTTACCACTTGTATGGTTTTCTTTAGCAGAACAATTTTTAGAATATGAAATCATAGGATTTATTCACATCATACCAGCTTTCCTGCTGTTGTCCCAGAATCCCACATGACAGTCAGTCACCAGGTCACGGCAGCTCTTTAAGTCTTTCTGGACCTGGATACTTTGGAAGGGACCTGGAACATTTTGGAGACTATCTTCCTAACTTGGGTTTGCATGATGCTAACTCTTGCTGATCAAGCTGGCCCTGCCGGGAGGGCCAGCAGACAGCGCCTCTCAGCGTGTGCTCATTTCAGGAGGGAGGGTGCTCTAACTCGGTCTCTGGCAAGGTGGGAGTCACCTGTAACGTCTTTACTGCACACGCAGAGGGACTGGTTTCCATTTGTTCTTGGATGTAATCCCTAGTAAGATAATAATAATAATAACAACAATAATAATAACTAAAGCTTGGTTCAGCCTGGCATTGAACACCTTTGATCCTGAGTCAGAGGCAGGCGATCACTGTGAGTTTGCGGCCAGCCTGGTCTACATAGTAAGTACAGGCTAGCCAAGCTACATAGTGAGACTCTCCAAAAAACCAAATATCCGAACTCAAACAAAACACACTATATTTTCTCTTTGTAATTAATATTCTGGAAGGCAATACGTTAAGATTATACAACCATTCTGCTTCTCATATTTCCACCTACTGATTTTAGGATTCATCAATTGATCTTGCTTATGGGAAGTACTACGGCTCAATTTCCCTCAGCCCTCGTACATTCATTAACTGGAAGTCCTTCCGTAAGAAAGAGTTGACTGCATCTCCACTTATGTACTTCTATTATCGGGATTAATTAAGTTTTGTTTTTTTGTTTTCTAATCCAGTAGAACATCACTATTTTCACTGCTCAAACTCCAGCTTGCTACTCAGTTTCGGGTTTTCTCTCACGTCCTTTCTGGCCGGGATACAGCTGAGTGGCTGAGGTGCTCACTTCGTCTGCACCAGGCCCTAGATTCAATTTCCAGCAGTGTGAAAGAGAAAATAACAAAACCAAAAAGCTCTCAGCTCCTGCCCAGGCCTGGGCGACTCCCTCCAACCCTGTAACAGGTCACCTGGATGGACATGATGCTCGGCTCTCAGGCAGTTCGCTCAGAGCTAGATGAGCTCTTCCTGGATTTCTTGGACTCTACAGCCCAGCGAGGGATGTAACATACACATGTATGAAAGCCAGCAGCATTCTATAATGTGGCATAGAAAATAAATTAAGGGCGGTGAGACACTCACTGAGTACACAGCACCGGCTGAGTAACCCTGACGACCTGAGCTCAGTCCCAGGAAACTACGTAAGAAGGGGTGAATCTCTGTACACTCCAGGCCAGCCAGGGGCACCCATCGAGACTCTGTCTCAACCCCTCACCCACCAAAGGTTCAAACCTCATAAACTCATTTAAAAAAAAAGTTTAAATCTTAAAAAAAATAAGTTAAGGGTGCTGGAAAGATGGCTCTTCCAGAGGACCTGGGTTCAATTCCCAGAACCCACATGTATCTCACAACTGTCTGTAACTCCAGTTCCAGGGGATCTGACACCCTCTTCTACCCCCTGAGGGCACCAGGCTGGCAGGTAGTACACAGACATACAGGCAGGCAAATGCCATACAATTAAAATAAAATGGTAACCACGAAACAGTAAAATACTTCAGAATAAACCAAAGAAGAGACAAGACCTCTCCACAGAAACCTGCAAACAGATGACGGGAACCAAAGAAAACACAACTAAACCAAAGACAGCGTACGTCCATGGACTGCACTGCTGGAATCTCCAGTCAGCTGGTCAGCGATCTACAAATTCAATGCAACCCCTATCAAGACCCCAATGGCAGTTTTCACAGAAACAGAAAAAAAAAAAGTCAATAAAAAACTGAGTAGACAAGGCAATCTTGAGCAAAAAGAACAAAACCGGAGGCCTAACTGAAAATTCTCCTCCAAAGCTACAGCAGTCAAAGCAGGATGGTGTGAAAGCCCCACAGAACTGTATAGGCAAGAAGTCTGGGGATTACAGTGCCTCAAACCAAAGGAAAACCAGCTAAATGGGATCCTATTAAACCAAAAAGCTGCACGCCAACCGACTGATGAGCCGATTAGCAACGTGAGGAGATAACTTACAGCAGGGGAAATGTTTGTGAACCACACACCCGACAGGGTTAATACCAGAAGTGTCCGTGCTGGAGAGGCAGCTCAGTGCCTAGGATGGCGGCCTGCTCCTCCAGAGGACCTGGATTCGATTCCCAGCACCGACATGGATGCTCACAGCTGTCTGTAACTTCAATTCCAGGGGATGTGACAGCTGGCCTCTTTGGTCACCAGATACACAGTGGCACACAGACAAGATATGCAGGCAAAACACCCATAAATATATATATAAAAAAAAAACTAAAAACATTAAAGATATATGAAGAACTCAAAGTAAACAAATATGCCCTAATTTAAAAGTGGGTAAAGGCGCTTGCCACAAAGCCTGATGACCAGAGTTCAATCCTGAGAACACAAATGAATAAATGTTAGAAAAAAAAAATTAAACGGACAAAGGACCTGAAATGGCATTTCTCAAAAGATGTTCAAATGGCCAATAAATGTATAAATAATGCTCGCCATCACCAACCATCAGGGAAATAGAAATCAAACACAATGAGACATCACCTCCTACTTATTACAATAGCTTTATCAAAAAGGTGAAAGAGAACGCGTGGAGCGTGGCTGGCATGAGTGTGAACTAGCACAGTGCTTACTGGAAGCCGTACAGAGGCCCTTCGAAATACCCACATAGAAACGCCCCATCCCCAGCAATCCCCTACTGAGGACGCAGCCGAAGGACATGGAACCGGCGGTCAAAGCTATCTGCACCCGTGCTGACTGCACATTATGACAAGAGCCTGACACGGAATCAGTGTCCTAAGATGAACGACAAACCAATCAAGACCCCAAACACGCCGGCATACTATTCAGTCTTAAAAATGAAGGAAATCTTGTCATTTGCCACAACATGAAGAATCTGGAGGACGTTGTGCTAAAATAAACAAGTCAGGTGCACAAACGTACCTACTGCGCGCGCGCTCTCTCCTTTATACGTGAGATCGGAAAAAGTGGACCGTGTAGTTTCAGAGTAAAATGGCAGTTCCCAGGGGCTGGGGCTTGAGAATGGGACATCACTGGTCAAGCTTTCAGTTACATAGGAGGCCATGCATATGCTAATTAGCTTGATTTAGTGACTCTGAAAACATGCCAAGCTACCATGTTGAGCTGGGCCTGGTGGCACAGACCTGTAATCTCAGCTATTCGGGAGATTGAGGCAGGAGGATTTGAAGTCCAAAGCCCTTCTGAGCTGTAGACTGAGGCTATGGCTAGCTTGGGTACCTTGGTAAAGCCCTAGGTTCAATCCCCAATACTACTACAACAAACAACAACAAAACCAAACAACAAAAAATACACAATAAAAAGCCAGGCGTGGTGGTGCACGCCTTTAATCCCAGCACTCGGGAGCCAGAGGCAGGTGGATCTCTGTGATTTTGAGGCCAGCCTGGGCTACAGAACAGCCAGGGCTACACAGAGAAACCCTGTCTACAAAAACAAAAGACAAAGGTTGTGCCTTCCACCCCAAATGTGCACACTTTTCATTGGTTGATCTGCTCCCTCTGCAGAGGCAGTGTGCACACGAAGAAAGGACGCAGCGAACTTGGGCTGCGGGCGTGAACCGAACAACTCAGCGCGGTGGATCTGAGGGCGCCCAGAGCCGAGTGCTCCTCAGCCCTGATCTAGCGTGGACACCGACTCTTCTCTCATCCCTGGGTAGGAGTCCGTATACTGGACACAGGATGGGAGACCGCAGGAGTGTTTGCTGCAGTTCACTCATGCGGACCTGTGTTTGTACCCCCAATACACGAATACAAGCCCGGCATGGCCACCTCTGCTTGTAACCCCAGCACGGGGAGAATAGAGACGGATGGATCCCAGAGCCCGCTGGCTTCAGGTTCATGAGAGAACATGTCTCAAGGGGAGGAGGCAGAAAGTGACGGAACACAACACCAGTGCCACCTTCTGCCCTAGGAACACACCTGCACACACACACACACACACACACACACACACACACACACACACACACAAGCATGCGCCAAACACACATTAAAAAGGGGGTGAGGGGACCCTGGGTGTAATCAGAGACCCATGCTGGGGCTTTCGGGAAGGCCAGAGACAGAGGCCTGCGGAGGGGACAGCGGAGGCGACTGCTGGGCTGGTCCAGGCTCACCTACAGTCCCAGAAAGCTGGTCCGGGAGCCTTCCAGCTCCGCAGGCTTAACCCCAGTACCCGCTCCTCCAAGCTCTGTACCAGGATTTCTTTGAAACAGAAACAGGCTCTGGCCGGCCTTCTGCACCCAGGTAACTCCAGTGGGTCAAGCCCAGGTGTCCCCTCCTAAGCTGGCAGTTTGGACCTGGAGGGGACTGTAGGTCCACTTCACCCACAGACTTCCACTCTCTGTTCTTTCTCATCTGCCTGCACATGGAAGTGCAATTTCTAGACTCTGGTTCTGGCTAGAGCCTGACCCCAGGAGAGACTGAGAAAGGCCATGAACACCTCTGGGCTTCAATTTTATTCTCTGTAAAATGGGAGTGAGCCCTCTTCGACATCTCTGCCAGCTGGGTGCAGAAGGATGGTATCATGGAAGGGGCTGTGGCTGGGCAGAACCAGCGGGCCACAAAGGGTGGTGGTGTGGTTGGTGTGTCACTCATGGTGCCTTTGGGAACTAGCAGCCTGCTTTGATGTTGCCGTTCTCAAGGCCTGAAGGCTTCCCAGGGAAGCAGTGGGGGAGGAGAGGAAAGGGAGGGCAGAGGGCAGAGGCAAGTGTTGGCCGCCTTCTGGGGAGGGGGCACAGGAAGTGAGGTGCTGTCTACAGAGGAAATGAGAAGCGAACACCCCCAAACTTCCCATCGGCAGCAGGGAGGGAAAGCAGGTTTTAGCTTTAGCAGGGCTGTGGGCCCAGGGTGGGGGAGAAAAGACGGAGCACCATCAGCACCATCTGGCAGAGAAGGGGGAGTCTCCGTCTTGGACAGAGGAAGTCAAGGGCCTAGGACGTCCCCACACTCGGGAAGTGGAGGGAACAGAACCACTGAGCCGGGCTGTGAAGGCAGCACTCGGCTCACGTGGTGCAGATCTGCAGCCTTGGCCAGCCGCCTGCATCCAGCAGTGCCCAGCCACACAGCTCGGCACGCGCCTCCGCTCACACAAATACGCACCAGGCTGGGGCAGGTCCTGCGAGTACTCACTCTTACAGTCCATGCCTTTTCTCTAAAGTCGACGTAGATTTGTAGTGATTTATGGGGCACGGTACCCTAATTACATGTATACAGTATGTGACAACCACATGGGGCTGCACCAGGCCTTTCTTTTCAGCCCTTATCACAGCTGCATTTTACAACTGTTTAGTCGCTTGATAAATGTGGGCTGTCTTGATAGGAAGTTCTAAAATATCTGCTGGCTTCATGAGTGGCCTCGCACAGCTTAAAAATTCCTCCGCAGCTGGTTTGGACATGAATCCCGCAATCTGAGTGTAGATCAGCGTTTGGCTGATGAATTCTGACAGTGATTTGTAATCAAGTGCGGGAACCTGAGGTGGGTGCTCTGGCTGTAACATCTGTAAACCACTCCCCACAATTCCTCAGTTTCAGGGTGAGAGCATAAGGAGTGGGGGTCACTGAGAGGTGACGAGGTTGGGGTGGTGTCCTTGAGGATGAAATCAGTGCCCTTACAAGAGAGGCTACGAACTGGTAGTGGTAGCTCATGCCTGTAACCTCAATACTCAAGGGGCTGAGAGAGAAAGATTACCAAAGTTCAGGTTCAAGGTCAGCCTGGAATACAGTGAGATCTGTTTTGAACAAGAACAAAAACAAAACACAGAGGCCTTAATTACAGCCTGGCTCCTCAGGCCTCTTTCATCTGTCTAACTCCTGGAGGAACCTCTAGACGCTTTCTAGCACACGGGAATACAATGAGAAGGCTTTATCTCTGAACCGGAAATCCGTCCTTTGCAAGACACTGAGTGTTTGTCACATGAAGTTCATGTGACTTTGCCACAGCAGCCTGCAGCCAGAGGCGTGGGGAACCCCTCTAACGCTCAGGGTTGCCAACCAGTCAGAGAACAGACGGACAGTGTAGGTGAGGGGAAAGAGAATCCACGCGTGTGTGTGTTTGTCTGCTCTTGTATAAAGAAACTCTGCAGGCAAGCACAGTGACACACACCTGTAACCCTAGCACTGGGAACGCTGAGGCAGGAGGCTTCTATTTGCAGATCAGGCTGGCGGGCTACGCAGTGAGAGCCGTAGCTCAGTGGTAGGGGATTTGCCGAGCACACACCAGGGGATGAGTTCTCAATGCACGCCTTTCTAAAAACTAGTTTGAGTTTTTCAACTTTGTGAAAAAAAAAAATCGAGTGAAGAATTAAACTCCAGGCTGCACATGTGGTGACGGTGCACACCTTTAATTCCAGCACTCGGGAGGCAGAGGCAGGCGGATCTCTGTGAGTTCAAGGCCAGCCTGGTCTACAGACTGATTTTCAGAACAGCCAGGGCTACAAAGAGAAACCCTGTCTCAAAAAACCAAAAACCAAACCAAACAACGCCTTCTCCCAACCCCCGCCCCCAAACAACCAAACAAAAAAACAAAATAAAATTCTAAACTTCAAGCATAACATACACCTCTCACGCTGTGACCCCAGTACAGGGCTACAGAACATCTTACTCTAAAATACATTTTTTTTTTTTTTTTGAGACAGAGTTTCACTATGTAGGCCCATTATGTAGGCCAAGCTGGCCTCAAACTCACAGGGTGCTGGGATTAAAGGCATGTGCCACCATGCCTGGCTAAAACAAATTTTGAAATATATAAGGAGTCTGGGGTTGGGTGCATGCCTTTAATCTCAGCATCTGGGAGGCAGAGGCAGACAGATCTCTTCAATTCAAGGCCAGCATCGCCTACAGTTACAGGACAGTCAGGGCTACAAAGAGGGACCCTGTCTCGAGGAGTCAGTGGATGTACAAGGGTAGTATAACCCTTGCCTGGGATATGTCCTTAAGGCCTGGGTCCCGTCACCAACACTCCAAAAATACAATTCGTATAAGCGGAGTGGCTCACACTTGTAATCCACTGCTTGGGAGGCGGAAGAACGACTACAAATTTGAAGCCATTCTGGGTAACCTAGTGAGTTCCAGGAAGCCAGTCTGAGCTAGAGTAAGCACTTGTTTCAAAAAAACAAAAACAATTAAAAAAAAAAAAACAAAAAAAAAAACAAAAAAAAACAAAAAACAAAACCTACTTGCCCAAGTGCCATTTGAGACAGAGTCTTGCTGGCATCACAGGCCTGCACCACCATGGGCCAAGTTCGTTCTAAAGCTTCTCCCGGCTGCGTCCATCTACAGCCCTGCAGGAATAAGCAGAGGAAACATCCCAGGAGCAGGTGAGGCAGCCTGGCCAGATGTGGGTGTGGACTCTGACCATGCGTGCCGACGTCTTGGCTTCCTTTCTCCTCTGGGGTAAGAGAGGCTGCTGTGTCCCCAGTCTGTGGTGAGGGCACAGCGGCACTACTCAGAAAGTGGCGAGAGCTATGTGCCATCTAGACCAGCAGTGCTCACCTGGGGGTTGCGACCCCTTTGGGGGTGGGGTCAAACGGCCCTTTCACAGGGGTTGCATATCAGATATTTACATTAAGGTTCCTAACTGTAGCAAAAACCTTACAGTTGTGAGATAGAAATAAGAATAATTTATGATCGGGCGTCACCACAACATGAGGAACTGTTTTAAAGGGTCGTAGAATTAGGAAGGTTGGGAACCACTAATCTAGACCCTTGGGAAGGAGCAAAGTCTCATCAGACAACAGGATAAGCAGACCACCCTCCAATCCACACACAGCTTGGGTACTAAGAGGTATGAGGTTGATCCAGGGGAGACTTTTAAGTCAGGTGGGAATGAGATAGGCGAATGACGGCTAGAAATGCCCAGGGCTGCTGTGAGCAATTTCTATGGGGGTGTCTCAACACATCCCTGCACAAAAAGGACCAATCACAGCCCCTGCCCCAATCCAGCTGGTGTAAAGTGAATCAGCCTTTGGAAATTTAGCCCCTGAGAACCCCAGGACCACACCCCCAGGGGTGCCAGGGTCCTCCATAGCTTCCCCCTGGGGTCAGAAGCAAATCTAGGCTGAGATGGAAGAGAAATGCAGACCTACTGCTCACGCCCTGTGGGCGACAATATGACAATACAAACACCAGCATGGATCAACCCTCCTTTTAAAAGAGCTGTTCAAACAAACAAACAAACAAACAAACAAACAGAACCAGTGTTCGAGATGGAACCCAGGGCTTTTCAAGCTCTTTACTACTGGGTTACATCCCTGGCCCTGTAATTTTTCTTTTTCTTTTTAAATAAAAAGCTTAGCTGAGTACTACTAAGCACCCGGAGCTCAAGGACCCGCACAAGGTTCAGGATGCTGTGCCTAACTGGGTTCTTCTAAGCACCTACTGGGTTTTTAGAAATCAGTAATAACAACGATAATTCACCTTAATAACAGCCTGCCCCCCTCAGACCTCTTTCATCTGCGTAACTCCCAGAGCTGAGAAAAACGGTAATTATGGAGCAGGTGCCACACCCCAATGATGATGTGTTATTAATTCATGAGCCCTAGCTGGGAAACTGAGGCCCAGGGAGAAGGACCTTGCTCCAGTGGAGCTAAGACCCCCGGTGCTGAAAGTTTCGGGGCAGCTGGGAACTGGAGATGTCGGCTCCGCACCAGCAGTTTTTAGGAACATGTTCACGAGAAGTGCATTTACTCCAGATGTGGGTGGGGAGGAAGGTATAGACAGACCCCAGATGTGTGTCCCTAGCTTTCTCACAAGGCTGCAGCAGGACCGAGTGGGCAGCCCTGGCAGGGAGTGATGGCCTTTGTCTTTGAGTCCCTGCTCTACTCTCCTGGAGTGCAGAGAAGCAGGCCAGCGGCTGCCTGAACCATCGTCCCTAAATGAGGGGACCACAGGATAAGAGAGGGCTCCGGACAGCTGCACAGCACAGCACAAGAGGCAATGGAGTGTCAGGGAGTGGAGCAACTGGTGGCTGGGTGTGGGGACCTAAGCAGAGCGAGTCAAGAAGTGAGGACAGGGCCTGGCATCTGTAAGGCCCTGGGTTCAATCCTCGGCACAGGAAAAAAAAATGTCACTGTAAAACTGTTTCTTGGGAACAGGCTTCTCAGTGCCACACCTATCCACCTTTGGCAATGGTCTTCAAATGATTCGATCCTTCCCACAGCAAGTGGGACTCAGCAGGGGATGCCCTGCTGGCCTGATATCCAAGAGGGCAGGTGGAAACCCGCAGAAGGCCTTTCCCGTTTGTATCCAAGGAGGGAAGCGGCGGAAACTCAAACCAGGATCGCAGATAACAAGATTCTGCAGGTATGCTTATAGCCTACTGTGTGCCTAGCAAAGCCTACTGTGTGCCTAGCACAGCCCTGCTGTGTGCCTAGCACAGCCTACTGTGTGCCTAGCACAGCCCTACTGTATGCCTAGCACAGCCTACTGTATGCCTAGCACAGCCCTACTGTATGCCTAACACAGCCTACTGTGTGCCTAGCACAGCCCTGCTGTGTGCCTAGCACAGCCTACTGTATGCCTAGCACAGCCCTACTGTGTGCCTAGTACAGCCCTACTGTGTGCCTAGCACAGCCTACTGTATGCCTAGCACAGCCCTACTGTGTGCCTAGCACAGCCTACTGTGTGCCTAGCACAGCCTACTGTGTGCCTAGCACTGTGCCTATGCTGGAAACAAAAACCTCAGCTCCCAGGGAACCGGAAGAGCCAAGGCAGGAAGCCATCAATGATCTCATCTTCTGTTGCTCCAGCTTTTCTTCAGCCAGTTAGAAGCTGACCAAAGCACCCAGGAAACCCTAGGCTAACGCTCTAAATAGCTGCCTCAGTTCAAGAACCGGCATTCTTTGATTTAAACACAACCAGTTCTCTCATGAATGAGAGACTAAGGCAGAAAACCAGGGGCGCGAGGCTTGAATCCCATCTTGGGGCACTCACCACCACGTGAATCACTTCCTTTCTGTCTGCTTCCCTGTTTGGGGTGGGGGTGTCGAGACAGGGTTTCTCTGCGTAGCTCTGGCTGTCCTGGAACTCACTCTGTAGCCCAGGTTGGCCTCAAACTCACAGAGATCCACCTGCCTCTGCCTCCTGAGCGCTGGGATTAAAGGACATGGGCCACCATTCCCGGCTCAGTTTCCCCATTTCTAACTTGAAGGGGGGCCTTGGACTAGATTCTTCTCTCGGATTCCTTCCAGCCTGTGGAGGCTCTACATTGTTTTGATGTGGTGGCAGATCTCAGATTGATTTACATAAATTTGCATGTTCAATCAAAAACTCCAAACTCCAAGTATAGAAAATCCAATCACTCCATTAGTGCAGCCAGACAGGCTGGAGGCGCTGCCAGGTTCAGGGTTGTCAAGGCGGACGGCAGTAGCAACGGGATTTGGGGGAGGGGCTGAGGGAGGCAGGAGTGAAGAAGCGTACCTGTTCTAAGAGACAGCAGCGGTCTGGTGACCCGGGTCTGCCCACTGGGGCCCCTCACCCCTCACTCGGGCTGGCCGGCCTCAGAGCCATTCCACAAGATGGGATTGCCGCGTCTGCCTAGCAACAGCTGCATCCTTCACTCTGATAGGAACTCCACCAGTAACTGCTTTCTGGGAAACTGACCTCCCTGGGAGTTTCCATTATCCATTTCAAGGGCTTCGCAACCGTGAGGGAGGTTTCTTGGGGTTTAACTTGCAGAAGCTTCCTAACTTAGGGTGGCAGGGCTGAGGCCAGCGGGCTGCCCAGGCCCAGGGCAGCTGGCGGGGTGAATGACAATGCAGGACAATGTGCCTCACTCACATCCCAGGGCCTCTTTAACCACCTCCTCCGACAACACTCCCCTTCACCTGGGAGACCAAGGATGAAAATAAACAAGAACACGAAGCCTTCTGGCTCTTGGGCTGGGAAGCAAGTCCTAACCTGGAACACCCGAGTCCTGAGAGAGCCTTACCTCAAAGAGGTAAGGGGGCTGGGAAAACCAGGGCCGTGGCAGCAGCGGCTCCTCCCCGCTGCTTGGGAGCTGGGGTGAGGACAGAGGTGCAGTGTGTGGAGGCAGCAGGTAGGATGGGCAACAGCGGTGGGGCCCTCCTTGCCCTCTTCCCACAAGAGGGTGGATGAATGTGCTGGGCTTCCCTGGCTCAGATCCTAAAACAAGTCCCAACAGCTGAGATGCAAACTGTCTCCTGGGAATTGCCTACCCCGCTGGCCCTTGGCTGCCTCCTCCTCTCTCAACCCCTCCCCCAAAGATCCAACTCAAAGACTGGCCCAGTCATGATGTCTCACCTTGATGGGTGGGCCGAGCCTGAGCCAGCAGGAGTTCATATCCCAAGGCACCAGGGTGAGCAGAAAAGGACTATTCACAGGCAGAACAGAGTTCTGTTCTCTCAACCCAAAAGTCTAATCCTCGCGAACTGTGGCCCGGCATTGTAGCTCTGAATGGAGACACCCTGCTGGAGGAGGACCTTCCTCCCTCTCCAGTCGCCCACCAGTGGGAGGGATTTTTAGATCTTCTGCTCCCTCCTGCTGAGTGCTGAAGATGAAGGAAACTGAGCCCCGTGGAAGCAAACTATCCTGCTCAAGGTCAGAGGAGGCTGGAGGCGCAGGGCCCAAAGCTCCTCACTCTGGCCATCTCGACAGCAACTCGGTGCCCACACACAGACCTTCCCTGCCTTCTGATGAAGTGCCGCCTTCTCCGCAGCCCGAGACAGCGGTCTCCCTGTCTAGGGTTCTCCTCCAAAGGCTGGAGCTGGAGGAGGACACTATAGAGCCAAAGACACCTTAGGCACGGACCACAGGGGCTGGAAGCGGAACCAAATGATGACTGTGGGAATACCTCTCCAGACAAAAATACTCGCGGTCTCTCTGGAGCAAGAAACTCCATTCATCTCACCCTGGGGTTGGGGCTCAAAATCCGTGAGCCAGGCTTGCAGGCCAGATTGGGGGGGTGTGTGTAAGATAAAGGAGGGTCTACAACAAAGCAATTGCTCACTTCCCCTCAAAGGACTGGGCACACAATAGTGAGACAGACTCTTTCTCCACGGTTCCTCCAAACCAGTTCTGGTCCGGGCCTCTGTCTCCTACCACTTCCTCTGGCTGACAATTGTGTTTAAGCCGGAGGACCCACTGGAGAACGCAAAAGCGAGTTCCTGGAGAGGAAAATGACAGATTGCCTTGAAAGCTAAGGAAGCCCTCAAGCCTAATTAAGACCCCTAGCTCCTGAGGAAGCGGGTCTTTAAAAGGCAGCTGCTAGGCAGGCTGGGTGGGTTTGGCTGAACCCTCTGGAAAGCCAGACCTATGGGGAGGTGAAGGCCTTCTGTGCCCTTGGGACAGCGCCAAGGCTAGAGAGACAGGAGGAGCCTTCTGCCCAGGATGCAAAGAGAGAGTTGGGGTCCCAACAGCCGCTTTCCCGGGCCTGCTAAACCCAGGGACTGTCAGGCACTGATAAATCCTCTGCATTTTTTTTTTTTTTTAGCACCCCAGCCCAAACCCAGAAAGCCTTTTCTGTGGGGGCTGCCCTGTCCACGCTCCAGCCCAGCCCTTGTCCCCCCTCAGCCTCTATTCAGCATGCAGCCTGTCCGGCTCCCTCCTTCCCCTAGCCCCTCGGAGCCTCAGTAGGGTTGTTCCCAAGACCCGGTCACTCCGCCTTTCCCCGCCTCCCCCACGCCCTACAGCCCCGGGCCACAGGGACTGGAAGGAGGACGCAGGGGTGCCCCGGGCTCCGGTTTGCGCCTGCGCTTTGGGGAGAGCCCCCCTCCCTCCCTCGGCAACCCAGCACCGCTGAGCCGTACCGGGACCGTGGGATACGGGTTAGGGCGGGCGGGCGGCGCCGTGGGGGCAAGGTCAGTGCTTTCAAAGAGGGAGGGAGACCCGCCACCGGAACATCCCCCACTCCCGAAAGTTTCCCTTCCGGGGCCACCGAGTGTGCGCGAGGATGGCGCTCAGGGGCGGGAGGGGGTGGGGTGGGGGGGGGTGGACAAAGTCACAGCAGGACCCCTCCTGAGAGAGTGCGGCGGGAGGGACGGGCGGGCGGCGAGGTGCGGGCCGGAAGCCTGGCGGCCCCTTCGAGCCTAAGCTGCCACGAGAGCCTTTCACGCCACCGTCCCCGGCCCCCGCCCAGGGCGTACGGCCCCCCGCCTCACGGGCCCGTTAGAGGCTGAACGGGGCCTGAACTCACCGAGATCAGGTGCTGAGCCCGGCAGGCCTGGTCCGCCGGATCCATGGCCGCATCTTAGGAGGAGGGGGGGGGGGACACAGAAAAAGGGGGGTACCGGAGCCGCCTCTTGATGTCAAGGCTTTAAAGGGGCCAGCGAGCCCCGCCCCTCGCCTCGGCCCCGCCTCCCGCCTCCCGCGCAGCCAATCCGAGCTCACCCTGGGCGCGCGCCCCTCCCAGCTCTGTCCAGATGTTCCCAGGACGAGAGCGGAGTCTGCCCGGCCGGCGCGCGCCGCTTCCGCCCGGGTGGGGAGGGCCTCCCCTCCCCCTCCGCGGAGCCACGCTCTGCTGCGCCAGGCCGGGGCTGACCGGCAAAGCCTCCCTCCCCAGTGCCGGGGTTGGGGGATGCCAGGCCGCGCCGAGCGGGGCGGGAGTCGGGGCATTTAGAACAGAGAAAACTAAGTAGGTTCCCGCGGGCCCACGGGCATGCGCGTCTGCTTCCGTGGGGCTGGGCGTGCACGTGTGTGTGGTTGAGAGCGTGTTTGTAATTTGCCATTCCTGCTTACGTGTTGGGAGTAAATCTCCGGGAAGAGGCCCGGGTGTCTCCTTGGCCTTAAACGCTCTCTCTTTTCCTTCTCTGGGTCGGGGTCTTCCCAGATAGCTGGAAACTGGGCGAGGAACAGGCAGCATTTGTAGAAAGCAGGGCGGGTTTAAGAGGCAAGGCAGACCCAGGCGTGACTGCTCTCGCTTTTAATCCGCACACTAGCGCTCGGGACGCAGAGGCAGGCAGATCTCTAGTGCAGAAAAAGGATACTGCCTTGGATTTTAACCACTTCCTATCCGGGAAGAGGAAGTGCAGTTCAGACCACTGGCTAGAGGAAACAAGCTAATTAACTCACTCAGGCCCTAGCAACCTAAGAGCTCAGGGCCATTCTCGTTGGTCTATTTGCTGTTAGGCGTTTGTTGAGACGTTTGTTGAGACGGGGTCTCTATATAACCCTGGCTAACCAAGAACTCACGAAATCGGCCAGGCTGACCTCGAACTTGCTGTGACCCTATAGCTTCTGCCGCCGTTTCGGTCCTTGAACACTTACTTGCCCTTCTGAGGATAATTTTAACCTTCACAACCTGCATTGTACTAACTGGCCTGGATGTCCAATGGATATACATTGGACACAATGTATATTTTATTAAAATGTCTTCTGTCGTATGTGTACGGGATAAGCCATAAAGTGAAATTAGTCCAGTAAAGGAACATAAACCATTAGAGAGAACATAGGGTGGTCAGGTTGGCTGGGATTAATTAAAGAGTTCCTCTTTGAAGAAGGCATCTTATTTAAAGCGGGATTCTGAAGACAGAAAACTTAGTAGGGATCTAGGCAGGACAAGAGAGCGGTAAAAAGCTAATTACCGGCATGGGATAGCAAGCTAGGGGGAGTTAGTGAAGGAAGTTTTGTATGGAAAACAGAATGAGCGTATGGATAAAGGAGTCGTTTTGGGTTTAAAAACAAAACAAACAAGGTTCTCACCGGGTAATTCCTCCTGTCTCAGTCTCCTAGGTGTTAGGATCTGCAGGTGTGCCACCATGCCCAGGTCAAGCAAGCACTCGATATGGGACCAAATCCATGGCCTTCCATTCCCTTTTCACCGGATTTCTTGATGCTCGATTATGGCATCTTTGGAACACTACAGGACTGATTAAGCCTTGCCCAATCATCCGGTATTTATTGAATGGGGATTAATGAGCTAATCCTAGGAGTGTAACAACAATTAGACACAGTTCTTCCCTCAAAGGGCTTTAAAGTCCAATATGAATGATGTATCTGTTGTATCCTGTGCTTGGGATGGAAATCTTGAGTCTGCCAGGCATTTCTGACTACTTTGGAATATTTGCAAGTAACTGAACTTTTGGAAGCAAACCGGGTCTAGATTTTTTTTTCTCCATTCACATCCACCCTTATTTAATAAACACAGACAGAACATCTGCATGTCCTTGCCCTCCGTACAGGCTCTCACACACTGGATATTTTGGCTGTCAGATTTTGGCAGACTTTATGCTTCACAGACCTTCATCCAGAGACAAGATGTGAAACTGTAGCAATGCTCCATGGTTATTTTCTTTGAAGAGGCTTACTACATTTTGATTCAGTTTTTAATCAGTTTATTAAAACTTCGAAGTCCCAAAGTTGATTCTCCATTCTTATTCTCCATCACTGATCATGTCCGTTTCTTGTCTGGAGCTGCAGGCCGCTGTTTACAAACCTGGGTGATGGTATGGAGACCACGCCCTCGCCACTCACACCAGCATTTGAACAGCGTATTCTTACTGTTTTTAAAGACTGATTTATTTTTGCGCATGGGTGGTGTTTTGCCTGCATAGATATCTGTGCCCCACTTGAGTGCTTAGTGCTCACAGAAGTCAGGTGAGGACATCAGATCCCCCGGAACTGAATTATGGATGATTGTGAGCCACCTTGTGAGTGCTGAGACTTAACTCTGGTCTGCTGCAAGAACAAGTACTCATAAGCACTAAGCCATCTTCCCAGATTCTCTGCTTTGGTACCGTGTGACGGTCAGCCATTCAGTGTCGGGCATCTTCAGAGGCTGACACTATAGTCACTTCACTGTTGATAAGATGACCCAGATTTAGAACTCCTGGCATTAAGATGCAGTCAGGTTGCTAACTGGCCTCTCAGAACACCCTTACCTGCCTAATATTCAAGTTGGATCAACTCCAGGACACAATCTAGATGTTACTACTACCTAGTAAGAGGAAGAAAGGAGCTGGCTAGTGTTTCATTCATTTTCTCAGTAGGAGTAAGTCATTGCCAATATACTTTGAAATCTCTCACCTACAAGATAATGATGGGTCTGCTCACATCCTTGAACTTCTTTTTTGAGTTGGACCCAATAGTTCAGGCCTGTAGTCCTCGCTACTTGGGAGATCACAAGTTCAAGGCTTGTCTGGGCTACAGAATGATTTCAAAGGCCAGTTTAGGCAACTAAATGAGACTCCATCTCAAAACAAAAAGTAGATAAAGGGCTGGGGATACAGCTCAGTGGTAGAGTACTTGCCTAGTATGTGTGAGGTCCTGGGTTCAGTGCCCCAAATTTTTGCTGAGCCTTTACTCTGTTAGGCCCTATGCATACAGTATTAGGCTGAGCAGCAAGGATGACTTTGGAAAAGTAAGCAATGTGAAAGCTGTACTTTATCCTAGGAGCAAAGCAGAGCCTTGGCATGGTTTTAGGAGAGGGTCGGGGATAGAGCTGGAGGGATGCATAATCAGATTTGTATTTTTTTTTTTTTTTTTTTGAGAAAGGGTCTCACTGTGTAGCCCTAGCTGTCCTGGAACTCAGAGAGCTGCCTATTTCTGCCTCCTGAGTGCTGGGATCAAAAGTACATCACCAAACCTGGCTTCAGATTTATATTCTGGAAAGATCACTATGGTCACAATGTGGACAGAGGTAAGACTGAAGCCAGGGACACCAGACAGAAAATATTTATATCAACTGGGGAGAAAAAGGAGAAGGGACGTGGTCTGGGGTAGGAAATAATATAGTGATGGGTAGAAGAAGACTTCAAGAAGACACAGCAGGCGAGGCCTGGTGCTGCACGCCTCTGTCCCAGCTCTTTGGAAGCAGAGGTACATGGATCTCTGGGAGTTCAAGGCCAGCTTGGTCTACATATGGAGTTTCAGGGCAGCCAGGGCTGAATGATAGAGAGACCATGTTTCAAAAAAACCAAAACTGCTGGGGGGGGGGGTGGCGCACACCTTTAATCCCAGCACTCGGGATGCAGAGCCAGGCAGATCTCTGTGAGTTCGAGGCCAGCCTGGGCTACAGAGATCCAGGACAGGCACCAAAACTACACAGAGAAACCCTGTTTCAAAAAAACAGAAAACAAAGAAAATGAAATACGCAGCAATAGAGGCAATGGACCTTGGGATTAAAGTGGAAGGGAGTGGAGAGGAGCCAGACCTTTCAACTGTATACTTTGCAGATAGCAGGACCACACACTGAAATAAAAGATGCTGGAGAAAGAAGGTTTAGGAGATGGCGTGCTTACTTCCAAACAGGTTGATACTGAAATGCCCAGGAGACATCCAGCTGGAGATGCCTCTCCAGGGACGAGTACTTCCTTCCCAGCTGCTGCTGTTCCTCAGGGGAGGCTACAGACATGCTGCACACTGACCCCAATGCTGTTCCCGGGGTTGGGGGTGGGGGAGTGGGGGTGGGGGGGTCGTGTGTATAGACATGCTGCACATCAGTCCTTAGGACAAGCTTGTCGTGCTGTATTGCATCATCCAAGATAGAAAATCCCATCATGTCCTATGTGTGCCATGATATGAAAAGACTAGGATGCTAAAACTCACGTCCATATTATGGCATGAACGCAGAAGAGAGACTGGGGGGAAGGAGATGAGCAGAAATGGGGGGAAGGAAGGTGTGGGAGGATGAGTACAGTCAAATACATGTTTTTATGATATATTATGTACAATGGATATATACCAGTGGGCGGGGGGAGTTGGGGGTTGGGCTGGAGAGATGGTTCAGAGGTTAAGAGCACTGGGTCCTCTTCTAGAGGACTCGGGTTTGATTCCCAGCAGCACCCACATGGAGGCTCACAACTGTCTGTAACTCTAGTTCCAGGGAATCTGTCACCCTCTTCTGGCCCAGCAGGCACCAGGCAGACATGTAGTGCACAGATACACATGAAGACAAAACACCTTCATACACATAAAAGATAAAACAATAAAAAATAAAGGATGAGAAGCAGTAACGTTGGCTTTTGGTAAATAATTTTGAAGCTCAAGAGAGGATCTGAACTAAAGAAATCTACGAGTTATTAAAACTAGGGGCACCACAGGGTGGAGGAACTCATGTAGGAGGAGATGGGTGCTGTAACAGAACCCCAAGGAATGCCAACATTAGACAGGGGTCTCCAGAGGAGAAAGGAAACCAGAGGGATGTCATCACCAGAGTCCAAGCCAGATGTCCAAGGACCAACTAGTTTCCAGTGCTTCCGAGGTGGGGTCAGCACAGACATTCTTGTGACTTTAGCCACACATCACTGGAGACCGGCAAAACCAGATATGGAATGGTTGAGAAAGACATACGTAGTCAGCAATGGAGACAGGAAGTGTTTAAACCTTCCAAACATCTTGGCTGTGCTGTTAAAGAAAAAAACTAGGCAGATATAGGTGAGCAGGAATGAGGCAATAGGGTATCCATAAGGGCTGTTTTAGTCAGCTTTAGGAAAGCATTGCTTAATTTAGAAAATAATTAAAATTAATCCTTTCAAAGAATGTGCATGCAGGGCCAGGGAGATGGTGCAGTCGGCGAGGTGCCTGCCAGGCACACGTGAGGACCTCCGTTAAGACCATTGGCACCCACATAAAAAGGCATGGTGTGGTGGTGCACATCTGTAACAGCAGCAGCAGCGTGGGGTGATGGATCCCTGGAGTTCGCTGACCAGCCTAGTTGACCAGTGTTCCAGATTCAAGGACAGACTTTGTTTCCAAAAATAAGATGGAGTGATCAAGGAAGACACTTGATATCAATCTCTGGCCACCATAAGCCTGCATACACACCCACACCCACACTGTATGTGTGTGTGTACACCCCGCATGACTCACACTTACACCACACATACACACAGTGCACACAGAGGCTGGGGAAGAGCAAGCATGAGGACCTGAGTTTGGATCTCCAGCAGCCACAGAAAACCTTGGCTGTGAGGCAGCTTGTGCCTGTAACCCTGGTTCCGGGGAAGCAGAGGCAGGGACAGGAGGATCCCTGGGTCTTACTGGTCAGCTAGTCTAGCCAATCAGTGGGATCCAGGCTCAGTGAGAAACCCTATCTAAGAAACTAAAGGCCAGCAAGATGGCTTAGCAGGTAAATGCCACTGTCATGCAGGCCTGATGACCTGAGTTTGATCCCAGGAGCCACAGTGGAAGGAGAGATCAACTCCTGAGTTAGCCTTTGACATCTACATGGCACACATGCATCTGCATTCACACACACACACACACACACACACACACACACGCACACATACTGCATTCATATATACACTGCATTCACACACACTGCATTCACACACACACTGCATTAACACATACTACATTCTGACACACTGCATTCATACACACTGCATTAACACATACTACATTCTGACACACTGCATTCATACACACTGCATTAACACATACATTTTGACACACTGCATTAACACATACTACATTTTGACACACTGCATTCATAGACACTGCATTCACACACACTTCATTCATACACACTGCATTCACACACATACTGCATTCACACACACATACTATATGCAATAATAATAATAAATAAAATAAGGGGAAGCGGTTGAAGAGGACATCCAACACCAACCTCTGGCCTTGTTGCATGCACATGTTCCCCCCCCCTCCACGTCCCACATACGCAATAAAAATGAGTGTGCATAATTAAGACAAAAACACTTGCGATTTTTTGGTCATGTATATCTCCAGCAATGAGCCATTTTATCCTGTCCTTGATTCTTTGATCTGACTAAACCTGTCTATATGGGTGCTTTGATTTTTTTACTACCTTGAATGTATATATTCTTTTCCATTTTTCCTTACGTTTGTTTATTGTCATGGAGGACACACGCCATTGTGTACGTGTGGCTATTGGGACAGCTTCCAGGAGTTCGTTCTCTTGTGTGGATTCCCGTGTGGCCCGCCTTGGTGGTGAGCACCGTTACCTGCTGAGCCATCTTGGCTGCCCTAGTGTGTCTTTTTTGACAAGCTCGGCGGGCTAGCCTTGGACTCACCACCCTGTCTCGAGTGCACCAGCAATCCTGTGTTGTCTACTCTTAAAAAGAAACAAAGGCAGGATCTTCCCTCTTTCGTTCCTCTTTTGCCATAGGCATGGCTATGTAGCCCAGGCTGTCCCATAGGCCTCAAACTTGAAAGCCTCTTTAGTCTTTTGAGTGCTGAGATTACATTCGTGCATCACATCCAGCCAAAAGCAGAACCTCGCCTTTCACACCATCCTCATATTGGAGGTCCTTCCTGCTCAACGTGTGTGTGTGTGCACACACACGCACGCACGCACGTGTGAATATGTGTGAATGTGGAGGCTAGAGGAAAACTTGAGTGTTGTTCCTAAGTAGCCGCTCACCTTGGTGTTTTTGAACAAGATCTTACAATGTCGCCTTGGCTGGCCTGAAACTCTGTAGACCAGGCTAGAGCCAAACTCACTGAAATCTACCAGCCTTTGCCTCCCAAGTACATGGGCTACTAGTTGTTGCAACCTGGTTTTTTTGTTGTTGTTGTTTTTATTTTTAATATTTATGTATTTTGTGTATATGGGTGTTTTGTCTGCAGGTAAATCACAATCTGTATATGAGATTAGTCCTTTGTCAGATATGTTAAAAATAATTTTCTGCCAGGTGGTCGTGGCTCACACCTTTAATCCCAACACTCAGGAGACAGAGGCAGGTAGATCTCTGAGTCTGAGGCCAGCCTGGTCTACAGAGCAAGTTCCAGGGCATCCAGGGCTACACAGGGAAACCTTGTCTCAAAAAGATCAAAAACAAAGTAATAATATTTTTCTTAGTTGGTTCTCATGAAACTTTATTTTGTCCCTCTTTTAGTCAAATGCCTGTGGATTCTGAGTATTTTGTTATATGTGGAAAGTACTACAAAATTTACACTTGCTCTGTTCTAACACCTGCCTGTCACCAGCCCATCCAGTGTGTTCTTGCTCTGGCCAAAGGTCCCTTTCTTCAGGCTCACAGGGACTGCTCCCTGCCAATCATTCCACATCCTGTCGGTGACAGCATGTCTCTCCTGCCGAGCCTCCTGTGCCCACCATAGTTGACGGACTTCGTTTCCTGACGCTCATGATCACATTAGCTGCTGCCAGTTTCTTCTTCTTCTTGTTAACTTTAGTTTGTAAAACAGGCTGAATTAAACAGCTGTTTAATCTGCTCCCGGGCGCTATCCCACGGCCCCTAAGAGCATGACAGGCATATGGAAGGACCTACCATGAAGTACATGAACTAAAAAGTACATGCCATAAAAGTACATGAACTAGCCACACACTAATGAACATCTGAAATACGACTGATCCAAATGGAGATGAACTTCACCTGTATTTAAATGCCAGACCTGGAATCTTCAGTGTAAGGGGCGGTTGGTGGGTCTCACTCTACTGCTAACTGAATGAAAACATTTTGGAGATACTTGATTACATACCTAAAAATTTTTTTTTGGATACAGGATCTTGTCGCATAGTAGGTTGGCCTGGAGCTCCGCTGTATACTCCTCACTGTCCTCAAACTCAGCCTCCGAAGTGCAGAGATTAGGGGCGGAGTGTCCCCACACCCAGCTCATGTCTTTTTACAAATGTTAAAGTATATCCAGCCTCATTCTCTATTTACGTCTGTCCTGAGGCCTAAAGGCTCAGCCTACTGATGCCAGCGCCTTAGTCACACTGGTTTGATATAGATGATCTCTTCTCAGAGAAAAGGTATTTTCATGGTCTTCACGGCTCTCATAAGCAATTAAGCAGTCATTATTTGCTTGGATCCAGGGCCTCATCTTTATGAGCACTAATTACACATCTTCTTCGAGCTGCCATGCAGCTCGTAATGAAGTACAGCGGCTCCTCCTAACTGATCAAGCAACTGCTCGTTCCGTAGCCGGTCACTAGTGAATAGGTCGCCCTCAGTCCTAAAGGCTTTCATGGTTTGAAGTACTCCCCTCTAACTGTGGAGATGAAGCGCCTGCATATCCTTTGGTCACTGAGAGCATTTTTTACATCAAGTGGTTTGGGACAGCTGGGCATGGTGGTGCACACCTTTAATCCCAGCACTCGGGAGGCAGATGTAGGCAGATCTCTGTGGGTTGGAGGCCAGCCTGGGCTACAAAGACAAGAACGAGCAGAAGTTATTTGGGCCGGGTTCCGTTTGAGGCTTTCAAAGTCAGTCCCACAGAAAGAAGCTCCTGTTAGTGCTGTTCTGTTTCTGTGACAAATCACGAGCTTAGTGGCTTGAAACATACTTATTCGTATAATCCCGGAAGCCAGAAGTCTAAGGTGAAGGGATCAGCAGGCTGCATGCCTTCTAGAGAATGGAGGGAAGGATGCATGCCCTTCCTGCTCTAACTTCTGGAAGCTGCCCGCACCCCCAACTTTGTAGTCCTTCCTCATTATCTCCCAACCTGTGGCCTCTGTCATTCTGCTGTGGGTGAATCTCTGCCCCTCTTTTTAGGGGATCCCAGTTAACCACCCAAGCTTAGGATCCTGATTACACCAGTCAAGTCCCTTCTGTCTGGCACTCACAGGCTCCCGGGGTGGCATGTGGACACGCTGCGAGTCTTGTGCAGCCCGACACAGTGACGGATACAATTCTTTGCACCCTTCTGGTGACGGTGACAGACAGCACCCAGCAGAGCCGCATGGTAGACTTAAGATATACAGAGAAGCCGGGCTGTGGTGGTGCACGTCTTTAATCCCAGCACTCTGGAGGCAGAGGCAGGTGGATCTCTTGAGTTCAGGGCCAGCCTGGTCTACAGAGTGAGTTCCAGGACAGCCAGGGCCACACAAAGAGAAACTTTGTCTTGAAAAAGAAAAAAGATATACAAGATATACAGAGGAGGACACTTAGCTCTGCCTCCAACTGTAACCATTCTGAGACCACTCCAAGCTAGCGCTGTTTCTGTTCTTCCATCCCCACGGTCTCCAACATTTAAAATGTCCTGTGGCTCTCAATCAGAGCTCCTCACTGTAACACTTCCTTCTCCTGAAAAGCAAGTAAGACTCCTGTTTTCTGCCATTCCCCTAAGCCTTTGCTCTAACAAGCATAACTGTAGCCTGCGGCATGTTGACAGAGTGTCATCACAAAGCGACGGCACCTTACTTTTGTTTAATACTTTATTCTGAAAAATTCCTTCTGATCTTTTAGCTCGTCTGGGCTCAGGAAAAGGAGGGCGCTATTTCAGTTGTGTGGGTAAACTATGGCAGAAGACAGGACACGGATTGGAAGGCAGGTGCTGCCACACGGACGCAGTGAATGGGATGCACATGCTGTTGCCGAATCGGAGGGACTGTGCACCGATTTCACTGTGGCGCAGACAGGAGGAGCCCACTGGAGTCTTGAGCGTGTGCGATGAATGAACACCACAACGGGATTAGGTTGGAATAGGATTAGTTTGCTTTTGGGATCTTTTGAATTTGAGATGCCTAATAACTACTTCAGGGGATTATGATTACAAAACAGGAAAGTATTAGTCTGTAGCCCTGGGGGCGGAGCTCCCAGGATATTTAAGAGCCATTAGGGGTGTGGGTAAGCTAAAGTAACAGGAAAAATGTGCAGAAGGCTAGATGGATCCTAAATCATCAGTTTCACTTGTGTCAGAATCAAGGTGCCTGCTAAAAACAGAACCTTCACTGTGAACGTACTTACGGCCACACACCGTACACTTAAAAATGCCAGCCCGGGGGCTGGAGAGATGGCTCAGTGGCTGACAGAACCGTCTGCTCCCACGGAGGACCCATGGCCCACACACCATTTAACTCCAGTTCCAGGGGATCTGACGCCCTCTTCTGGTGTCTTTGGGCACTGCATGCACATGGTGCACCAATACACATGCAGAACAAAATACATATAAAATAATAAAAATGGCCAGCATGACAAATTTTGTCACATACATTTTGCTACAATAAAATACAAGGCCGGGCATGACAGTGGAAACCTTTAATCCCAGCTCTTGGAAAGCAGAGGCAGGAGGATCTCAGAGAGTTCAAGGCCAGCCTGGTCAATATAACAAGCTCCAAGACAGCCAAGACTACATAGAGATGTCTGTGTCAAAACAAAACAAAAATTAAAAAAAGCAAAACCAAACCAAGCCAGGCCGGGATGGAGTCAGTGGCAGACTCGCCAGTGTGTGCAAGGTCCTGTGTTTGAGCCCTAGTCTTGAAAACTAAAGAGAGAGGGGAGGGAGAGGGAGGAAAAGCAAGATTGCTGAGCTGTATTGCAGAACCAAATCACAAATCTCCACCTACCTCAGGGGTCACAACTAAATTTTTCTGGGGAGTGATGGGGGGTGATGCGAAGGCTAGGGATCAAACTTTACAGGTATCTGGTAAACATTCTGCAATTTAGCTTTACTGTGAGCCCTAAACATCTGCTGCCATTAGTTTGATTTTGTTTTTTTTAAACACAGGGTGTTAATTTATAGCCCAGGCTGGCCTCAAACTATGTAGCTAAAGCTGGCCTTGAACTCCCGATCTTCCTGCCCGTCTGTCAAGTGCTGGCATCCGCCACTACACCCAGTGTCTAAGTACTTCCAAGTATTTTTTTAAATGCTGGCTGGCGAATCTTTCCAGTGTCTCTAACTACTGTGCGAGGATTGGCCTGCTCTATAAAGAGAAGCTGCCTTCCCTACCAGCCACGTCCTGTAGCCAGTCTGGGACCTCTCACTGCAGAGTTCACTGTGAGGCTTTGCTTAAGGGCTGGCCTAGCAGGTTCAGAAAATGCCTGAAGACACCAGATTGGATTTAAGGAGTTCAAAGAAATGACAGTTTGGAGCTTGAGAAATGGCTCAGGGGTTGATAGCACCGACTGTTCTTCCAGAAGATCTGGGTTCAATTCCCAGCACCCACATAGCAGCTCAAAACTGTCTGTAACTCCAAGATCTGACACCCTCACACAGACATGCATGCAGGCAAAACACCAATGCACATAAAATAAATAAATACATAAATAAATAAATACATAAATAAATAAATACATACATAAATAAATAAATAAATAAATAAATAAATAAAAACAAAGAGAAAGATGACACAGTCTAAGATTAACCCGGTCTTATTTTTTATAAATAACCCCTTACAGCTGGAGATGTAGCTTGGTGGTAGACCATTTGCCCAGCACATTAAAGACCCTGAGTTTGATCCCCAGCAAACAAAAACAACTTCCAAAAGCAGTTTCATTTCCCAGGACCACGATCTCTATCCAGACTGCCTAGCTCACTGCTCTATGAATTCATTCCCCTCGGGGCCTATCCAAACAATAGGGAACACAGACACCAATTCTTTCAGCTGCTTGCTTCGACACTTTGCCAAAAGCCCCTGCCAGGTCTGGAGGCTGCCGGATCGCTCCAGGATGTGAACACAGTTCTCAGTATGAAAGCTTCAGTGTCTTCCTGTCTTCCTGCTGTGTCCTTCCACTGTCCTCAGGACCCTAGTCTGTTCCTTTCTGTCTCTCTGTCGGTGGCTCAGGGGTGGGATGAGTCTCCATGGTGTGCTTTGCTCTGAAGAGCAGAAGGCTTCGGTCCCAACTGGTATTGCCAAAGCAGCGCACGAGTTCCATGGCATGGTCCTGCGTCAGGATCCGCACGATCTGGCTCGCCATATCGCCTCGGATGGTGAGGGAGCGGAAATGATCAAAATGATGGAGTCCCAGCTTTCGGAGGCGCCTTGCAGCTGCCCGGTAACATTTCCAGGGCTGTGGCTCCACCAGGAGGTATTGGCAGAGTGAGGAGAGATGGGCCAGGAACTCCCACAGACCATGGTCCCCATGGTTCAGATGAATCCACATGGTTACCGACATGCAGAAGACAATGTCAAAAACCGAACGCCCAAACTGGCTTAAGAAAGAACTCAGGGGAACCTTTCTGTTCCTTTGATCCATGATGTCCAGGGTGATAAAGGTCAAAGCATCAGGAAAAGGACATTCTTTTTCAGCTCGCTCCACAAGGACTGGGTCTATATCACAGCAGAGGAGGCGGAGTTCTCTGGAGGCACCTAAGCAGGTCTCCCCATCATGCAGGGGAAGGAAATGTTTGTACAGAGCCACGCTCAGGTCCTAGAGGAATCCAAAAGAGCCTAGTCACCACAGCCGCCAAACAGCCAGTGGAAAAGAAATCTCTCATCCTTTGAGACGGCCCTCACCTCTGACTGTACCGGATGTGAGGCTCGTAACCTAATAATCTACAGAGGCCACAGTTTTTCGTGAGCAGACTCTCAGCGCCCTCCAGGGGCTGCAGGCTGTAATGCACCTGCTCTAAACCCTACAATCTGTAGAATATTATTTTACGGTGTTACTTCTGTTTATGTTGCATTTGTCTAACTCTGTGAAGCTGTGTTACTGTGCCTGTCTAAAACACCTGATCGTCTGAAAAAAGAAATGAATGGCCAATAGCAAGGAGGGAGAAAGGATAGGCGTGGCTGGCAGGCAGAGAGGATATATAGGAGGAGAAATCTGGGAGGAAGAACGAAAGAGATGGAGGAGTGAAGAAAAAGAGGAAGTAGCCAGAGAAGGAGGAGGACTCCAGTGGTCAGCCACCCAGCAAGCCACGGAGTAAGAGTAAGATTTACAGAAGTAAGAGAATGGGAAAATCCCAGAGGCAAAAGGTAAGAGGAACAATTCAAAGAAACAAGCCAAGGTAAGGCCAGGCAGTTATAATTAAGAATAAACCTCCAAGAGTGATTTATTTGGGACCTGGTTTGCAGGGGAGCCCCCCACAAAAAAAGAGGAAAACAAATTGGCACCCAGTGTGGGGCACCAATTATCTTTTTTTTTTTTCAGAGCTGAGGATCAAACCCAGGGCCTTGCACTTGCTAGGCAAGGGCTCTACCACTGAGCTAAATCCCCAAACCCAACTGTTGTCTCTTTATTTAATTGTTGCTGCCTTTTAAGCCATGGCTGTCCGAATCAGCACCAGCAGTGGTCAGGCCGCAAGGGCTGCAGCCGGGGCGATCTGTTCCCTCCGGCTCAGACTCCTGCAAAGGGAACCTAACTAAACCTCTGTCCCTCTAAAGAACTCAAGATTCAAAGGCTATGGTGGAATTCTGCTCCTCAGAGGCTGAATAGCAAGTCGCTCACCTCCTCTCCCTGCTCACGTCCTCCACAAGCCCTCCTGCTTCTCCTCACCCTCATAATATTGTTTTTGTTTTTTTGAGTCACTCTTAAGTGGCTCATGCTGGCCTCAAACTCACTATATAGCCGAGGATGGCCTTGAACTCCTGATCCCCCTGCCTCTGCCTCCTGAGTGCTGGATTACATGCACACACGATGCCTGGCCACCTATATCCTGACACTGACACAGATCGAGTTGTGCACTTGGAAGGTACAGCCCAAATGATGTGGCGAAGGCAGCAAAGAGCCCAGAGCAGTGTCTTCCAGCTTAAACAATACACTGGCAAACTCACTCTCTTTTTCTGGGTGTCTGATCGCCAAACGAAAGGAATTCAGAAGCGTGAGGGGTGTCATGGAAGGTGGTGAATACAGCAAGCAGCAAGTTGTAAAAATCTGTTTCTCGGAAGTAGTTGGTAAAGTCTGGATTCTAGAAGTCCTAATCCAGCCTTCAGCTCCACAGCCTTCATTTCTCCTGCCTGCTCAAGCCGCTGTGAGTCTTCCTAGCCGCGTGTAATGACGCGATTCTTACCATCTTAGCATGCCCCTGACTCTCAAACAAGGCACCGTCTCATCCCTCCGTAACCAACCAATGTTATGCAACCACAGCGAATTCAAACACGTTTTATATAGTTTCTTCCAAGGCGTTTCCTATTCTTACCTCTGCAACTTTTCGTGCACGGGAAGACCATGCACAGTGGGAACCACTCACATGTCCATTAACAGCAGCATGGACAAGTAAGAATAACAGTCACTAAGATGGAATATTAGCCGGTGGTGGCACATGCTTTAATCCTAGCGCCCGGGAGGCAGAGGCTGGTGATCTCTGAGTTAGTTCCAGGCCAGCCTGGGCTATGGAGTGAGTTCTAGGCTACACAGAGAAACCCTATTTCAAAAATCCAAAGAGGGAAAAAAAAGGATGGAAGATTACTGACAGTATAAAGTTGAGAAACTTGACTTACTGCATCAAAATAGAGTATTTTCAATTCTACCACTGACTAAATTTTCAACTCCATACCACTGACTAGAAAATCAAGTCACAATGAAAACATATGGCAAGTTTCCTTTTTTGTTTGTTTGTTTTTAAACAAGTCTCACTACGTAGACCAAGCTGGTCTCTGTGGTTCTCCTGCTTCAGCCTCTCAAATGCTGGTATTGCAGACGTATACTGACATAATGGACATGTAAGTTTTCCTTTATAAAGAAAAATCCCCAGGTGGGAAAGCTCAACTAGATTGTTCAGGGACAGAGAAAGAGTAAGCCATAAACAAAAGCAAGGTGATAACAGGCTAGTTGTTACCTGTGGGTGAAGAAGGCTTCTATAAATAGGAAATGGCACACATAAAGATCCTCTGGGGTACAGACAATGCTTTATTTATTTATTTATTTTACTGACAGTGGTTATAAAGGTGTTGCCTTATAATCATAAAGTACAGACTTACGTTTTATGTACTTTAATGAGGGTAGAGAATAATTAACAAAAAACTCTGCATTTTAAAAATTATGGATCGAGCTGGGCGGTGGTGGCACACGCCTTTAATCCCAGCACTCAGGAGGCAGAGGCAGGCGGATCTCTAAGTTTGAGGCCAGCCTGGGATACAGAGTGAGTTTCAGGAAAGATGCCAAAGCTACACAGAGAAACCCTGTCTTGAAAAACAAAAACAAAAACAAAAAAAAATTATGGATAGAGGTTATTTACTTATCTAGAGTCACATGGCCAATGACATAGTAAGACTTAGACTTAGGCTACATTAAGTTCCTTTTTCCACACCAGGCTTTCCTATCTTTTAAATAAATTACTTTTATTTATGTGTGTGCACGTGTCTTGATGCTTACATATGCCATATGTGTGCAGGTGCTCAGAGAGGCCAGAAGAGAACATCTGACCCCCTGGAACTGGAGTTACAGGAGGTTGTGGGCTGTCTGATGAGGGTGCTGGGAACTGAACTTGGCTCCTCTGGAAGCCCAGCGAGCACTCTGAAGACTTGAGCTGTATCTCTAGCACCCCTTCCAACTTCAACAGTATACAGGTCATCCAGGGAGTCATCTTAAAATATAAACGCTGGCTGGGTGGTGGTGGCACACGCCTTTAATCCCAGCACTAGGGAGGCAGAGCCAGGCGGATCTCTGTGAGTTTGAATCGAGGCCAGCCTGGACTACCAAGCGAGTTCCAGGAAAAGGTGCAAAGCTACACAGAGAAACCCTGTCTCGAAAAACCAAACCAAACAAACAAACAAAAAATACAGAGGCTGACTTAGTGGATACGGGGTAAAGGCTGAGAGTCTGATTTCTAATAAACTGTGAAGTCATGCTAACGATGTAGTTACACTGGACTCAAAGTCACACTGGAAGGCACAAGAACCCACACCACATGCTAAATTTGCCTCCCTCCTCCTGTCTGAGACTGTGTTTGAGGCCAGCATTGTCTTCACATATGGAGGGCAGTGTGGCTACCCAGTGAGACCCTATGTAAAATTTAAAAAAAAAACAACGCATATTTGGGAACATCTGCCTTGGTCAATTGCAACTGTGTCTTTTCTATAAAAACTGTGTTTTTATAGATGCTGCTTTCAACTTTAAAATTTGTGGTGGTTTCTGGGTTCCTTTCAGGAAATCTTTTTATCTGTTTTCCCACAGTATAGGGACACAGGGACACAAAGTCCACCTGCTTATCTCCAAAGCTCCACTCAACGGGAGCTTTGGTCTTCAGCCATCTACCAATGTCTCTCTCTCTCCCTCTCTCTTTTGTAGTTTTTGGAAACAGGGCCTCATATAGCCCAGGCTAGCCTCAAACTTGTGGGGATGCCCACCCTTGTCTTTTGAGTGCTAGCATTACACATCGGCAACCCCACTCTCTACCGCCATCATCAGAGTAAAGCTCTTCCTCCATATCCCTCTAGCTCCCACTCTGGACTGATGGGGACTGGTCCTAACTTTGGAAGCATTTGCAATCACGGTAGGTAAAACTGCCTGCTCCATTAAGATATCCCAGTGGCTACGAAGGGGTGAGATTGGCATTTCCTTATTTTGCATGTGGTTTGACTTATAATCATTACATGCCTAAAAACACTTTGCGGTGGGCAGGGTGGTTACGGCCTCCCTCCGAGAGCAGAATGATCTATTTTCTTTCCTGATCCTTTAAACTGTTCACTGCTGTACTGTTAGCACAAGGTTTAAGTAAATACGCACCTGGCTCCAGGTCTGGCCTGCCCTGTCTATTTGCAGCCTAAAGTCTCAGATTCTGCTGCCCTGGCTCCTCTCTTCTAGGAACCAATGTTCCCAGATGCGGGTCCCCGTTCCCCAGCCAGGAGGCCAGCCAAGCAGGTGCCGGAAGTCAGATTAGACGGTCCTCCTCCTCCCCCGAGGTCCGGCGGGAATTCAGAATGAATTTGTGGATTACTCAAAATTCCTAACTCGGTGGGGGTCCCAGAGGGGAGCTGGGACGTGCACGTGTCTGCCAAGGCTACACTTCAAAAGCCCACTTTGGGCAAGTTTTGGTGCTGCGCCCTGGGCAGGACCCCAGGGGACGTGGAGGCGACCACTGCGGGCTCCCGGCGCTGCGGTCCCTCCCGCGTCACTCACCCCGGTGTTACACCCCACGTCGAGCCCTAGGATCGGCCTCCTCTCGGCACCCTCGGGAGGGAAGAGCTGTCGGAGAAGCTCCGGGGGCAGGAGGCAGAGCCTTTGCTCGGGAGGGTGGAAGCGAGAGTAATGAGGGAAATTGCCGAACGGGGCGGCTCCGGGCTGCAGAGCTCCCGGATCCTCCGTCTCCACGGCCTCTTCTGGGGCCAACTCCGCCGCCGCCGCCGCCGCCATTAGCCTCGGTCCCCGGGCCCGGGCGGAACCGGAAGCCCGGGACCTGCGGCGGGGTGAGCGCAGCGCCAGCGCGCGTGCGCCTAGGGGAGAGGTCCGAAGGATGGGGTGGGATGGGGAGTGTGTGTGTTTGTGTGTCCGTGTGTCCGTGTGTGTGTGTGTCAGTGTGTGTGTCCGAAGGATGGGGTGGGATGGGGAGTGTGTGTCCGTGTGTCCGTGTGTGAGAGAGAGAGAGAGAGAGAGAGTGTCCGAAGAATGGAGTGGGATGGGGAGAGTGTGTGTGTGTGTGTGTACGAGTGTGTGTGTGTGTGTGTGTGTGTGTGTACACGCTGGTGCAGAGCTGTTCAGTAAATATTTGTAGGATGCAGACTCTACAGGATGCAAATCGGTGACCACACCGCCGTGTCTATTTGGGGGAAAATGAAGTGGAACGGAGAAAGTTAAATTGAAAGAGAGATGCTGAGATGAAGTCAGCCAAAAAGCGGGCTGAGGGCTGTAGATTCAGTCAGTAAGTGCCTGCTGTGTGAGCATTTAGGGACCTGAGTTCGGATCCCTAACACCCATGTAATAAACTGGGTGTGGCAGTGCATGCCTGTAATCCCAGAGCTGGGGAAGCAGAAATTAGCGGGTCCCTGGGTTTTCTGGCTAGCTAGCCTGGCTGAGCTGGTAAACTCCAGGTTCACTGAGAGGTTCTGTCTCAGGAGATAGAAGACCCGTGACACCAACCTCTGGCCTCCGCACACATGTACAGGCACGTAATAGAAATAGTAATACTTACGAAGTTTTAAATGTGGTCTAAACCAGAGATTAGGGATGGGGGAAGCTGGTGAGGAGAGAGACTGAAGAATCAAGTCAGCCTGTCTTAGTCACTGTTCTGTTGCTGTGAAGAGACACGTGACCATGGCAACTCTTACATTTAAAAAAAAAAAGCATTTAACTGGAGGCTTGCTACAGTTTCTGAGGTTTAGTCCATTATCATGGTGCGAGCATGGAGGTATGCAAGCAGGTGGCACTGGAACAGTAGCTGAGAGCTACATCCTCATCCATAGGCAATGAGAGAGACTCTGAGCTGGGCATGGGCTTTTGAAACCTCTAAGCCCACCCTCAGGGACACATCTCCTCCCACAAGGCCACACCTAATCCTTCTAATCCTTTCAAAGAGTTCCACTTCCTGGTATGCAAATATAAGAGCCTATGGGGGCCATTCTTATTCAAACCACTGCAAGTTCAGATTAGAAGTGAGGATGGCCTAGCATGTCAGTCAGAATCAACCAGTGGAGTTGTGTTCTGACCAGCCCGTCTTACGGGTAGCTTCCACTCGATTAGGTCAATGATGTGCTAAACCTTAGGCCAATGATGTGTTAAACCTATGAGATTGCAACATGGCCTCTATAGTAGTCCCAACAGGGTTCAAATAGGTCTCTAGGGACACCCCCACCTACCCTCACCCCATGCATGAGTGAGTTTTCTTTTTTTTTTTTTTTTTTTTTGAGACAGGGTTTCTCTGTGTAGCCCTGGCTGTCCTGGATCTTTCTCTGTAGACCAGGCTGGCCTTGAACTCACAGAGATCCACCTGCCTCTGCCTCCCAAGTGCTGGGATCAAAGGCGTGCGCCACCACTGCCTGACTGGGTGTGTTTTGTTTTAAAATTTTTTTTTGTCAGACTCTCATGCTGGAGTCTAGGTTGGCCTTGAACTTGCTGTGTAGCAGAGGCTGACCTTGAACTCCTGATCCTCCTGCTTCCACCTCCCACATGCTAGGACTATAATAGGCCCACCATGTCCAGCTGGGGTCCTTATTTCTTCCCGGTTTTTACTTTGTATTTTCATCTCTGCCTGATTTCCTATTTCACTCTCCTCTTCTAAGATTCAAAGACACAAAGTCACGGCCAAAAGTCACAGTGGAACTGAGTGAAACAGTATTTTGCAGGACTTCCAGAAAATCTAGGGAGAAAACCAACAGTATTTCTCTCTGTCGCAGGCAGGTGTCCTTAGATTGTTTGGGGCAGGGACTCACTCTGTCTTTCAGTCAGGCCTGAGCTCATTACATTGCCTGTTCTAGCTTTGCGCACCCCTTCCTCAGTCTCCTGAGTGTGGGAATGACTTGTGGGAGACACTGTGTCCTGTGCTGGACAGGTTTTGGTAAACTGAGTTAACCTTGCTCTGTCACTACAGGACACTACGACCAACACTTAACCCTCAGCTCTTCAGGTTCCTGAGTCACCTTCCCTAAACACCTTCAAGCACTCGGTGGAGGTGCTGGATGACCTTTGCTTTGGTCAGTAAGGATTTAATTTCACTAGGAGGTGGGCACATCTTTGCGTTCTCAGAACACTGTGGGTCAGGAGACAAATGGGCAACAGGCAAGAGGGTGAAGGGCAGGGTTGTAGGCAGACTTTTCTTTCCTGCCCACCAGTTTCCAAATAACCAACACAGAGTCTTAATATTAATTACACATGCCCAGCCAATAGCTCAGGCTTGTTACTAGCTAACTCTTACATTTAAATTAGCTCGTATTTCTTATCTATGCTTTGCCACATGGCTTGGTACCTTTTCTCAGCACAGCATGCTCATCTTGCTTCTCTCTTCTGCATCTGCTGGCAACTCCTTGGCTCTGCCCTTCTTTCTCCCAGCATTCTCAGTTTGACTTTCCTACCTAACCTTATCCTGTCCAGCTATTGGCCAGTCAGCTTCTTTATTAAACCAGTCACAGTGACATATATTCACACAGTGTAAAAAAGTATTCCACATAGGATCTTCCAGAAGCAGAGACAGGTGTTGGCCCGATGATGCTACTGGTTACCTAAAATGCTTTAGAGGTGCCCCATAAAGAAGCATTTTAATATGACCCATCCTGCTACCTTTTTTAATGTGTACATTGTATGGAGTCTGATCAGCCTGGGGTTCTGGTCCTGTTGTGTGAAGAACCAGTCTCAAACAGTAGTAGCAGCTCCTGGGAGCTTGTTCTGAACTGTGGCCAGCTGTGTTTTGTGGCATCTGATTTATGCCTTAGGCCATTCATTGGGTCAGGGGTTAGGGTTAATGACAGAGGATGTGTCCTCTGTGAGAAAAAACAAAAACTAAAACAAACCACCAAGTTATAAACATCAAATTATAGAAGAGAAAACTTATTTATAATAGTTACATAGTTTAAACATTAGCATTTATTAAAAACATCATTAAAAATTCATGTAATGGTTGCATTAGAATGTTACCCCCATTTTTTGCTGAATGCTATTTGATACCTGTGTGTGTGTGTGGGGGGTGTAGGTTGATGTTAGTGTGCTCTACACCTTATTTTTTAAAGATTATTATTATTATTCTAAACATTTACTTATTTGATATGTCTGTGTACATACCTGAGTATATATGTATGTGCACCATGTGTATGCAATGCCTTTGGAGGCCAGAAGAGGACAGTAACTCCTGGAACAGGAATTACAGGTAGATAGGAGCTGCCTGATGTGGGTGTTAGGAACCAAACGTTGGTCCTTTACAAGAATAGCAATGGTTCTTAACTGCCGAACCATCTCTCCCACTCCTAAGATGATGATAATAATTATTATTATTATTATTATTTTGTTTTTGTTTTTTGTTTTTTGTTTTTGTTTTTGAGAGAAGGTTTCTCTGTAAAACAGTCCTGGCTGTCCTGAATCTTGCTCTGTAGACCAGGGTGGCCTCGAACTCACAGAGAACCACCTGCCTCTGCCTCCCGAGTGCTGAATTAAAGGTGTGCACCACCATTGCCCAGCTATTTTGCTTTTATATAGTATACTGTGTGTCTATGTGTGTATGCCATGTGTGTGTGTGCCCTTGGAGGCCTGGAGAGGGCGTCAGACCCTGTGGAGCTGGAGTTGTGGGCAGGTTCTGAACCGCCCAGCATAGGTGCTGGGAATAGAACCTGGGTCCTTGGGTCCTCTGGAAGAGCAGCAAGTCCTCTTAAGTGCTGAGCCATCTCTACAGCCTGTCTACCTTTTTTTATTTTTTTAAGGCATTGTCTTAGTCAGGGTTTCTATTACTATGCAGATATACCCTGACCATGGCAGCTCTTACAAAGGGAAGCATTTAACTGAGGTGGCTTACAGTTCAGGGGTTCAGTCCATCATCAGCATAGGGGGAAGCATGGTGGCCTGCAGGCAGATGTGGCGCTGGAGAAAGAGCTGTGAGTCCTACATCTTGATCCACGGGCAGCAGGAAGAGACTGAGACACACTGGGCCTGGCTTGAGCTTCTGAGACCTCAAAGCCTGCCCCCAGTGACACACTTCCTCCAACAAAGCCACACACCTCCCAATCGTGCCAGTTTCTATGAGCCTGTGGGGCCATTTCCATTTTAGCATAAAGGGTCAAATTTCTCTTCATGTTTGAGTTTTTAAAAGTTTCTAGCACTAGGAATGTAACTCTGTTGATAGAGTGTTTTCCTAGCATACACAAGGTCCTGGGTTCAATTCTCAGTACAACATAAAACTAGGAAGTCTTGCAATTCTAGCACCCTAGAGGTAGGAGCAAGAGGGATCAGAAGTTCATGGTCATATTCTAAAAATGTAATTAAATTTCCTTTTAGTCCATAATGTCTTTAAAAACAGAAATATTTTATTGTGATTTTATTTTTACATACCTACATGTCTGTGCAGCGTGTAGTGTTGAGGAGGCCAGAGAGAGTGTTGGATGCCTTGGAGTGACACCCATGGAGTTACAGGCAGTTGTGAGCTGCCTGCTGGGGTGCTGGGAACTGAACCCAGGTCCTCTGCAGGAGCTAAGACGTCTCCGAAGCCCCCTGACACAAAACTTTTTGTTTGCACTGAGAGCAGTATTTTATGCCAAGCCATCAAACATTTAAACATAGGAGTTCTTTTTTTGTTTGTTTGTTTTTCGAGACAGGGTTTCTCTGTGTAGCTTTGCGCCTCTCCTGGAACTCACTTGGTAGCCCAGGCTGGCCTCGAACTCACAGAGATCCGGCTGGCTCTGCCTCCCGAGTGCTGGGATTAAAGGCGCGCGCTACCACCGCCCGGCTTTATATAGGAGTTCTTTAGAATTAAAGATTTTATTTTTAAAGTGTGTGTATATGGGGTAGGGCCAGTTTGTGCACACAAGTGTAGTCTCAGAGGAGGCAGGAAGAGGGCTTTGGATCTCCTGGAGCCAGAGCTTCTGTTGGTTATGAGCTGCCTGACATGGGTCCTGGGAACTGGGCTTGGGTTCTCTGTAGGAACAGTGTATTTTCTTAACCATTTAGCCATCTCTCCAGCACCTAATTTTTTTTATTACATTTTTAAAAAACCACGTACGTGTCATGATGCACATGGGGAGGCTAGAGGACAATTTCTGGAAATTGATCTTCTCTGTCCAGACTTGGCAGTAACTTCCTTTACTCACCAAGCCCTCGCTAGTCTAAACATAGGAATTTTGATAAATTATATTTTGTATGGTTTCCATAAAAAAGGAAAAGGATGAACCGGATGTGGTGGTGAACTCAGAGACCGAAGTGGGAAGGTTAAAACTCGGAGGTCAGCCTAAACTATATAATGAGACTTTATCTAAAAAAAAAAAAAAATGAGGACTGGGGATCT
Organism: Peromyscus maniculatus bairdii; assembly: GCF_049852395.1. Lineage (NCBI taxonomy): Eukaryota > Metazoa > Chordata > Mammalia > Rodentia > Cricetidae > Peromyscus > Peromyscus maniculatus. Next base: position 69,183,357 of record NC_134871.1, read on the forward strand.
AGCTCAGTGGTAAAATGCTTGCCCAGCATGCCAAGCACAAGGCCCTGGGTGTTCAGTTCTCAGCTTGTACACATTCATGTGTGCACACCTGCGCGCGTGCACACACACACACACACACACACACACACACACACACACACACACTTTCAATGCTTTTATAATTATATATTGTACTAGCTTTGAGTATATTGCCAACAGGATAAACTTGTTTTCACTGGTGTCAGTATGGAATGGAATTCTCTGTTAATAATTTTGCATGGCTGATGATTGGAAAATTTTCCCTCAGACCAGATTCTGGCTTCATGGATATTAAAACCTTGACTCTTCTCCACTCCCACAGGTTTCCAGTCCTAGGTGCTGTCGGACACGTTTAGTGCCCTGATCTGACCTAGATGTGTACACACAGGCACAACCCCGGGTGATTCACGTGATGGGTGGATGTGATACAGCGGTAGAATGTTCCTTCACATGTGCAGTGAGTAGTAACTACGGCCTCAGAGGGGGGACATTTCCGATTCAGCTTACCTTCGCTGGATGCCGCAGATGCTCATGGGCACTGCTGTGTCATCCAAGGCAGGGAGAAACGCGAGCAAGGGAAATAAGTTGCCTTAGCCAACTGCAGGAAAAGAGCCAAGTGTCTGAAATCTTACAGAACTTCATGACTTTTGGACCATCGCTGGGCTCTTGGAGCGTTCTCCAGGGACAAAGGTCTGGAAGCATGAGCTCAAAGGACTAGCTACACAGGGAGCCTGTTTTTGCCCTTCACAGGACAGATACTGGGTGTCGTTTAAATGCCGAGGTGCCTTTCTGACACTATTGGTGGGAATATGAGTTGGTGCCACCATGATGAAAGATCGTGTGGAGGCTCCTCAAAAAGTGAAGAATACGCCGGGCGGTGGTGGCGCACGCCTTTAATCCCAGCACTCGGGAGGCAGAGCCAGGTGGATCTCTGTGAGTTCGAGGCCAGCCTGGGCTACCAAGTGAGCTCCAGGAAAGGCGCAAAGCTACACAGAGAAACCCTGTCTCGAAAAACCAAAAAAAAAAAAAAAAAAAAAAAAAAAAAAAAAAAAAAAAAAAAAAAAAAAGTGAAGAATACAGCCAAGAGATGGCTCAGCAGGTGTTGAGGTGCTTGCCTCCAGTGACCTTGGTTTGATCCCCTGGACCCACAGGGTGGTGTGGGAAGAGAGCACTAACTCCCACAAGTTGTCCTCTGACTTTCACACACACGCTGTGGTACACACACACACACACACACACACACACACACACACACATAAATAAAAATGTGCTTTTTAAAAAAGTTTAAAATAGCCGGGCGGTGGTGGCGCACGCCTTTAATCCCAGCACTCGGGAGGCAGAGCCAGGCGGATCTCTGTGAGTTCGAGGCCAGCCTGGGCTACCAAGTGAGTTCCAGGAAAAGGCGCAAAGCTACACAGAGAAACCCTGTCTCGAAAAACCAAAAAAAAAAAAAAAAAAAAAAAAAAAAGTTTAAAATAGAATTCTCAGTCTGGTGTGGTGGCTCACACCTTTAATCCCAGCATTAGGGAGACAGAGTCAGGAGGATCTCTGAGTTCCAGTTCAGCCAGGGCTACAGAGTGAGATCTGTCTCAAAACAAATAAATGATAGGGCCAGGTGAGGTGCTACATAAATATAATCCCAACCCTCAGAGAGAGGGCTGAGGCAAGACGGCTGCTGTGAGTTTGAGGCTAGCCTGGCCAAGGAAGCAAGACCCTGTCACAAACAAACAAATAGCAAACAGAACTATGGCGTCTCACATATGTGGAGTTTCAGTCCATTATCCTCACAGTGGGAAGCATGGCAGCAGGCAGGCGTGGTGCTGGAGAAGTAGTTGAGAGTATTACATCTTGATTCACAGGCATTAGTCAGAGACACTGGGGCCTGGCATGGGCCTTTTAACCCTCAAAGCCCACCCCCAGCAACACATCTTCTCTAACAAGGCCACACCTCCTCCATCAAGGCCACAACACACCTCCTAACCCTTCCCAAACAGTACCTCAACTAGGGACCACACCTCCTCCATCAAGGCCACACCTCCTCCATCGAGGCCACACCTTCTCCATCAAGGCCACACCTCCTAACCCTTCCCAAACAGTACCTCAACTGGGGACCAAGCATTCAAATATATGAGACTATGGGGGTCATTTTCAGATCCTTTCAATCAACGGTGCTCGAATAGTTTAGATAGCAATAGACACAAAGAGGAGGAAGAGTGTGAAGACAGAGAATTTCAACCTGAATCTCCCAAGATTTAAGAAAACATTGAAATCAAGGATGATGGTACATGCTTGTCACCCCAGCACTGGGGAGACACAGACAGAAGGCTCCTGGGTCTTGCTGGCCAGCTAGTCCAGCCTAATAACTGATCTGAAGGTCCAAGAGAGAGACCTTGTTTCAAGCTAAAAGATGGTGGTAGGCATGATGGCCTGTGCCTTTTAAAAAAATCTTATTTATTTATTTATTTATTTATTTATTTATTTATTTATTTATTTATTTATTTATTTATTTGTTTGTTTGTTTGTGACAAAGTTTCTCTGTATAACAATCCTAGCTGTACTGGAACTCACTCTGTAGACCAGGCTGGCCTCGAACTCACAGAGATCCATCTGCCTCTGCCTCCCAAGTGCTGGGATTAAAGTCATGCACCACCATGCCCGGCTCGGTTTGTGCCTTTAATCCCAGGCCTGGGGAGGCAGGTGGATCAGGAGGATCATTGTGAGTTAGAGGCTAGCCCTATCTCTATATCCGGTTCCAGGCCAGCTAGGGTCCTGAGGAACAACACCCGAAGTTGATCTCTGACCTCCACATGCATGCACTTATATATACATGAACACACACACACACACACACACACACACACACACACACACACATCCATTACTTGAATCAAGAAAATAAGAGTAGTATGTAAAACCAAACATGATTCACAAAGTAAAAAATCAGGCCAGCTGTGGTGGTGCATGCTTTTAATCCCAGAGCATGGGAGGCAGAGACAGGTGGATCTCTGAGTTCTAGGACACAGCCTGATCTACAGAGTGAGTTCCAGGACAGCCTGGTCTATGGAACGAGGCCCTGTCTAAAAAGGCAAGAAAAATCAGTGAATGGGAATTCATCAAAATGAAGCAATTTTACTCAGAGAAAAACTCCATTACGTGGATAAAAAGATAAGCTACACTCAGGGAAAAGACATCTGCAAGCCACATATCTCAAAAGGATTTGCATCTAAAATATATAAAGTTTTTAAAACTCTATAGTAAAAACTTCAATAATCAACTAAAATATGCAAAAGATTATGAGTCAGCTCACTGGAAGGGATATACTAAGTCAGATAAATACAAATGCTTTAGACATAACCATTCCTTAGGAAATTATAAAATCAAGACCTCCATGAAACACTCCTCCTCATCAGTTAAGACAGGGACATATGCTCCAGTGGTTCGGATAGGGAGAAACCGAGTGTGTCACACTTTGTTGGTGAAAATGTCACAGGGCACAGACACTCTGAGAAACATTCTGACAGATTCTCCTTTAATTTGTTTGCTTTCTAACCCTGGCTGGCCTCAGATTTGCTATATAGTAAAGGCTGGGCTTGAACTCGTGGGAATTCTATCTCAGATGCCTGAGTGCTGGGATTCCAAGTGTGCACCATTATATCTAGCTCAGCAGATTACTATTTCTTTTCTTTTCTTTTGTTTTGAGACAGGATTTCTCTGTGTAGCCCTGACTGTTCTGGAACACCCTATGTAGACCAGGCTGGCCTCAGAGATCCACCTGCCTCTGCCCCCCAAGTGCTGGGATTAAAGGTGTGTACTAACACTGCCTGGCTATTTCTAATATATAATAATAATAATAAGATTACATATATTATACTATTATATATGCATATATATTAGAAATAGTAATCTGTCAACCAGAACAGCTAAACATAAATAACACATACATGAGCCGGGCACAGTGGTCCATATACCAGCTATTTGGGAGGCTGCGGCATGAAGGCCACTGAGGCCCAGGAGCTTGGAACCAGCCTGAGCAGCATAATGAGAGATTTTCTCCTAAATATAGAACAAACTTACAGGTTACTTGTTGAAGAAACAGGTCATTTGAGCCTGAGTATTTTGCATTCTGGATAATGTGAGCTGTGTGACTGAATTCTCTATCTGGTGTTAATACAAAGTGTTGGTTTAGCCGAGGCTTGGATTTGGCAGGATAAGAGCCTAGAGGGGCTGCATTTTTCTATGGTGCTACTCTTTGTCTCTGTCCCTTGCCCTTTCTTTTTGGGTATTCCACAAAGTAGGTCAAGAAAGATAAAAGATGAAAAGTCGAATACAGAGTCTTCAAAAAAAAAAAGTTGGGCTGGAGAGATGGCTCAGAGGTTAAGAGCACTGACTGCTCTTCCAGAGGTCTTGAGTTCCATTCCCAGCAACCACATGGTGGCTCACAACCATCTGTAATGAGATCTGGTGCCTTCTTCTGGCCTGCAGGGATACGTACAGACAGAACACTGTATACATAAGAAACAAGCACATGGTCCTACGATTGATCCCCAAGACTACATAAGCCAAGTGTGGTGGCACATGCCTGCAATTCTAGTTTTCAGGAGCTGAGGCTGGAGGATCAGAAGTTCAGAGTCATCCTTGGCTACACAGTGATTTTTGAGGCCAGCCTGAACTACACGAGACCCGGTCTCAAGAATCAAAACAGACTTCACAATCATAGTAACAGTGGGTTTCTAAACAGAGACGCTGGCAGCATGAAGCAGCAGGACAATGCTCTGATAATTATCTTTCATTTTTAATTTTTTAAGATTTATTTATTTTGGGTCTGGTATGGTGATGCATGCCTTTAATCACATGCCTTTAATCTCCAGAGGCAAAGGCATGCAGATGAAGCTGGCCTGGTCTACATCGTGAGTTCCAGAACAGCCAGGACTACATAGAGAGATCCTGTTTCAAAAAATCAAAACCAAACCAAAGGTTTACTTTTATTTTATGTGCATTGGTGTTTTGTCTGCATGTGTGTCTGTGCACCCTGTGTGTGCAGTGCCCACAGGGACCAGAAGAGGGTGCTGGAAACTGGAGTTAAGAGACAGTTGGAACTGCCGTGTGAGTGCTAGGAATGGAACTCCAGTCCTCTAGAAGAGAAGCCAGTGCTCCTGACTTCCGACCACCTCTCCAACCCCTGCTCTAACAATTCAGAAGAAATTCAGAAAATCTAACAATTTTCAATGTTTCATCCTACATATAGCCAAATGATTAATTATGTGCAAAATCACATTGAAGACATTGCTAACATTTAAGGAGCCACAGGGCATTTTGTTCTGTAAGTTCTTTCTTTCTTTCTTTCTTTCTTTCTTTCTTTCTTTCTTTCTTTCTTTCTTTCTTTCTTTCTTTCTTTCTTTCTTTCTTTCTTTTTCTTTTTCTTTTTCTTTTTTTTTTGGTTTTTTGAGACAGGGTTTCTCTGTGTAGCTTTGCGCCTTTCCTGAACTCACTTGGTAGCCCAGGCTGGCCTCGAACTCACAGAGATCCACCTGCCTCTGCCTCCCGAGTGCTGGGATTAAAGGCGTGCGCCACCGCCACCCGGCAAGTTCTTTCTTAAGAAGCTGCTGCAGAATGTGTTTCCCCCAAAATGACTCAGAGAATGCACTGGGGAGAAGAAGACTCAGAGGCAAGCATCAGGACCGGAGTCTCCGCAGAACTCACCTGAGTTTGGGTGTGAAGCACGCATCTGCCTTCCCAATGTTCCCACGATGAGGCGGGAGCAGAGGCAGAAGCTTGGGCCAGCTAGCCTGGGCATGCAGTGGAGGGCAAGAGACCTTGTCTTAAACAAGATGGAGGGTAAACACTGACACCACAGCTTGTCCTCTGACCTCCACATGTGTGCTGTGGCACACTCACACTCACACACACACACACACACAGACACACACACACAGATACAGATATTAAATGAATTATGACTTACAAAACCAAGAGGAGACGTTCATAGACTCTAGAAGGCAGTTTCCAAGAGAGGAGACTGGTGGAGGAGAGCCACAGAGTGGAGAGGAAGGAACAGCCCTGGACAACAGCTGGGTGCAGAGTGACCAGCGCAGCTCATGGCAGTCAAATGACCGCGGGAGAGCAGCAGGCGTCAGCACGCGAAGTTAACGTCTAACGAACATAAACACACGGAGAGAATGCTCACCCCCTTAGAGGAGAATTACCCGCTGAGCTATTGATGAGGCCTTAGAAAATTAAAGTGAGCAAACAACAATAGTAGTTAACATTCAGAACTGCAAAACTGTGCCAGGAAAGCAAACCGCCACTGTGTACCACAGAGTTTCGAGTCTTGACCCTGTCAGCAGTTTCCCATGCTTGAGCAACAAGCGCTGTACCAGCTAAGCCATCCCCTCATCCCCATAACTGCTCTTTCGTGGGTTTTTTTCCCTCTTCACATACAATATATTTTGAGCTTTCAATAATGGACATGTATTAGTTTATAGTGAAAAACCCAGAAACTCACCCTAAGCTATGGCAAAGAAAATGTTAGGGACCGTGTCTCTGGAATCCTCAGCTTCCGATTCTTAGAGAAAGTGTCGGTGGATTTTTCTGAATGTTGTTTGAGTCTCCCTGTGTCTCCAGTAAGAGTTCCCTGTCCTGGCCTCCGCGGACTCCTGCACACAAGGAGTGCACATACCTGACACACTCAAGAAGGCAAGCACACACTTTTTACAGCGTTACGAAGGGACTGAGAAAAGGACATTCAGAAAAGGACAGTTGTACATCAAGGAGAGAGGCTTGCTGTAAGGCCACCTCTCCTCTCTCCTTCCTTCCTTTTTTCTCTTTTTTTTTTGTTTTGTTTTGTTGTTTTATTGATTTGTGTGTGCATGGGGGAGCTTGCTTAACCTGGAACTTACTCTGTCACCCAGCCTGGCCTTGAACTCACGATCTTTCTGTTTCAGCTTCTTGTTACTAGAATTGCAGGCATGAACCACCACACCCAGATGTATTTATGTAATTTTTAAACTTCCCTTTAGAATATATTTTATTATGTAAGTTATATAATCATTCAGTATAGACACATTAATAAATCCTTTAGTAAAAATTATAAATTGGGGGGGTTGGAGAGATGGCTCAGTGGTTAAGAGCACTGGCTGCTCTTCCAGAGGTCCTGGGTTTGATTCCCAGCACCCACACGGTGGCTCACAACCATCTGTAATGAGGTCTGGCGCACAGGTATACATGCAGAACACTCATACATAAAATACAAGTAAAAAAATTTTAAAATTATAAATTCAGTATAGAAAATTTAGTAGATAGTATGCAGAAAATATTTAGTCTTATCTACTTTCTGCAGATAGCCATAAATGTGTGTATATATGTATGTATGTATGTGTGTGTGTGCATAGGTGTGTGTGCATGCATATGGAGATTAGAAGTCACCCTCAGCTCTTGTTTCTCAACTGCTGCCTATGTGGGGGACCTGCTCCCACTTCTACCCCAGGGTACTCTTGAGGATGGAGAAGTGAGAAATATGTAGACAGAAGGACAGAGGGGAGAGGGGGACAGAAACACAGGACAGCTCGGCAGGGCCTGGATCCTTATCCACTGGCCCAGAACTTTATTCAAAGGGGCTTTTTATAACAGTAACAAGGGGTGAGGCAAAAGACCTCCCCCTTGCTAGATACAACCAAGTGTAGACACTTCCAAACCCGTGGTCCGTGGTCCACCCAGGCCCGTGGTCCAATCAACCTCTTATGCAGCCCTGCTGGTAAAGCAAGCTCAGATCTCACTAGGAACCTTTGTGGGCCTCCACATGCTTATCTTGATATTTTTTTAAATTGTTTATGTGTAGGGATGTTTTGCCTGTGTGTGTGTCTATGTACCTCACACATGCCTGGTATCTGTATCTGTGGAAGTCATAGGGTGTATTGAATCCCCTGGGACTGGAGTTACAGACCAACGTGAGCCACCCTGTGATAGATACATCTCATAATATAAAATATATAAAATGTGTGTATATTTAATAAACATAGACAAATAAAGCCTTTAATATTATTCAAATACAACTGTGGGCATATTCTCCTTTGAAGACAGCACCAAAGAAAGAATATTTCGAGGGTTTCATGTGGGTGTACGTTCTAGAACATCTTTGAGGATATAAGCTCATCAGTTGACAGGATAGCCTTCATCTGGCTACGTCTAATGTTTCTTGCTGCTGAGACTCGGGCTTTGCATGTCTTGGTGGAATTATGTTTTATTGCGTTTTGTTTCTCCAGTGCTAGAGATTGTGTGTGCGTGTGCGTGTGTGCGCGTGTGCGTGTGCGTGTGCGTGTGCGTGTGTGTGTGTGTGTGTGTGTTAGACAAGCACTCCCCCACTAAGCTATGCTCCCAGGCCTTGATTCTCTGAAAGAAGATCTCATCGCATAGCTCATCTGGAACTCGGGGTCCTCCTGCCGGCGCACCTGGAGTGACGGGCTCACAGGTGCAGTCCACACCCTCAGCAGTTATCTTATAAGTGGACGTGTGTCTTTTCCAGCACATAGATCAGGAGGCACATGGCATCAACTTGTGCCATCATTTGCCATGTTAACTTAGATTCATGATTATGGTAGAATCTAGTTGCTGTCATATTATAATTTTCTATTTTGTAATAAAAAATTAATCTGTGGAAAGAGTTTATTTGTGAACCTAAGATAAATATTAATTATTAGTGAGTGCAAATCCACAGCGAGGCACTTCACCACACCATGATGGCTGAGGCAGTCAGGAGTTGTCAGGGTGTTGGAGAAATCAGAATACCGCGTTGGTAGGAGTCTAAAGTGGTCCTGCCATTTTGGAAACATGTAATATTTCTTAGCAATTCTTCAAAAGGTTAAACACAGACACATTTGATCCTGAGCAGAGGAAGCCCTGAGAGTGTGAAATTCTGAGTGAATGTGTGCTGTTGACATGAGCCAGCCATGCCATGAACCCTAGCCTCAGAATCATGGCAAATTAGCAATGCCATCCCACCCCACCAGGGCTGAGGTTCAGAGGGGAACGGCAAGGCAGACATTGACAGAGTGTGCAGAGAATGTCCTCCGGAGCTTTCTCCCGGGTGTCTATGTCCTGAAGATGGCTTCCTGCAAGCCTCCTGCTGAGATCAATTTAGCTGCCTCCTGGATCCGGCTATATACCGTAAACCCCGCTCTTTGTTCAGCCGTACACAATAACGCCACCTCCCTGTGGAATAAATACACTGAGATTCCAGGATGCTGAGGTTTCTCCATCCAAGAGCCCAGTCCACCCGTTCCAGCTTTCTGTCTGGTAAGTGTCCGTCATTCCTTTTTTCCCTTGCTGCCCCATCAGGCCCATCCCTGGAACCATGCAAGGATGCAACGTTTGACCCAGCAAAGTCTATTTCTAGGTTTATTTATTTGTATTTTTATCTTGCCTGTATGGGTATTTTGCCTGCATGTGTGTCTGTGACCACTTACATGCTTGGTACCCACCGAGGCTGGAAGATGTCATTAATTTCCCTGGAACTAAAGTTAGATGGTTCTGAACCACCATGTGGATAGTGAGACTCCAACCGTGGTCCTCTGGAAGTGCAGCCAGTGCTCTTAACCCCTGAGCTATCTCCCTAGTCCTGCCCCCAATACATTTCTAAAGGAAAAGAAAATATGCCCACATAAAAAATGTACAAGAATATCCATAGCAATATTATTACATACAGAAAAAAGTAACAACAACATAAATGTCTCTCAATTGATTTATAAAACATGGTAGATTTATACAGTAGAATATTTTATGAAATATTCAAACTAAGTAAATTTCTAGATGGGAACGTAGCTCACTTGGTGGAGTCTCTTCTTAGCATTCAGGATGCCCCAGGTCAGTCCTTAGTGCTGCATAAGACTGGATGTGTTGGCAAACACTCAAGAGATGAACAAGCACAGGAGGATCCACAACTCCAGGTAATCCTTGGCTGTCTGGTGAGTTCAGGGACAGCCTGGGCTAGTGAGACTGTCTAAAAAAAAAGACAGAAAGGAAGGAAGAAGAAAGGGAAGAAAGGAAGGAAGGAAGGGAAGGAAGAAAGGAAGGAGGAAGGGAAGGAAGAAAGGAAGTCTCTGAAGGCAGGAAATAAATTATTGGCTGCAGCAATTGAGGAGCATGATGGAGGGATGGGGTGCTCACTGTAATGAGAATAGGAGCAAAAACTCTCAAAAATTAGGTTGTGATGGTTGTGTCACTTTTTGGATACAGGGATGAACACTGACAGAACGTGTTAAATGAGTGAAGTATCCATTTGTGAATTGTTTACCCACAAAGCTGCTTAAAGAAAAGGAAGCAGTGCAGGTCTGTGATGCGAGCACTCAGGAGGCAGAGGTGGGAGGAGCATGCGTGGGAGGCCAATGGGGTAATGAGATCCTGTCTCAAAAACAAACAAACAAACAAACAAACAAGAAAACACAAAGACGGGAACTACAGTTCTGCAGTAGAGTGCTCTCTGGTTCCATCCCAGCACCACAGGAAGAAAAACAAGTCTCTCTCACAGTCTGACGAAAGTTTTCACCTCCATCGATGGTTCTTGGCCAAGTTAGTCATACTTTGATCTTTGCAATGTGATACTTTTCTAATTATTTTCTCCCTTCTATATTGTTAGTTGGAGGGAGCAAGAAGATGGTCAGTGGTTGAGAGCACTGGCTGCTCTGCCAAAGGACCCGGGTTCAAGTCCCAGCACCCACATGGCAGCTCACAGCTGTCTGTAACTCCATTCCTGGGGAATCCGACACCCTCACACAGGCATACATGCAGACAAAACACCAGTGCACATGAAATAAATTTAAAAAACTTTATTAGTTGGCATTTGATTATAAATGGCACCCAACGGCCGGTAGGAGGATCCCGAGTTTGAGGCCAGCCTAGGAGGCTTGGGAGAAGCTTTGGCCCGGACTGAGCCACAAACAGTGGTGGGACCATGGAAGCAGTGGCTACTGCTCCACGTTGCCAGCTCCTTCTCATCGTGTTGGTGACTGCGGTGATGTTGCTACCTGGGACGAAGGGTTTACTGCTGCTGGTTCAGAGAATTGCCAGGACCATTGTGTTACAAGAAAGCATCGGCAAAGGTCAGTTTGGAAAAGTATGGCAAGACAAATGATGGGGAGAAATTGCTGTGAAGATTTTTTGTTCTAGGGAAGAATGTTCATGGTTCCGAGAGACAGACATTTATCAGACTGTGATTACTCCAAACCACAGAGGAGGTACCAAAAAAAAAAAAAAAAAAAAAAAAAAAAAAAAAAAAAAGTCTGCAGGGAACCATGACCACGCCTAACATCGACTTTGAAATCTTCAAAAGAATGATGGGACCCCACAAAGATGATTCCACATGGACTATGGTAAAGCCATTAAGGTGATTAACACCATGGAAAAATCGACTTTGGACTACAAACTGGTCAGGAGAATTTCGAGATGACTAGTTGAGATGATCCAGCCTGACAGACTATTCGAGCAAGGACTTGTGACAAGCCCTGAACTTTCCTATTATACAGAGACTAAACAAATGATACAGGACTTGACAATAACCCAAAAATTTTCTTCTCAAGATTCCCTAAAGATATCTTCACCCCTAGAAAGCAAAAAGAAAAACAGAATATAGATATGAGATAGATCATCGAATCTACTCTGAGAAAAAAGATAAGAAATAATAGGATAAATAGGTAGATCACTGAATCTACACTGAAGAAAAAGGGGAAGATATAAAAATGACAAAAGGTAGACTACTGAATCTATTATGAAAAGAAAAAAGAGAATATAGATATGATAAGATAAAAAGGGAGATTATGGAATCTATTTTTAAAAAGGAACTACTTGTTTTAAATAAGATAAGTAATGAAAATTTTTCATCTGAGTTTATCAATGTTACTGGACTGGACATTGTTATATATAATGGAGTTTTTATCTGAATCTGTCAAATGTTAATGGACTAGACATCGTTAATGTAATCTTGACTGTGTATATTGTATATACTTACTGGATATAATTTTTCTTGTATTAGTTATAAGCTTTTTTAAATTTTAGACAAAAAGAGAGGAAATGTGGTATTGTATTCCCCCAAATATTGTGCATGCTAATAAACTTATCTGGGGTCAGAGACAGAGCAGCCATAATATTAAACATAAAGGATAGGCAGTAGTAGCACATGCCTTTAATCCTAGCATTCCAGAGGCAGGCATGGTGACTCATCACGCCTTTAATTCCAGAAAGCAAGCCTTTAATCCCAGGGAGTGGTGGTAGAAAGCAAAAAGGTATATAAGGCGTGAGGACCAGAAACTAGAAGCATTTGGCTGGTTAAGCATTTGGCTGGTTAAGCATTCAGGCTTTTGAGCAGCAATTCAGCTGAGACCCATTCTGGATAAGGACACAGAGGCTTCCAGTCTGAGGAAACAAGACCAGCTGAGAAGTTGGCCAGGTGAGGTTAGCTGTGGCTTGTTCTGTCTCTCTGACCTTCCAGCATTCACCCCAATAACTGGCCTCAGGTTTGTCTTATTAATAAGAACTTTTTAAGATTCATGCTACATCTTGGCATTTGATTATAAGGAAGAGATAAAAATATTTTTCATTAAAATGGGACTATACATATTACTTTGTAATTTTTAAATTATTTTTATTTTATGTGTATGTTCTGCTTTCATGTATGCTTCTGCACCACTTTGGTGCCTGGTGCTCACAGAGGCCAGAAGAGGGCGGCAGGTCTCTGGGAATTTGAGTTACAGACAGTTGTGAGCCACCACGTGGGTACTGGGAATTGAACCCGGGTCCTCTGGAAGAGCAGCCAATGCTCTTAACCACTGAACCACTGAACTTACCGACCCCTTGTTATTTGCTTTTCAAATGAACATCGTTCAGTATTGTGAGTCTGTGCTCGGTCCTAGTCACTGACGAAATGCCTGATGCGAGCACATGAGAGGAGAGAAGAGTTATTCTGGCTTCAGAGGTTTCGGTCCATTTCAGGAAGGGCGGGCAGAGGACAGCTCACATCATGAGGCCGGGAAGCAGAGAGAAAATGCCTGCTCTAGCTGGATGCTTCCTCCCAACTCCTTATTCTGTCCAGGTCCCCAGGTGATGGGATGGCGCCAGCCACACTCAGTGTGGGTTTCCCGAGGTTAATCTCATCTGTAACACTTCACAGCCCCTTCAGATGAGTCTACTAAACTCCCGGGCACTTCTCTATCCAAAGCTGTCAATCAAAGCTAACCATTACGAGTCTATCCCCTGTCAACTTGACACCAAAATGTGTCTCTTTAAAAGGCAACATCCCATTCGTGACCTCACAAAGGCTCATGTCTATCTCACAGTACAAAATGCGTTTAGCCCCTCTCCAAGGACCCTCACAGTCTTGAAAGCTGCATCACTCTCCAGGAATCTCTTGAGACTGAAGGCAAACTCTCTCAGCTATACACTACTGCAAAATCAGAAAGAAAATATCTATGTAGTTGAAATTTTTCTCCAGTCCCGTCCAACCCCGAAGTCCCTCAGCTGCTTATAAAATAATCACTCAGAGGCTTATATTAATTATCAACTGTATGGCCTATGGCAGGCTTCTTGCTAGCTAGCTCTTTAATCTTAAATTAACCCATTTCTATTAATCTGTTTTGCCATGTGTTCTGTGTCTTTACTGGTTTGCTGGCATGTTGTTCCTTGGGCGGCAGGTTGGCGTCTCTTTAGACTCCACCTTTCTCTTTCCTGTCTCTCTGCTTGGATTTCCCTCCTGCCTCTAAGCTGCCTTGCCATAGGCCAAAGCAGCTTTATTTATTAACCAATGGGACCACATACATTCACAGCGTACAGAAAGACGTCTCCCAGCACTTTCCCTTTTCCATCTAATCAAAAAGGAAGGTTTTAACTTCAATATATATATATATATTATTAATTTTATAATATAATATAAATAAACGAATATAATATACATTCGAGCCTGTAGTTCCATGTCTGGCTTCCAGGGCACACAATGGCATGATGTAAGTGCCAGAGGACTTGGCTAGCCCTGCACCTATAGCCTCCTGGCTGCAGCCCTCTTGTCAGTTTTTCCCAGTATATGTCAGTGTTCCTGGCATTTTCCTCTTCCTGGGGACTCTGTTGCAGCTTAGGCTCCACCCTCTTAGCAGAAGGCCCCGCCCTCTCAGCAGAGGGCCCCGCCCTCTCAGCGGAACTTCCGTTCCATCCTTGAACTGCAGTTGGTGAGGTCTGGTCAGTTCCTGTGATGAGCCCAAGATGTCTTTCCTATTTTCCCAATGCAAAAATGATTAGTTCCTTTTTAAAGGCCTCAACCTCTTCGCCCATCACACATTTCTTTGGTGCCAACTTTACACCTCTCTTTTTCTTTCATTGGGTTTTTGTTCAAACGGGTTGCTGTCTCCCTTTGCTCTTTATGGAACGAAGCAGGTTCAAATTGCTGATGCAGCAGGCTTCCTTTCTCCCGTGGCACGTTCCTTTGCTGGTTTCTCGGAGGCTGCAGCCTTTCTCTCTGCTTCCTGACATGTGCAGGTCCATTTCCCTTCCTGCTCTCTGCAGGTATCCTGCCTGCTGGCCCCTTCCCTGCTGCCTCCTGCTCTGATCTGGCTCTGCTACCGCCACCACTTCCACTTCATTCACCAGAGTTTGTGATTTCTGGCCTGGTGAAGAAGGGCGTCCTGTTGTGGTCTTTGCGTACAGGTCCGGCTTCAGTGTGATTCTCGAGTTTTCAGTGATTCTTCTTCAGGACTCTGTGGTGAATCTTCTTGCATGGGACTTCGAGGCTCCTTAGGACCTCTGGGCTTTTCAAGATTCTGCTGAGGTCTGTGTTTGTCATCATGTACTCAAGAAAGTTATGATTACACTTAAGGAAAGCAGCTTTGTGCCAAATGCCAACAACTCATCTAACTTCCGGAAAGCACTTTCTGTCCAAATGCAGGATGTCCCACATGCCCGCCAGCAGTGAGTTTCAGTTTGCTCACGTTAAGCAGAGGAACACCAGGGATGCTTTGGAAGGCCTTGATGATCCCACTGTCTTAGTTGTCGATGATGCAAGGCCGCCTGGGCTGGACAATGATGTCAGCTTCTCCATCCTTGCCAGCTCTCAGTGGCAGAGAGATGTGGACCTTGATGATGTCATTCCCAGGCCTCCTTGGTCTTCTTGTAACTTCCAACTTTATTTTCAACCATGGCAGGCGGTTCAGGAACTTCCTCAACACGATGAACTTTAACCATCACCAAAGCTAGGGAGGCTGAGGCAGCCAGGGTAGAGAGGGCATATCGTTCTGGGGGTGTGTTCACTCTGTGGCACCAATGATGCTAGGTTAGTGCAAATATGTGGCCTCATTTCCAAAGTCACCCTGGCCAGAACGATGGGTCCCATCACCTCAAACTCTGGGAATTTGAGCCAGAGTTCTGCCAGGACTACCCTGAAGCTTAGTGCTGGTCTTGATGACCTGCCAATTCACTGACGGCACAGGGCTGTCGTATTTTTGCACAAATTGGTGTGAACCAAGTTTACACTATCTGGTGAAATGGGAGCCTTAAACACAGCTGGCAGAGTGGCATTTTTGGCAGGTGATTCCCCCTTTTCAGAGTACAGTGCTGTGAAGGGAGGTCACATGGCATGACAGGGAGGGGAGAAGGCTCTGCCCCACACCTCTCTCTTAAGAAGATTTATTCATTTATTATTTTATTTGTCTGTGTGTGCACTGTGTATGTGCGGGAGCCTGTAGAAGTCAGAAGAGGGTGTCAGATCCCCTGGAACTGGAGTCACAGGTGGCTGTGAGCAACTGTGTAGATCCTCTGCAAGAGCAGCAAATTCTCAGCCGGGCGGTGGTGGCGCACGCCTTTAATCCCAGCACTCAGGAGGCAGAGGCAGGCGGATCTCTGTGAGTTCGAGGCCAGCCTGGACTACCAAGTGAGTCCCAGGAAAGGCACAAAGCCTCACAGAGAAACCCTGTCTCGAAAAAACCAAAAAAAAAAAAAAAAAAAAGAGCAACAAATTCTCTTAATGACCGAGCCTTCTCTCCGGCCCCTATACATACTTCTTTTCTGGAAATACTGCAAGTTTTAAAAAACCTTTTCCCTCTCCTTTTTGCTCATAATTCTCAGTACTGTAAACTCGACTAAAAGCAATGAGTAATATCAATGCCACAGCCCAAATGCTGGGTTCCCTTGAAATTTCCCCCACCTTATTAATTAGACCATTACCTTTTTAATTCAGCCTCTCTCAAAGTCTTAGGGAATGGACAAAATATAGACAAGTTCATTGCCAGAATGTAACAGGAATGGTCTATGGTCTAAATTCCCAACAGTTCTAATTTCTCACCTCCATCGTCTTTTCTGTCTCCATTCTTGTCAGCCTTCTGGTCTTTTGAGCTCCCAGGATCACTCAGTAAGCCCCAGGAGAGCATCCTAAGCTTTTTCTAGCCTGGTTAAACTTTACCAAATCCCTCCTGCAAAATAACCGGAAAGGCTTAGGATCCACGTGGCTGTGCCGTCACAGACACAGTCTTACTGCCACTGTTGGCTTTCAGTGTTAGGCTTTTTGTGGGAAAATATCTGACATCACAGCTCAGGCTGAGAAGGCTGTATTTGACCCACTAATTCGGCGGCCCTGCCCCGGGGTTAGCTCATTCCATTTCTGCGAGCCTGAGTCGAAACTGAACGTCATAGTGGGAGTGCATCCGAGAGCAGCCAGCTTTGTGGCAGGCAGAGAGCAGAGAGAAAATGGAAGAGTTGGGGCAAGATCTAGCCCTGGGGCTCAGAACACTCTCGTGGGGCTTAAGGAACGATCCTGGGAGCCCCGAAGACTAGAACATTGACCGGGTGTAGATGGCAAAGACTACGGATGGGAGAGATTCGAACTCTGTTGGCAATTAGACGAGGGGCCATGCCTGTTGTGTTCTAGCAGTGTTCCCCTAAGTGCCTGCTTCCTCAAAGCTCCTGAGCACCCCAAAATTTAGCACCAACACAGGAGCCTGTGGGAGGCATTTCATATTCAAACTATAGAGCACTGTGTAAATGTTTACCTGTTTCATAATTTTTTTTGTGGCTGATAAATGTTTAATAGAATGCACACTACGGTTTGTTGAACAGTCCTTTATTATTTAATATTTGCTTGTCCCGACTTTTACTCCTAGGAATAATATTCCTGTGAACAACCCTGTTCCTCCTTGGAAATTATTTATTTAGGATGAACATCTATGCTGTAGGATGTCTTTCTGTATGCTGTGAATATGCGTTACTCTGATTGGTTGATAAATACAGCTGCATTGGCCTATGGCAGGGCAGGATAAGGGTAGGCGGTGCATCCAAGCTAAAGACGAGAGAGCAGAGTCGAGGGAGACACCAGCAGCTGCCCAAGGAGCATCAAGATGCCAGCAGACCCGTAATGCCGTGGTCACGTGATAGCATATAGATTAATAGGAATGGGTTAATTTAAGTTGAAAGAGCTAGCTAATATAAACTGACCCATAGGCCATACAGTTTGTAAATAATATAAGCCTCTGTGTGTTTACTTGAGACCAAGCAGCTGCAGGTTGCCGGTGGGAGAGATTCACCCTGACCACGGGGTGGGGGTGGAGGTGGCAGGGTTGTCAGGGCAGGACCAGAGAACCTTCCAGCTATACATCTGGAAATATGATTTCTAGTCAGAGAATGAATTGTCTTTCAGAGTTGTTTCTCAAACACTGATCTGACTCCGTTATGCCTCTACTTACCCACTTTCCATGTGCCTTCTGCCAGCAGAGTTGAGTTCCCTTCCTTGGCAGTCATGGCAGGTTCTCCATAACATGTCTCTTCTGTAGGTCTAGGTCGTCACTCTCCACCCCTTCCATATCCCATGTGTTCCGACTACACTAGGCAGCTAGCCATCCCCGTGTGTGTGTGTGTGTGTGTGTGTGTGTGTGTGTGTGTGAGAGAGAGAGAGAGAGAGAGAGAGAGAGAGAGATGGGGCATGCACATGAATCTGCAGGTAACATGCATATATGTAGTCCAAAGCAGGACATTGGATAGCATCCTCTTTATCAGTGGTTCTCAACCTTCCTAACTCTGCACCCCTTTAATACAGTTCCTCATGTGGTGAGCTCCAACCACAAAAATTGTATTCTTTGCAACTTCATAACTGTGATTTTGCTGCTGTTATGAATCGTAATGTAAATAGCTGATATGCAGGAGATCTGATATGTGACTCCCACAGGGGTCGTGACCCACAGGTTGAGAACCAGTCCTCTGTCTCTTTCTACCCTATTACCTTCAGACAAGATCTCTCACTGATCTGCAGGCTTACCGTTTCCACTGACCTGGCCAGCCAGTGAGCTCCCAGAGTCTCCCTGTCTCCACCCCAGTTCCGGTGTTTCTGGCCTGCACAACCATGTACTTCATGGTTGCTGGGGGCAAATATGTATCTCACAACCCATCGGAGCAGCACCTTCTACCTCAAAGCCGTGGTGACTTGCTTAAGAGAGAGCGTATGAACCATAGAGGGCCGGTCAGAGTTTGCTTAGAAGTACTGCTGAAGTCGATGGGCCAGAGAACTCTCGAGACTCACACTTATCACTTCCAGCACATTCCACCGAGCAAAGAATTTGGAGCCATTGTTTTAAATGCTCCAGTTTAGCCTCCAGCTCAGCAAAAATACACTCATCCCCCACCAAGACCTCCCCAGATCCCATTCCATTCCAGCACAGCCGCAGGCCTGAGGTCTAGAATTACATCTCAATCAGCTCTCCTCCGGGTTGGTTTGAATGAGATCGCTCTCAGTCTGAACTAGGAAGACACATTTTCGAGTCCCTGGTATGCCACCCCCGCACAGCATATGATTTGGGGGAACTGCTGCCTGGCAAATGACTTCAGACTTGGTGGCCCAAAACCATACTGTTGCAGGAATTTAGCGGAATCACTGTATGGGGGTAGATATCAGAATGAACAACACTTTTTTTTTTTCAGAAGTACTCTGACCGTGAAGAATCCTTGTGGAAAACTGATTGTTTGCAGGAGGGGCTTTGCAGCCATCCCATGACTTTGCTCTGTAACACACCTGAGGCTCTTGTGTGTTGCACACGACACATAATAAAGGACTAGAGAGCATGTGAAGCTCTCCTCCAGTAAGACATGTGAATTAGGGACCTTGGTATGAGGAAATACTTTGTGTAACTTTCAACAAATATACATTTGTACGGCTGTTTGGGGTTCAGTCCATCAGAAGAGGCTGGATCTTCCTGCTGCCACATAGGCCTTAAAATTTCATCTTGGAGTGCCTTCTTTCTTCAACTGACCGACCTGCGCTACGTGATACACCCCGACACCATGCCATTTAACTGTGTTCATAGGGTCTGTGGGTTAGGAATTTGGACAGGACAGATTTGTCCATGTGCCATGACATCTTGGACCTCAGCCTGGAAGACTCGAAGGCCTGAGGCCAGAAGCAGCTGAAGTCGGAGTGGCCTCTTCCAAATTGGCTTCTTTCTCATGTGGCTGCCACCTTGGTGGGCATGGCAGGAAGGCTGAGCTGCCGCTCCTGGGAGAGGACCTGCCCATGGTCTCCCCAGCATGGTAGCCCAAGGCACTTGGGCTACTTAAATAATGGTTCAAGAGAGAAGAGGCAGCCAACAAAAGGCACTAGAGGTGTTATGGTAAGGGGCAGCAAGGGCTGGCTGCTTTTGGAGGGGTTTTTCCCAGAAAGAGAATGGAGGGGGCTGGGGTTGGGGGCTGGGAAGGAAGTGTCTTGACTCTCTGTGGGGTGTAGGAGGGCATAGTCCAGGAGTCAGCAAGCAGGTTTTCTGGGAGTAGACATACTTGAGCAGAGATGGATGGTGTATGTGAGCTGGGTCAGGCTGTGAGATTTGTCCAGCCATACTGGCAATGGGAATGAAGGCCCTCTCAGCCGTAGGGGGGAGGGGAGTCAGCAGCGGCCTCTGGAGGGAGAGGGTGGTGTAGTGGGCTGACAGTGGTCCACCTGGATAGGTCCTGGTCCTTAATCCCAATATGTGTGCATGGGACCTCGTGGAAACTGGATCTTTTTCCAGAAGAAGGATCTGGTACTGAGTTCATCATCCTGATGTGCAGCAGGCTATAGGTCCAGGCAGGAGGAGGAGAGGCAGGGAAGAATCCTCAGGATGAAGCAGGCCGAGACTGGAAGACGGTAGTAAAGAAAACTAGCAGTCGTCAGAGCCGCACAAGGGCACGAGCATGCCTCAGGCCTCCACAACTGGGGCGGAACAGACTATTTCTGTTGTCTTAAGCTACCCAGTTCCTGACCATTTGTTACAGCAACCCCAGGAAACTAATGAAGACAGCCAGGGGATGAGATGAGGAGGCTGAAGGTTGTGGTGGCTGGGAGAAGCCCAGGAGTCCAGTGTTCCCTCTCCCCAACTTAGACCGCTCCGTCCCTCCCTCCCCACCCATTCCTGCTCCATCAGAGGCCTGAGTCAGAGGTCGCCAGGCCCCCTGTACTCTAGCTCAGCACAGGTTCTTCCTGGGGTTCCATTAATGAATACGTACAGGCTAGACAGGGTGGTACATGCATATAATCCCAGCTCAGGGCAGTAAGACTGTGAGTTCAAGGCCAGCCTGGGCTACATGATGAGACTCTTATCTCAAACAGAGCAATCAAAAAACAGGAAGGAAGGGAGGGAGGGAGAGAAGAAGAAAAAGGAAGGAAGGAGAGAGGAAGGAAGAGAGGGAGGAGTGTTTCCTCAGGACTTGAGGCTATGTGGTCTCAAGCTGTTGTGCATCCTCTGCTTCTTCAAGGCCATGGCATGCTTTGTAGGCACTGGTTGCCTAATGCAAGCTACTAATGTTCGCTTCACCATCCCTGACTCCCTCTACCACGTCTTTCCTGGCCCCAGATGGTTTTTCCAGACAGGGTTTCTCTGTGTAGTTTTGGTGCCTGTCCTGGATCTCGCTCTGTAGACCAGGCTGGCCTTGAACTCACAGAGATCTGCCTGGCTCTGACCCCCCCTACCCCCTCAGTGCCCAGCCCCCAGATGAATTTCTATTGGATAATATTCCCCCTCAGTGTGATCATGTCCCCTCCCACATACCTGGAAACACCACGACCAAAAGCAAGTTGTGGAGGCCAGGGTTCATTCAGCTTACACTTCCACATCACTGTTCATCATGGAAGTAAGTCAGGACAGGACTCAAATGGGGTAGGAACCTGGAAGGCAGGAGCTGATGCAGAGGCTGCTTACTGGCTCGCTCGGCCTGCTTTCCAGAACCCAGGACCACCAGTGCATGAATGGCACCACTCACAATGGCCTGGGCCCTTCCCCCTCAATCATTAATTAAGATCTGCCCTACAGGCTTACCTACAGCCTGATCTTACAGAGGCATTTTCTCACTTGAGGTTCCTCCTCTCTGGCTTTAGTTTGTGTCAAGTTGACATAAAACTATCCATCACAGCCGGGCGGTGGCACACGCCTCTAATCCCAGCACTCAGGAGGCAGAGGCAGGCAGATCTCTGTGAGTTCAAGGCCAGCCTGGTCTCCAAAGTGAGTTCCAGGAAAGGCGCAAAGCTACACAGAGAAACCCTGTCTCGAAAAAACAAAAAACAAAAACAAAAACAAACAAACAAAGAATGCATTTGGGCTGGAGAGATGGCTCAGAGGTTAAGAGCACTGGCTGCTCTTCCAGAGGCCCTGAGTTCAATTCCCAGCAACCACATGGTGGTTCACAACTATCTGTGATGAGATCTGGTGCCCTCTTCTGGCCTGCAGGGGTACTGTATACATAATAAATAAATCTTTAAAAAACAAAAACTATTCATCACTTGGCCAGGCGGAGGTGGGGCATGCCTTTAATCCCAGCACTCTGGACACAGAGCCTGGTCTAGAGAATGAGATCCAGGACAGGCACCAAAACTACACAGAGAAACCCTGTCTCGAAAAAACCAACCAACCAACCAACAAACAAACAAAAAACCCAAACCAACCCCAAAAACCCAAAAAGTAAAAAACAAACAAACAAAAAAACTGCAAACAAAACAACAAAAACAAACCACCCGTCCCTCATGGGAACCTTTGGACAGAATCCTTAACTGACTTGTCTTCTGAGGCCACTCCCAGCTGGTAATTTGTTCGTAAGCTTGGGCTGGACACTGAAACTTTCGCTTCTATTTCCTCTTACGTAAAATAATGGTGTAGATCTCTACCCCCCCTGCTCCCAAACGGTGCTTCTGTCCACGTGCTGTAAGCTGTGTGGCTCTGGGGTGCACAAAACAGCTCCCCAGCTCCAGTTCGAGTTTTACAGGTTCAAGCCTGCGGCTTTGGGGGATGCCTGGATACTCCACTTAAAGGAAACACTTTTGCTCAAAATAAGGAAGGCTCCTCTACCAGAAGGGCCCGGAAAAGGGCAGGCTCTCACAGACCAGGCAAGTTGGGGTCTGTCTGCAGAAGGCTCTCGGGAAAGGGTGTAACTGAGCAGGAGGACCCCTCCTCACCTCCCCCCACGAAAACAAAGGTGGGAATTACAGCAAGCTTCTGCATGAAAGCTACATCCCACTGCCGAGGGATACTTCACACGCTCTACAAAAGCCGGCTGAGGCCACAAGCAAACAGTTCAGGTGTCTTAGTAAATGCTTTTATTCTCATTTCCAATCAGTCACACGTCCTGAGCAGGTGAGGTCAGAGAAGGGCACACAGGGGACCCTGGGGAGCCCGTGGGAACTGAGGCCAAAAGGGCAGCGGTGTCTGGGTGTGTGGCAGATAGATCTCTGTCCTCTGACACTGGGGGTGGGGGTGGGGACGACTCAGGATAGGGGCCCTAAGTCCTGCCCCTCGCCACTGTCACCAGCGATGGATTCTTTCTCTGAAAAGCCAGACTCTGCTTTTCCTCTAACAGCCAGAAGGGGGCAGCAAGGTCCTTGTGGAAAATTCCCAACTTGCCACCCCACTCTCAACCTTTTGAAATGAGGGTGCTTGAGGGACCCTGACTCCCACAGGAGAAACGGTATGGAATGGAAGAACCAGGATTCTTAATCTTGTGGCTTCCTCGGGCTACACCAGAAGAGCTATACACGGCCCCAGGAATTGGTGTGGGGATTTAATGTGGCTACTCCCTCCTGGGACCTCCGTATCTGCCACGGTACCTCAGGGGACTCTCATCACAGATAGATTCCTGGCTCCCTCTAACCTTAGGAAATCCAACTTACCCCGTCATAGGTCCGGCCCCACCCAAGCTAAAAATGCGAGGGGCCAGTGGGAGTCCTTCCTCCTTCACTGCGTGCCGCACCTGCCCAGCTTCGGTTTCTTATAATCCCACGTTCCTCATAATCCTGCATTCTTATCCCCGCCCTTCCTCCTGCCAAGACCCACCCAGGTGTTCCTGGGTCTCCTCACTGCTCCATCAGGGGTCGACGCCAGGGCTTCCTCTGCACCCCCCTGCCCGTTCAGCTGCGGGCTGGGTGGCAGGCTGAAGTGAACCCTGCTGGGCCTCCCCCACCTCCTCCACCATCCTTGAGATCACTGTGGCTGGTGCCCGCCCGGGTCACATTATTTATGGTTGAGGGCTTGCCCCTCTCCCCCTCCCGCCCCCCAATTTTTTTGGAACTTAGCCTTGGAAAAATTTCTCAACCTTCAGTCTCTTGCATAGATTATCCCAGAAGAGGAGGACTTGGACAAGTGGATTCTGGGAAACTGGCCAGTGTGAGGGTGGCAGGTCAGTGGGGGAGGGGCCCCAAACCTTTCTAGAACTGAAGCCAGAGATTAGCACAGGCACTCCAGGTGGGGAACTAGAGGAGGAAATCAGTGCAAGTGTCCTGGTGCCTCTCCCTGCACCACACTGGCACTGGTTGGGGACAAAACACAAGTCCGTGGGCAGCCAGGCCAGATCAGAAGCCAGGAATCCTGCCCCCCCCCCCAGCTGACTTCCAGGGGGTAAAAACCTCAGTTCAGCATCTTGGAGTGCTAGGCTGGGTGACATGGCGGGTGGGGGGATAACAAACCCCTAGAGATGCCAGGGCTTGACCACCCACATCTGTGGGCTCCACAACTCTCAATCCAGCCCCGACTCACACTGGAGGGACCCCTGAGTGAAGCAGCTGTGGGCTGACCCCCAGGTTTACTAGATGACAATGGACTTGTCACCAAGCCTTTCTGAGCCACTTGGCTTTGCCTCTGCAATGGGCTATGCTGATCACCGTTGCAGGACCCCATTTCTGGACTGCAGCAGTGGGCGCCTTTGGACCAAGACTCACCCCAACTGCCCCTCACATACCACGCCCCTCCGGTTCTTGATTACTTCCCTTCTCAAATATCCAAGCTAGAACACAATTTCAAATGCGTCTGCACTGTTTCTTGAAGGCTGCAAGTAGGAAGGGCGGGGAGGGGCAGGGACGGGAATGGATAAGCTACCTAGTCCCCTTTCCTGGGGACAGACAGAGCCCCCTACAGCCACAGGGCCTCCACGCCTCCACCCAGTAACTTTCCACTGGCCTGGAGCTGGCCATGTGTATATGTGGGCTGCATGCTGCCCCAGGTGTGGCCCCCTGGTCCCCTCTCCAGCAGGCACTCAGCCAGGGCAGGGTGGCTGACGCACACTCTGCCTGAGATCCCAGCCGCCTGGAGGCCGATAAGGAGCTCTGGCTTCAGCACATGGGACAGGCTCAAGGGACTGGCCCTGGCTGTGACCATTAGCTGGGCAGTTTCCAAATTACAGAGATGTGGAGATAAGGGCCAAGGGTCCAGGCACTCTGGGCTGAGTGGCCAGGGAGGCTGGGGGAAGGGACATACATGGGTACCTCAACTCCTAGGGCCTCGGGAGGCCTGACTGGAGATAAGACGGGATGTAGCAGAAGATGGGAAAGGCTTAGGAAATAGGTGTGGAAGGCTGGACTAGAGGACAGCCCCTGGTGAGGGCTGGTCCAGCAGCTAGAACGGCTTCCACCAGGCCTCCCCACCTCACTTCCCCCTCAGGCCTGTGGGAACATCACGGGGTGGAAAGAAAGATGGTTGTTCGTCCTGCATTCATTCATTCCCACAGGCCTTCCCGGTGGATGCCGTGTGATGGATTGCCCCCCTCCAGTCCTCCCAGCCAGCTCACTTGCCGTCCCCTGCCTGGGAGCTCAGGACAGGCCCACACTTGGGCACACACCCCCCGCCCCCATCCTATGACCCAGGAGGGTAAACTGAGGCAAGTAATGGGAGCATCCCACTCCTTTCATATTGTCCAGGACCTTAGAACAAGCTCCCGGCCCTAACAGCTGAGAGAGGAACAGCCTGGGACAGCTTTGCCCCCCACCACAGTGCCCTGTCCTCAGGTCCCAGCCACGTCCCTCAGCCTTTTTCCTTACAAATCGTGGTTGCTCAGCCTGAAAGAGAAAGTGAAGCCCCGAAAGACTCAGTGGGGTCACAGCCTCAGCCAGGTTTTCTGGGGTCTCCTTCCCATCTCTGAGGGGCTTCCTCCCACTCATTTCCCAGGTCTGCAAATCCAGAGACGCCCTCAGCCTTGACTGTTCCATTTGGAAGATGGAATTGGGTGCCAGGGGCACCACAGGGGATGCTGTGGCCTCAGATCTGTAGGCCCCCGAGGATGGCATATGTACAAGCCGCAGAGGTCGAGGTGGGGGCTGGCTGCAGGAGAGCGCGGCTGTTTACAGGCTGGCCGCAGCGCGTTTATGTCTGGTTTTGCAGGAGTACAGAGAGGGTCACAGGACAGGGAAGGGACATTCTCCGGAGGAAGGTAGGGATGGGGAGGGCTCCTCATTCCCGACTGGTGCCAAAAAGCTGCAGGAGGAAGGTGAAGATATAGATAATGTCTAAATAAATGTTGAGGGCGCCAAAAATATACTCCTCGGGACTCAGGGAGTGGCGGCGGTTCCCCATGAGCATCTGAGTGTCAAGAGCCAGGAACTGGAAGAGAAGAAAGAGCGAGAAGTCAGAGTTTTCAACCAGCGTGGACACTGAGGGGCTAAGCCGCTGGCTTTATCTCCTGGTGGTTTAGTGACCGTCCTGCTACAGCCCAGAGCTCGGAATGTCCCCAACACCTCCCACCCTTAATTATATCCAGCACCTATTTACTGAGCACTTATTTTGTTCCAGCCGGGGTACAGCAGAGAGTTAGGGGTCCCTGCCCTCTGAAGCTGAAGTCTGGGAGTGTGTGTGTGTGTGCGTGTGTGTGTGTGTGTGTGTGTGTGTGTGTGTGTGTTTCGTGAGATGAGAGTAGCCCCACAGTAATACAAAGTGCTTTCTGGCAGTGCTGAGCGTTAACCAGGAGTCATCTGTCCTGGGTGAGCGTGGCAGCTTAGGCGGACTTCCTGAAGCAGGGAGCGTTCTAGTCCAGACGATCTTCACGTGGTCCCAGGACCTGCTCCACGTTTGAGGGTATGCCCACTTCAGGTAGTTCAGGAGCTTGTTATCTGCTTTACAGACATCAACTCCTTCCAGGAGAATTGCTATCACTAGAGGAAACTGAGGCCAGAGATGTTAACTATTGATCTGAGTTTACTCATGTGGGGAAATGGTGAACTCGGTATTCGAGCAGGCTGGCTCCAGCACCCACACTATTCCGCTAACCATTCCGCTCTGTTGCTCTCCACAGCACCCAGGATTAATGTGTCTCCTGCCTTCCCAGGGGAACCTTTTGGGCCTAACTGATGATTGTACACAGATTGCCTTAGCCACAGCTCCCTCTGTCCCCAACCACCCCTGGCAACCCTTCCCACTGTCCACAGAGACTCCGCCCCTCCCTCAGAGCTTCCCTCTGGGTTCAATCTTGGCGGCAGAAACCCCTTGCAAGCAGCCTATGACATCAGGCAGGCAGGGACATCTTTTGGAGGGTAAAGGCTTCAAAGTCTCCCAGTGTCTTAAAGGGGAAGAACCGACCCCACAGAGATTGAGATTTCTTTAGATTCACGCATGTTCTGTGCCTAGCTCCTTCATTACTTATATGTGGAAGGCCTGTGTTCCTGGGTTCCACACACACCACACACACAGACACACACAGACACACACACACACACACACACACACACACACACACACACCAATGTACTGGGTAACAGATGCATGCCAGGGACTAAGAGTTGGAAACCGTAAGGGACACAAATCTGTGTGTGTGCTTTGGCGAGACTCACTGCTTTGGGGGAGAGCTTCCAGATAATTACTGGAAAGCTGGGTCCTCGTTATAATTAGGGCTATGGAGTGAGAGCTCTTGATTGTTCAAGAGGAAGGTGTTCTAGGAGGGACATGTTATCTGGGGTGTGAAGAAGCATGGGCATTGGCTAGACTGGGGGGTGGTGGCAGAGGAGTTGCTACCTGACCTTGAAGCGTCTACTTGTCCCGAAGGGAGGCTGAAGGATGTCCCGACCCCTTTCCTTCACCCCATCCAAGAACTCCTCCACTCCCAGGACCCAGACTCCCGGGAGTTGTTTTAGATGTAGGCCACAGGGAACCCTGGGAGGTACATCTGGCATTGCCCTCCAGGCTGACGCCACAAACCACAGGGGCCAGAGACACCAACAGGGAGCAAATCCAGCACACGGTACACGAGGTGGGTCACCCTGGAAGGAGCGGCGGCGGCGGCGGCGGCGGCGGCGGCAGAGGGTGATTCTGAGCTCAGTCTGGAGTGCTACCTGACTTGGAAACTCTGTCCTGCTACTCACTCAGTCAGGAGAATGAGCAAGATGCTGAACCTCTTCTTGGCCGGTGAGCCCCTAGCTGTGAAGGGAGATGAGGGCGCTTGCCTCAGGAGGCTGTTGTGAGACGGTGATCACCGTACTGTGTGCGAGACACCTGGCCCACAGCTGGCGCCTAATGCGTGGTAGCGGTTGTTACTGGGGCTCTTCTGGTGTGACTGTGGGAACAGCATCCTCCCAAGAATAGGCAGATACAGCTAATGAGACTCAGGTGGCTCCCACATCCCGTCAGGGAGGCAGAGAGAGCCCGAGGGGAATCCGAACAGCTTTAATAGAGGGAAAATGGGAGCCGTGGTAAGGGTTGAGGGGACCCTGCGTGCAAGAATCAGGCCCCCCGAGCAGCAGCATTAAGGGCAGCCTCCCTCTCTCCCAACCCCCGGACACGGACTGAAGCTGGAAGGCTGAGGTTTGAGTCCTTCGCTCCTCCGTGTTTCAGCAGTCAACTTAGTCATGTGACCTCCGCGCCTTCATTGTACAAAACAGGATGGCCGCAAGGGCCACGCCACCCCTGACTTGTGCAGTGGCGTCGGCCGCCACCATTATTCTTCGCTATCATTTCACTCCGTTCTACCTGGCAGAATGAGATCTGGCTTCCTAAGTGAAATTTCCTCGGCAAAGAGGACAAGCAGGCGGGGGTGTGGGGTGAGGGAACTCCTGTGCTGCTGGCCGTTTCGCTGGGCACAGCTGCCAAGCAGAAGTTAATAAATCGCTGAGCTGGCTTATCAATCAGCAGCGCTTGGTTGATTTCCCGGAGCCTGGTCACCCCTGGGTGAGCTCATGAAATAGAATCTTTCAACCTAGAAGGCTTGGACCCGATCAGGTTTGGGGGTGCCTTTCCAAGGAACACCCACCCAGGGGCCTCCCAGGACAGGTAGAGCTGGCTGCAGAGAACAGTACGATGACCGACCGCTGCTCCTGCCCTTGGTCCCCGGTTCTGGATGCTCATCCCAACGGAGCTAGCTCGCTGGGGTGGCCTGTCCCGAAGGGATTACCGTCCACGGCTGCAGCCTCGTGCCCGAGAGCCAGTTGGAAGCTTTTTACTTATTTGTGCTCACTCAGATTTACTGAGCACCTACTATGTTCCGGGGAACGTGTCCTCAAACAACTGACAGTTAAATGAGGGCCACAAACACCATCAGAATTCCATTATAAGGGCCAGCGAGTCGGCTCGGCAGACAAGGGCCCTTGCTATTAAGCCTGGTGGCCTGAATTTGATCCCTAGAACCCACACGGTGGAGAGAAATGACTTCTATAAGTTGTCCCCCAATCTCCACACACACGTTATGGTATGTACTTGAGCAAGCACAGACACAAGCAAATGTAAAATGGTTTTCAAAATTCCATTATAAGTCCGCAATCTGGGGCGTGCGTGCGTGCGTGCGTGCGTGCGTGCGTGCGTGCGTGCGTGCGTGCATGAGCGCGGGGTGGGGGGGGAGGTAACGGGCTAGCATCTCCCTGGTAACTGAAGCGTTGCCAAGCTTCCGCGCCAACAGCAGGTTACTTTGTTTACAGTTAACATACTAGTTGCAAACTAAGGTCAACGGTTGGCACCTGGAAAGGTAACTCCAGTCCAGTTAGAGGCCAGCTGAACACAGGACTCCGCGGGAAGGGGTGGGATGGGGTCAGAGGCCGCGCAGGGCTAGAATGTGAGGAGTGTGTGACGGCCCTTGTACATGCTGACATGTTAGCTCACTGTCCCCATGTGCGCGGGCCAGTGGGCACTGTCACTCGGCAGCCTCTGAGGCCAGGGGTCTTAGAGAGGAATGTGGCTTGCTGATGGCCGCTTCTGTAGTGCTGGAACCTGACGCTCACCCCTGTTCTGGTGGAGCTGGGGCAGAGTAGGCTTGTGTGTGTGGACCCTGGGCTAGTCCCTGACTCAGCAGGGCTGCGTCTACACCAGCGGATCTCAACCTTCTGCCTGACGCTGTGACCCTTTACTACAGTTCCTCATGTTGCGATGTCCCTCAACCATAGAATTATTTTCATTGCTACTTCATAACTTCATAATTTTGCTTAATGTATTCCTGTTAATGGATCATAATACAAATATCTGATCTGCAGCCCCCGTGAAAGGATCGTTCAACCTTCCCAAAGGGGTCATGACCCACAGGTTGAGAAACACTGATCTACACAGACGCCGGCCTGACCTTGCTACACTGGGAATTACGCTTATATCTGTTGTTTGCTCCCCCCTCAAACATGGCTCAGAGGCGAGCCTGGGGCACTCTGGGAGGGCCACCTACAGAAATGGCAGCGCAGGGCAGGATTGCAGAGCCCTGGGCCGTCCTGGCAGGATGGGTTGTAACAGAGGTCGTAACAGAGCTTTACTGGAAACCACCCAGTCTGTTGACAGGGGCCAGCTAACGAAACTGACGCGGGACCGAGGCGGAAACGTCTCTGATATCCTGCTACCATGAGAAGAAAGAAAGCCGCAGAAAAGCCCTTATCACGTGACTGCACAGAAGCACATGTGACCCAAAAGCCCACAAACAAGCTATAGAACAGTCCAGAGAGAGAGCAACTGCCCTTCACGGTCACCTCTAGGGAAGGTAAGGGGTGTGGTCCAAATGCATGCTTCATCCATATTTAAGATTCTCAAAGACTGAACCCCAGGAGCAGATGTATTCATATATTGTGAAGTATGACTTATATGCGGGATTAAAATAGCACAAGATGGGCTCGTGACTGTTTTTAAATATGTAAGCCTCTGTGACAAATGCCACATTACTGTCCTCATCACTGGTTGACGTGACTGGAGCCCAGAGAGTGTAACCAACTCGCCCTCATCACACAGCCAAGAGGATAGCTCAAGTCTGCTGATCCCAAGTGCCAAGAGAAGCCATGTGGACTGCATGCACGCTGGTGTGTGTATGCGCATGTGTGTGCAAATGTGTGCGCGTGTGCATGGTATAAGAGTGACATAAGAGCCGGGCGGTGGTGGCGCATGCCTTTAATCCCAGCACTCGGGAGGCAGAGGCAGGCGGATCTCTGTGAGTTCGAGGCCAGCCTGGTCTCCAAAGCGAGTTCCAGGAAAGGCGCAAAGCTACACAGAGAAACCCTGTCTCGAAAAACCAAAAAAAAAAAAAAAAAAAAAAAAAAAAAAAGCGTGACCTAAGAAGAGATGCACACATCACCTTTGCTCAGAGAAACATGGGCTTCCTAGCTGGATGGTGCAGAGAACTGAGCCGCTCTCTGGTGCTCTGTCCGCTCCTTTAGAGCCAGAGGGTAACTTTGGCCTTTAGGATGTTCCCCCTACCACTTTGTCTTTAAGAGAGGATCTTGATATGTAGGCCAGGCTGGCCTCCAAATCTCCATTCCCTGCCTCTTACCTCCCGAGTGCTGGCGTTACAAGTGTGCACAGCCACCCCGGAGGGCTTTGGATTCATAAGAAAAGCAGCTGCCAAGCCGGGCGGGGGTGGCGCACGCCTTTAATCCTAGCACTCGGGAGGCAGAGGCAGGCGGATCTCTGTGAGTTCGAGGCCAGCCTGGGCTACAGGGTGAGTTCCAGGAAAAGCGCAAAGCTACACAGAGAAACCCTGTCTCAAAAAAAAAAAAAAAAAAAAAAAAAAAAGAAAGAAAGAAAGAAAAAGAAAAGCAGCTGCCAGGGGCTGTGGGTCTGGCTCAGGCAATAACAGCAAAGAGAAAGCTTGAGGATTGGAGTTTGGATCCCCAGCACAAACATAAAAGCTGTGCGTGTCATGTGTTTGGAATCCCAAGTGCTGGGAAGGAAGAGACAGACAGACAGACCCCCTGGAGCTAGCCAATCGGTACTGGTGAGCTAGTTCCAAGTTCAGCGAGATACAGAGAGCAATTAAGATTGTTGTCTACACGGACTTCTGGCTCCACACTCATGGGCACACACAGACACGTGCACACACATAGAAAAGAAAGAGGCTGGCCTGTCAAGACCCCAGTGCCTCCTAGCTGGCTGCAGGCATGTGGGGCGGCAGGGGAGTGAAGACAGGCTCTGAGTGGAGGCCTGGGCCCCATTTGTTGCCTGATGCCAAAGGAAAGCCTCTTCTCTGACTATCAAAGGCCACACACAACCTTCGTCCTCCAGGCAGGCCACTGGAGGAGCAGGGTCCGGCGGGACTTGCAGCCAGCAGGTTGCAGGTTCCTGGTTCAGGAAGCATTGCACAAATGCGTGTGAAAGTAACCGTGGCCGAGAAGGCAAGACGAGACCCCTGTGCTTGAGAGTACAGGCTGGGAGACCTCAAAGCACGGCCCTGGCCCTGGGCAGCCCACTGTTCCCCTCAGGTAAGGGTTTTAATAACTGGCCACATGCCCTGCCCCTCCTAGGCGCTATACATCATCAACTCATCTTAAAGTCACCCTAAGGGGTGGGTTCTGTCACCGGCCCCACTTAGAGAAACTGAGGCAGAGAGATGTTACCTAACGGGAGCGGCTCACACAGCTGGAACTTGGCACAGAAGCACTCCAAACATGGTGCCCTGGCTCCCAAGCCCTGCCCTATTGTGAGAATGACGGTCAAGGCCGCCATGTGCCAAGTGCTAAGTTTCTTTTTATTTCCATTGTACATGGCCTTCACAATAGACTTGTGCATGTACAGAAAATCAGCTCCATTTTAGAGACAGAGAGGTCCAAGGTCAAAGCTTCAAAGGTCATACTGCGGTAAAGATGAGCAAGGCCTCGGATGGGGCTTGGTGGGGGTGTTCCTTCCGGTCAGCGGAAGGGCTTCTCCTCTCTACATGCCCATTGGCCTGTCCCATTACGTCTCTGCTTGGCTCTGCCGTGGACCCAAGAGTTGGGATTCCTCCCTACAGGGAGGTCTCTTGCCTGCTTTGGCACAGTATCCTATCCACCCTGGCCCCTCCCCTTGGGGACAGGGGTTCCTTTCCCCTCCCCTGGCAGGCTGCTGCGACCATTCAGGTGTGATGAGGGTGTCTGTGGGAGGGTTAGTCTCTCAGGAGGTGAGACTGTGGTGATGACCAGGAAGTAGACCCCAGGACAGCCAGCTCACCACACCCTCCCCCTACCTCTGAGCCAGCCACCAACTTTCACACAGCTTGGGGAAAATAGTATCTCCTGCATCAGAGGAAGGTAACAGGAAGGAAAGTCCTCACATACTTTTGAGGCTTATAAACTCCTCAGAACAAGAGAATGAGTTTTGGCAACCTTGAGTTTTGGTAACCTTGGGCCCGTGGGGCTGGTTTTTACTTCGCATCGTTGCCTGGATTTGGGGAAGACCCGGCCTACACTATTACCCTCACTAGAAGACCAAGTGAGAGGCAGAGTAGGGAGGGGGAGACTAGAGAGTTCCCTCAAACTTCCGAGACGCTCAGGGTTGGCTTAAACTGTGGTCAGAGAGCCCAGAATCTCTGTGGGGCTGGGTGGACTGAGCAGTCTAAAGCTCCCTCTGGGGTGACAGGCTAAGAGGACCTCTCTAGGTCCATAGTCCCCCATTTCTGTTTCCCTACCTTATAAAGGGCAGGGCTGAGTCAGGAGGACTGTGATATCCTCTGTGTGTGTGTGTGTGTGTGCGTATGTATGTGTGAGAGCATGCACAAGTGTATGAGTTTGTGTGGTGTGTGTGTATGTGTGTGATTGTGAGTGTGCACATGTGAGTGTCCATAGTGTGTGAGTGTGCAAGTGTATGAGAGTGTGGTGTGTGGTATGTGTGACTGAATGTGTGTGTGAGTATGCATGTGAGTGTGTATGTGTGAGTATGAGTATGTATTGAGTATGTGAGAGCATGTGCAAGTGTGTGTGCATATGTGAGAGTGTGTGTGTGTGTGTACTTGTGTGAGAGAGAGAGAAAGAGAGAGAGTATGTGTGTACATACACAACTGTTCTCTCTGGGCCTCAGGGGTCAGCACCCCATACAGTAAACTTCACTCACTCCTCAAGCCTCACAACATCCGGTCCTTACACAGCCTTCCCCGATACCCGCTCCCTGACGTGGAGACACAGCACTAGTGTCCACTGGTCCCCCGACTTCCGGCCTATCCACTCGGCTATCTGCTGGTTTTCCCACAGTGCGGGGACTGCCATCTTTCCTGCCTACTCTCAGTGGCTCCCCAGGTCCTCCACCAGGCTGCCCTGGGTCAGAGGCAAAGCTTTCTTCCTAGTGCCCCTGAGTTCTGAAGGCCCGTGTCTGATTTCTTCCCTGGGTTTCTGGGACTTGGCTTCCTGCTTTGGGTGGCTGGGAAGACTTAGGAAGGTCTGCCAAGTTTCCAGGCGCGGGACCTGAAGGCTCAGCTGTCACTAGAGACAGAGCAGCCAGGCTCTTGACCCACCCTGCACAGTTTCTGCCCAGCCCCACACCTCTGCCCCATGACCCTAGCCTGGCCCGTGAGTTCACCTCTCAAGAAAGCACCCAAGGAGAAGGCACTGGCCGGGAGAGGATGGCGGAGCCACTCGGAGCTGACATCTTTCAGCTGACTCATCCATTTCTACTGGCGTTTTGTCCTGTCCTGGCACCCAGAAAGGGGTCGGGGTCGGGGTGGGGATGCAAATTCAAGACTTCCTGACGTGAGCCAAAGCTGGACACGGGAGAGACCCAGGAGGGGCCTGCTTCTCGAGGCTGGACCAGAGGCTCGTGGGGCCTTGGCTTCCAAGCCAGGTGGCCCTACCCTGAACGATGGAAGAGTCTCAGAGTGGAAGCTGAGGGATCAGGGAGAGAGACCCATTGGATGTTCTCAGTCTCTGTAAAGCCCAGGCTGGTGGGACAGGGGTTCAGGGCCTCATCTGACGCTTCTCCTTATCCGTTCCTCATACTTCCTTGACCAGGCAGGAACCAGGCCGGGAGGTGGTGGTGTGTGCCCCGCTGTCTTGCCTGACTGCAGAGCAGAGAAAGGGTCCCATTGTGCCACTGAGCCACAAAAGGCTAAGTGGGAGATGAAGAGGCACTGGGCTCCAGCTGGGGGTGGGGGGGCAACAGATCCCACAAACCGGTGACAGTGGAAGAGGCCAGTAGGGGCCAGCCCAGAGCACTAGGCAGGGGTTAATGAGAAGACACAGGGATCTCCTTCTGGGGCAGCTGCTGAAAGGCATGCATCATGGCCCCCGAGGGCCGGTCTTCCCTTCTCTAAGCAGAAGGGCCCACCCACATACTCTCTCAACTATTCTTTATGTAACTTTCGAGATGATCCCAACCAAGGCTTTTGGATGCGTTGATTGACTGAGACATTATGGGGGTCACTGGGCACCCACGTTTCTTCTCCTCCCTGTGACTCACAGGAGACAGCTGGGCCAGTGCACATTCAGCTGCGCACCTGGGCCGTCCCAGCACCTCAGACATGCCCTGCCCCCACCCCACTCCCCAGGCATCCATTCACCCCACAGACATCTGTGGGGGGCTGCTGTGCACCTATGCTGTCCCAGGTGTCGGGACTATATCAAGGAACAAACCAGCGTGGCGGCGTGCGAGCCCCATTCTCAAGGAGTTTAAATTCCCCTTGAGTCAGAGAACCACACAGATCAGAAAACCCCCAGAACGTGTCCGAGAAAGAGATGGGCTGTCTAGGGTTAAGAGTCCAGGGGCAGGGCACGAGTGTGGAGGCGCTCGCTCTGTGCTGTGAAGGAAGCAAAACACGGAGGGAGTAGAAGCTGGGAGGGTGGTCTCGGGGGACAGAGGAGCAGGTCAGGTGTGGAACCCTGGGTGTGGAAGGACTGCCTGTTACACCCAGGCAGCAGGGGACCCGAGTGGACGCAGCAGGGGGGGGGGAGGGGGGATCAAAGGGGAACACCGGGCCGCTGGATGCCAAGGAGAGAGTGTGTGTGTTCTCACCCCTGCCTGCTCGCTGGACCAGAGAGGTGGGCACAGCACGGGAGGCTGCAGGGGACAGCTCAACAAGCCTGGTGGGAGGCGATGGCACCTGACACTGGGAGAGAGGGGCCGAGAAGCTTGGCAGAGCGCTTAGGCTCTGGAGAAGGGCGAGAAGCCACGAGACCCTTGCTGAGTCCGGTGTGTTAGGAAAGGGGCAGAGCAGCCAAGGAATTTGTCCTGAGTGGGAACAATGAGAGAGGCTGGGGGAAGAACCCAGAGGCTGGGGCAGGGGGCAAAAAATAGTTGTTTGCATGTGTTATAGGCTGAAGGGTCTGTTAGATGGCACATGGGCATCCCGACTAGGCTACTGAACATTCTAGTCGGGAACTCAGACACTAGGGCTGGAGGTGAAAATTCACAGTCATCAGTCTAAAGCATAATACAAAGCACTCAGGCTGTCTAGGCTCCTGAGGGAAGGAGAGGGAAAGAGAAGACTCGGGGACCCAGGGGCTGCTAAACAAAAGCCAGATGCAAGAGACTTGGAGGATGCTTCTGGGAGAATGAACAATGAGTCAGATTCTGCTGAGCTAGGCGCAGGAGGGCTGAGGCTGCTGCCGCATGGAGGTTGCTGGTGAACTACCGGATGCTAGCACTCTGCAGCGTGCTCAGTGGGCTGGGGAAGCTCAGAGGTAGAGCTCATGCTTTGCATGCACGAAGCCCCGACTTCAGACCCTGGTACTGAAAAGGCACACACGACAGGATGGGAGCAGACAGCTGGAGGAAGCGAGGCTGGGGGTGGGGCACTGTGGGAGACGAGCATGGTTTCTTAAAGAGTTTTTGCTATATATGAGGAACAGAGAATGGGCCAGGGCTTTAGTGAGATGTGGGTTAAGAGTATTTTGTGGTTTCTACTTTTCTTTTCTTTTTTTTTTTTTTTTTGGTTTTTTTTTGAGACAGGGTTTCTCTGTGTAGCTTTGCGCCTTTCCTGGAACTCACTTGGTAGCCCAGGCTGGCCTCGAACTCACAAAGATCCGCCTGCCTCTGCCTCCCGAGTGCTGGGATTAAAGGCGTGCGCCACCACCGCCCGGCTTCTACTTTTCTTTACATGGGAGAAATTACGGCATGTTTCCATGCTGACACCAAGGTCTAGGGGAAGTCCACACATGATACACTTGGTGATGGTGGTGGTGATGGTGATGATGATGATGGATCTGATGATGGTGGTGATGGTGATGATGGTGATGATGATGATGATGGTGATGATGATGATGATGATGGTGATGGTGGTGATGGAGAGGACACACCTCCCCCCAAGGTGACCACAGAGGCACTGGACACCAGTTTCAGGACACCTCAGTCCTGGGCCTGGACCTGTCTTTTACTGGCCACGAGACTCAGCCAGCCCCACCGCAACTTAACCCTCAGGGCCTTCAGTGAGCAAGGCGGTTCTTAGAAGACCAGCCTTGCTTCCTTCCCTGGATTGTGGTAGAGACGCAATGAGGCAATAGGTGTGAAAGTGTTCTACAGGACGCCATGGGTGGGACAGAGGGCTGGGATTATTTTTGTTATTCTAATAACACAAGAGATTATTAAGCAGACTTAAAGGCTTAGTACCATCCACCCAGCCCTGCCTGCCTGCATAGATAGCTTCCATGCTTGCTGCCACCTGCCCCTCAGGGAGCAAAGTGTATGCCCTGGCCCTCCACAGATGCCCGCTCTCCTCCAACTCCACCGGCCTCCCTCTGCCTCTCCTGTCCCTAGCCATGACTGCTCTCGGGGGCCTCCTGATGCTGCTGCCTGGGTCTGTGGCCCTGGTTGTTTCCGCCTTCTTCCAGTTCCTTCTCAGGGACTGATCTTTGCTTGAGAACATATGACCTGGAAGGAGGAACGCTCGTCCAGGAGCCAGAAGTGGGTGTCCCAGGGTAACCACTTTATCTAGGACTTAGGGGTTCCCAAGTGCTGACACTGGGGTTGGTACTACATAGATGCAGAACCCCTGAGTCTTGGTCTCAGAACTGGTCTTGACTTCAGCGAGACTGACAACTCAACCCTGGGGTTTCTGATGCGGAAGATGCCTGGCTTCACTTGGCAGGACTTTCTACTGCAAATTTTCTAAGTAGCCAAGGATGACTTTAAACTATGATATTCCTGCCTTTGCCTCCCACATGCTAGGATTACAGGTGTGCGCCACCCAAGACAGGGCTTTTTGTGTGGCTTTGGAGCCTGTCCTAGAACTCGCTCTGTAGACCAGGCTGGCATGGAACTCACAGAGATCTGCCTGGAAAGAGGCAATTCTTATATCAAGGTTGTTGACCTGCCTGGGATGTATTAGACATTCTTGTCATCCATGAGTCTGGAATTTGTAACTGAACTTGGAACTCTGGCCACTTAGCAGAGCTGAGCAACCTGGAGAAGGAGGAAGTCTGGCCATTGTATCATTGGCAATAGACGTCTATTCGGGTGGCTTCCCATGAAGATGTCATGGACATCTTGTCTCTTGGGTGATCCTGGGGCACATATTCAGGTGCTTGGGGGCTACCTGACCAAAGGATATGTTGGGCTGCCTTGGGCAGATATGTCTTGGTCATGCAGTCTGGGCACCTGCTTCTAGACAGTTCCCACCCGGCCTCTGCCTTTCGATGGGCCTCTGGAGCCAGATGTCCGAGTTCTCAGCCTTGTCCTACCATTCCTAGGATGCCAGGATCACCTTGGCGTGTTATCTGACATCGCTGAGCTTCCTCTTCATTGTGATCTCAGAAGAGCAGAACCTATCTGCTAGGTGTGGTGTGAGGATTGGGAACAAGGGAAAGATGGCTGGGAAAATGAGTGCTCAGTATTAGCTGAACCCCAGGTGCTGTGGCGCACGCCCATGAGGCTGAGGAGGGAGGATGGCAAGGTCAAGGCTAGTTTGTTTTTGTTTGCTTGTCTTTTGGTTTTTCGAGACAGGGTTTCTCTGTGTAATGGTCCTTGGCCGTCCTGGAACTCGCTTTGTGGACCAGGCTGGCCTAGAACTCACAGAGCTCCTCTGCCTGCCTCTGCCTACCGAATGCTGAAATTAAAGGTGTTTGCTACCACTGCCCAGCGAGGCCAATTTGTTTTAAAAAGGCAAATAAGTAAATAAATACATAAATAAATTAGCTACTACTGTTAAGTGAATTTGGTGAGAACAGCAAAGAACAAGGTCCCTCGAATGGAGCCTTTCATGAAGCATGTGAATCTTCCCTGACCACCCTAGGACCATAATAACTTGGTCCACACAGTAGGACATCCCCGGGCTCTGCCCCTCTTCTTAGTCCTGCTCTGGTAGGCAGCTTTAAGCTTACTGCTTCACGCTCCTGTACCCAGCTCAGAGAGCAGGTCTTGGACACCAGACGGAATTCCCTGAACGTGGTACTGCACCAGCCCCACCCTCAGATGCTGCAGAAAAAGCTTCCAGAGAGACAGTGAGGAAAACACAGGTAGAAGAGCCATAAAGTCGAGAAGGTGGCCCCAGAAGCTGGGCCAAACTCACCAACGTAAAGACGCACGCTCCTAGCACGGCGTAGATGGCGTGGAGCCAGGGAACCTGTGGGTACAGGAAGGACGGGCTTAGCATGTGGAAAGGGCAGCTGGTCGAAGGGCCAGGGGCTGGGGAGAGGGCTCAGTCCAGAGGATGGAGGAAGCGGGGTAATTTCTCGCCAGCACACTCTCTAAGCAGCCCCAGGACTGAGAAGGGCTTGTGATTCTCTGGGCGCTCACAGTGTAGGGCAGAGAGACCCCAGGGTAATCATGGGGAGACCTGCAGGGAGTTCTCACAGACCTGATATTTTTCCCTTCAAAACACAGCCCCAGGCTCAGGCTGGCCACGGGTGACTCATCCTATCTGTTATCCTCCCAGCCTGAGTCTGGCTCTAGGCTCCCCCAGCTGTCCCCATCCATCCCTGCTCTATCTGGGGTCTGCCTGTCCCTCTCACGGAGAGCTCTCTGTCTCAGTCTTGGGAGCAAGGGCTCACGTGGAAGGAGTCAGTTGAACTTGAGGGTGGGGGTGGGGTGAGGGGGTAGGGGATAGGTATGGAGGTGGAGGCACCTGGAGTCTCTGCCAGATAGCCATGAAGGGCCTGCCTCGGGAGGCCAGAACAATGCCCTTCCCAGTGTGTGCTCACCCCCGGATTGTGCATGCCTGCAACTATAAGGTGCTATGTTAGCACTGCCCTTTGTGGAACGCTTCTGGAAAACTTTCCAGAAGACTCCGGGAAATAAAGGCGTCCCATCAGCTCAGTGTGGGTCAATAAAGGGTTCTTTGAAGTTCAGGGGCCCTTCCTGCAGCCCCCTCCCCATCCTAGACACATAGAGGCCTCTAGGTCAGCTCCGGCCCCTCCCTTTGTCAACAGGAGCCTGGGAAGAGCCAAAGAAATGCCAGAATCAATCTTGACATCCTCGACTGGGTGCCAACTACCCGGAGGCTGGGGCTGGGCGGGATGGAGGTAGGTTAGAGGGGATGAGGAATGCCATCCCAGCTTGGCAGACAAGAGGCAATGGGAGATCGCATACAGAATGTGGCTGGAGAGACTGCCACTGAGCCCCTGAATAGACCCAATGCTTCCCTTCCTGTGTTCCCAGGACTCACACCACCTGTCACGTCCCCAGTCTGTCCCCCAGCTTTGGTGGCTTCAGCTCCTGCACAGCAGGCCAGACGCCGGTGGGTGGGTGGGTGGGTGGGTGGTCTGTGAGATGAGGTGGAGAGTCTGTCTCTGCCTCACTCCCCTCCGCCTGGCCAGCCCGATTCTGCCTCTTTGGGCTTGGCTGGTCCCCCAGGAGGTCCCCTGAGCCCGGCGGGCCCCTGGATCCCCAGTGTATCTTTCTCAGCTATGGCTCTCTCCCCCCCCCCCCCCCGCCCCGTCTGCAGGGGAGGGAAAGTGAAGCCGGATGCGGCTCATGAGCTGGGCAGGTGCCCAGGCCG
The DNA here is from genome assembly GCF_049852395.1 of Peromyscus maniculatus bairdii. Taxonomy (NCBI): domain Eukaryota; kingdom Metazoa; phylum Chordata; class Mammalia; order Rodentia; family Cricetidae; genus Peromyscus; species Peromyscus maniculatus. Next base: position 69,223,656 of record NC_134871.1, read on the forward strand.
CCAAGAAAAGCCTCCTTGTTTGCTTGTGTGTGCTGCCAACACACCTAGGGCAGGTGCCAGGAGGGCTGGCCAGGGTGGCAGGCTGTGGGGCTTTGGCCCCGGGCCTGCCCTGAAGGGGTAGGAGAACAGGGCACCCTGGGCATCGGGCCGTCCCCTCTCTCCTCCCGGGCCTGGAGGCTGGGGACTCACGTATTGGAAGGGCAGGAGGATGGCCAAGAGGAGTCCGCTGAAGAACAGGGTCATGAGCATCACGAACAGCACACCTTGGCAGGAGGTGAAGTCAAACTGTGGGGCAGAGGGGACCATCAGCACCGGGCCTCAGCAACGTGCTGGCCAGAGGCTGAGACCCGCCAATTCTGTGCTCACCCCAACAGCCCAGTATATCCCTCTTCCGGGAGTTATCCCCAGAGCCAACTCAAACCCCGGCCTCTCCTCAGCCCCACGTGGATCCCTGACCCATGTGCCCTCCCCTGCCCTCAGGCCCCAGGGCTGACCTTGGTCTGGAAGCTGAAGATGGTCACTGAGAGGCAGACAAGGGCCGTGATGCCCAGGCACATCAGCACAGATGTGGTGTTGTAGTAACTGAGGGTGGACACGGGGTCGGTGGGATTCCGCTTTCCCCATCCCTCCTCACAGAGCCACCCTTCCCTGCCAGAAGCTGACCTCATGACCTGCAGTCCCAACCTGCCCCCTTCCCAGGACCTCCCACTCTCAACTTCCCCAGGCTTCTCTGTCCTTGAACACTCTCGAATGGGGCGAAGGGTCTAGAACAGGCAGAGTGGGGTGCATTTGTGTCCGTGTCTGGGGGCAGTTTGCACCGTCAGGGGCTTTAAAGCCACAGCTCACTCTCCGCCATCCCTTACCCCAACCCTGCCCACCTGCTCAGGGCTTGGAGCCATTGGTAATGTAGTGCCTAAGGAGGCAAGCGACTCCAGGCCAAAGCGGCCTGTCTGCTTGAGTCCTTCCCCCACCCAGTGGCTGCCCGGAAAGATGAGATTTATGGGGTGGTGTTCTCTTCAGGTATGGCCAGACCCTGGCTGCACGCCTGCCTGGGACACCCTGTCCCGTTTACCTGGACAGCATCCCAGTGAGATAGGCCATGGACAGGGTCTGAAAGAAAAGCAGGGTGAAGGAACATTACTGCATGTGGACTTGGGGGCTCCGCCGGGCACTCTCAGGGCCCCCCGGCCAGCCTGCAGGCAGCTCGGGAGGGCTGTGCCTGGATCTCACGCTGCTGCATGTGGACTTGGGGGCTCCGCCGGGCACTCTCAGGGTCCCCCGGCCAGCTTGCAGGCAGCTCGGGAGAGCTGTGCCTGGATCTCTTGGCAGCCCTGCTCTTCCCGTGAGAACCCCCACTAATTCTGGCTGGAAGTCCCACACAATCTCCCCGGGACAAGGGACTGGGCACAGAAATGGCTTCGTCCCATTCAGAAGGGGAGGGTGGAATGGTCTGGTAGACGAGAAGTTCAGCACTTCTGTCCCACCAGGAACCTCACATTGACACCCCCAGTCTAGACTCCCCGGCCTTCCAACCTCCGTTCCCACTCAGCGTCTGTCCCCCAGCTCACCCCAGTCACTTACAAAGATGGCCAGCAGAATCAGGTTCCAAGGGAAGTGTCTCCTGCAAGGCAAGCCACAGGTCTCAGAGGCCACTCGAGCCTGTGGGACCCTCTGCGCACTGTGGGACCTCTTCACTCAAACCCTCTGATGCCCACACGGGCCCATCTGCCTCAGAGGCCCAAAGTGAAGGGCAGAGGGGCTGGCCCATCTGACTGCCGTTCAGAGACCCATGCGGCCCTTTCCCGGCTGCACAGCCCCCTGGCGGAAGGCAGGGCTCAGAGCAGATGTTTGGTCCTACAAACAGTTCCACAAGTAGCCCCCCAAGTCACGATCATTCATACCTGGGTCCAGAGCAGCAAGCCAGAGTCAGGTAAGTTGCAAAGAACACGGCACTGTGAGAAAGAGAGCCAGGTGAGCAAATCGGAGGGTCGCTCCCGAGGCCCTCTCCCTAGTCCGGTTGCTCCTACTCCGGTCCGCCACCCTACCCAAACTGCACCAGGCAGGGTGGCAAGAGCAGAGGGAAGGGCATGGCCATCTTAGGACTGGGCAGTGGGTAGGATGGTAGCCCAGTTCCCAGGAGACATTGGTAGTCGGGTGGGGCAAGCCTACTTCCAGCATATTTAATCTTGGGAGCTACAGCCTTCTGTTTCTCACCACTCGGCACAAGTGGCCTCAGGGACGTTTGCTGTTGTTTGTGTGTTTCCTGAGGCAGAGTCTCCCTAGGTAGTCCAGGCTAGCCTTGAACTAACTCTCTCTCTCTCTCTCTCTCTCTCTCTCTCTCTCTCTCTCTCTCTCTCTCTCTCTCTCTCTCTCATCCTCCTCCTTTTAGCCCTTAGTGTCCTGATACTGCAGACTTGCATCACCTCACCTGGCTAGGAAACCTTGGAAAGTTCATCCCCCAGGACCTGAGTAGACCGCTCAGTCATACTACACAGGGGCTGAGAGAGAGCTCAGTGGGAAGCCTGAGTGGCCAGCATGCATGAACACCTGCCTTCAGTGCCTAGAACCCAGGTGAACATGTATGCTGGCCATGGTGGCAGGCCCTGGGATCCCCCCCTCCCCCCCTCACTGGGAGAGGCAGGGAGAGGAGACTTCCTGGGGCGCAGCTCCCTGGCCAGCCAGTCCAGCCTCGGTGGTGAGACACTCTGTTTCGAAGGAGTCGGATGGCTTTCCTGAGGATGACACCTAGAAGTGGCTTCCAGCCTCCGTGTGCACAAATGCACATGCACACCCACACCAATCCATGGGCACACATGTGCACACCCATATGCATGCATTAAAAAAAAAAAAAAGCTCATGCCAGGTATCGTCGTATGGTGATGCAATCCTAGCAAGGAGGTACAGGCGAGAGGATCAGGGATTCAGGGTTATCCTGATCTACTTATGGAGCCTGAGGCCAGCCTACTCCATGTGAGACCCTGCATCAAAAACAGTAGATAAGTCTAAAGCAAACTAAAAGCTACCATAGAAAATATTTTTGTGTGCTGGGTAGACTTTTATTTATTATTTATTTATAGTTTTTGAGACGAGATCTCACATATGTACCTCTGACTGGCCTGGAACTTAGGCACAGGCCAGGAGCACTGGGCTTGATGTTTGTTTGTTTTGACAGTGTCTAATGAATATTGACATGATCTTTCTTTCTTTACATGTCTCCTTTACAGAAGAGGCCAGGCGACTTGTCCGAGGTCACGCCACTGTCCTGTTGTGAAGGACTAGGTAGGTGCTCCGGTTGCCGGGAGCTAGCCCCTACCAGCTAGCCTCGGCTACACACTGCCTGCTCACATCGCTCCCTGCAGCCATCCTGCTAGCTGCCTTTTTAGTGCTCTGCCTTTCCAGGCTGCGGGCTCAGCACGGACCGGCCTGCCGGCCCCTGGCAGGGCAGGAAGTGGAATCAATTTCTGGATCCGGCAGCCATGTCCAGTGGGAAGTGGCTGGAGGGTGGCTGACGGCTGAGAGGTTTCTGGAAAGCGAGGGGGCAAAGACCGGGCGATGGTAGATGGAGAATGAGCTCCCGAGACGGCTCGCCTGCCAGTGCGTGGCCTCCGCCCTCAGCAGGGCTTCGGCATGGCCAAGCAGCTCTGTCTTTCCCCATCTCTTCAGCATGTTACCCGCCCTCCATAAGAGCAATTCCAAACAGCCTCCTCCTTCCCCAAACCTCCCAGGCTGCCTCACTCTCTGTTATGTTCCAGAAAGATCTGAGATAATGAGGTGTGGCCCATCACCTGAAAACCTCACGTGGCGCTACCAGACTTCCTATCCCTCACCCCTTTCCAGGCCAATCCCCCCAGCCTGGGTTTTGGGTCCCAGGCTCTCAAAAGCCCAGTGATGGCTTACTTTAACACTCCCCCCTCCCTGGGGGGGGGTCACCTCTTCTCCCACGTCTACCTCCCTGGCCTCGCCTCATCTGCACTCAGCGTCCTCCCTAGCTCCAGCGACTCTGCACCCTGTGTATTCTCTGCTCACACTGCCTCTTCTCCATCTCTTCAACCCACCCAGCAACCTGGCCTCAGCCCCACGTCACGTCACGAGAGCTGGCTTGGTCACGCCAGGGTGACCTTGTTGAGTTCAGCTGTCACTCTTTGGTCTTTACATTAGCTGACTTCTCAATGTCTGGTCACTCCTATTGGTTCCACAATGACACACTTTCGGGTCCCCTCCTCCCTTCCTGGCCACTCCTCCTCAGTCTCCCTTATGGAGCGTCTAAAGGAGCTGATGTCTTCAAGGTGGACTCCTCCTCCTTGGTCCCACTCTCCCTCGGGAGGCTTGCTCACCAGGAGGACGGACCCACCCTTTGGAATGGGTGTTCATTTGCCCTTCTCAGCACTAGGCTGGGCAACCAGATAGATGCTCCGGCCACCGGTAGCTTTTCAGAAATGCATCAGACTCAAGGACATGGAGCCGAGCTCTGCTGTTCTCTCTGTTCCCGAACCCCCACCGCTGAGAACTCCATGCAACTGTCAAGTCACCCAGCCAGAGGCCTCAGCATCATTCCTGGCGCTCGCCCTACCACGCCTAATTAATCACCTGGATCTGCTCACCCTCCCACACAGACCTCACTCTTCCCTCGGTTGCCAACACCTCCCTTTGAAGTTGGGTCACCTCTTTCTCTTCTCTCTCAGACCGGGACTGTAGCCTTCCAGCCTTCAGCCCAGCCTCTTCTCTACCCTCCACACCACAGGCCGATCAGAGCACATATTTTCCCAGGACAGTTGGCAATGCCTTCACCACCCGCCACTGGCTCCTCGTCTCGGCTGTCACCATACCTCCGTCCCCCCTCCCCGCTTCTCATCACAACCTGTTCTGCACCCTCCAAACATGCCCGCCACTCCACTGACAGGATGGAGACTCCCTCTTCTACCTGGCTTCCTCTGGAGCATAGACACAGCTCTGGCTGCAGCCTGCACCCCTGCCTTGGCCAGCTCAGCTCACAGGACCCCCTGCTCCCCCGGAGCCCCTCACACGGCCCCCTGCTCCCCCGGAGCCCCTCACAGGGCCCCCTGCTCCCCCTGAGCCCCTGGAGGCCAGCTTGTGACTGACTTCTTTCTCCTACCATCTAACCTGGAGCCTGACACCCAGGAGGCACACTCTTCAAATATTTCTGGACGAAATGGAAAAGCCAAACAAAAACAATAACAAAACAGACAGTGCAGGAATGCAAGCTTACAGCCTGGAGGCTCCGCTGCCATCGGATGCCAGGTGCCGGAGCTGTGCCCACCCTGCCCATGTGGGACAGCAGAACTCTCCTATCCATCCCTGGTGAAAAGTACCCTCTCCTCATGGTCTCACTGTTCAACATTTCAACAACTATGACAATAACAGAACTCTTGGCTGTGGGTCTCCTGTCACTGTCCAGACCGGAAGCTTCCTGAGGGCCTCTGGCCCTTTCCTCTGTGTTCTTCCACCCTTAAGAGGGGCATCAGAAGGAAAGGGCAGAGAGACTCAGGATGCCAAGACCATGGCACAGCTTTGGAGTCTGGTACCGGAAGTCCTGCCTCATGCCCGCTACGAGTCTGTGGCTACGGACAAGGATTTAAGAGCCATGGTCCCAGAGCCCTGCTCGGCAGAACAGGAAGACTGCTCCCCAGCTCCGGGAGACCTGGTGGGAGGGTACAGCACTCAGCACGAGCGTGGCACTGGGCTGGACTCGTGGATGGGAGCTGCCACTGTCATTAGAAGCTGGCTGAGTGACAGCTTCCCCGAGCCACCCCCACCCCAGCCCCAGCTTCACGCTTCTCCTCCTCTGCCTGCTCCTCTCTCATCCTTCTGCTCTGCCATAGATACCACACTCGGCAGGAGCAATCAGACAATCAGGCAAGAACCCAGTGGAGAGGGAGACGGCAGGGACCTTGAGAAAGCCAGAGCCGTGGAGGCAGAAGGGGGTAGGGTGTGTGTGTGAGCAAGAACAGTCTGGTTTCGTGCTGAAGCCTCAGCCCCAGGGCCTGGGACAGTCTGTGTAGTGTCAGGATGGGAACCGAGACTCGGGTGAAGGCCAGGGACCAAAACCATTGGCCTTCCCTGGTTGACTTGCCCTCACACTCAGGGTTAGGGCCAGCAGACCACAGTGGGCAAGAGTGTGGTCATCGAGCAGTTCCAGTTTTCTACCTGGCTCTGATGCTCAGGCAGCAGCTTCTCTGCCTCAGCTTCCTCATCTGTGAAATGGACATTGTAACAGCGCCTGCTTAGCAGGGCTGTTAAAGGGAGGGTTGAAAACTAGACTCGAAACACGTGGCATGGCGCCTCATGCATAGAAAAGACCTGTTTTATTCTCGCTGTTATGAATGCTGTTCCAACAGGAAGAGACAAACGGGGGAGCCCTCAGGGAGCATTTGATACGCTGGAGGTGAGGTGAGACCTGAGAGGGTGAAGGGGCAGGATGGGGAGGCTAGAGGGGTGTGGAGGGTAGGGTAGACCCTCAGGCAGGCCTTCTGCGGGAAGCAGAGGCATACTGGTGGGGGAACTCTGAACAACAGCAGTGTTGTGCTGTGTCCCAGGAGAGCACAGTCCATGCCCACGTCACACCTCTCTCCACCTGCTCCCACCTCAGAGCACCGCTGCTTTCCACTTGACCTTTACCAAGGCCAGACGCTCACTCCCCCCCACCCCCCACTTCCTCTTCAGCAGAGTGCAAACGTACGCCACGCTGTTCCCGCCACTACACACTCAGGACATGGAGTCCCAAAGACCGTCCTAGAAGAGGGGTCCGGGACACCCATTCCAAGGTCTCGGGGGAGGGCCTGAGCCTACCAGATGGCACTGACGTGCTGGGAGCCATGCCAACCTGCTGTGTGGGCTGGCCAAGGTGGCGGTCCCTGGGGCCTCATTAGCTGTACATACAGTGCCTCCCAACTCCTCAGGACTCAGCCCTCCCTCCCTCTTGGGATGCTGACTGTCCCTCTGTCCTGTGCCCTAGGAAAGGCTCTGTGCGTGGATGTCTTCACCTCTGGAATCCTGGGACGTTTCCTTGCTGTTAGTCTGCGGTCCACTCGAGCCAATTCTAAGCCCACTGTGGTGGTCTTAGGCTCCGGTGGCTCAGAGGGCCTTGGGCTGAGCTCAGCTCTGCCCTCGGTGCCTATGGAAGAACAGGCTGGGCCGGTCAGTGTGCGCACTGCTCTGCCACGCTCTGTCTTCACGCTCGGCCCTCTGAGATGGCCTTCTGTCCCTCCGTCAATCTAGCCCCTAATGTAGGGAACACACCTCAGTGTTCTCACTCCCCTCCTTTCTTATCCACATCTCTCTCACAGCCCGGTCCACCCTGTGATCCCCCCGCCACCTCTGACAACTCCTCTGCAAGCTCCTTTGCATACATCATACCAGCCACTACCTTCCCCTGCAGGCAGAGGCCGCCTGCCCAGTAGCCCCAGTACAGGGCCGGCTCATATGGGATGCCAACGGGGACCATGGAGAGAGCAATTTTCTGAGTCTAGGATGGTTCTGGTCTGGAAGCATCCAAGATTTTTCCTTAGTTACCAGGAAGGAGGGTCTGAGTCACCTAACCCTCCGGCCTCCTCTTGCAAGTTGCCCGCCATGTTCCTTAAAGAGTGCAGGACTAGTAGAAGCCAGTGGCTGGAGGGCGGAAGGGAGACTGCCAAGCAGAGGGATTAGGAGCACAAGACTTAACTTGAACCCAGCTCCATCACTGACTAGCTGTGTGACCTTGGGCAAATTACTCAACCTCTCTGAGCCTTAAGGTTTTCTGAGGTAATCATAGCCAGTCGATTTGAGAATCAAATGCAATACTACACACCAAGCACACAAAACAATGCCCAGCCCTTAATTAGGCATTCTGTAAGTGGTGGCTCTCATGATTAATAATTTCATAAGCATTAATAACAATGTTAATAAGAGAAGCAACATTATCATTAGAGAAGGTCAAGGTGTTCCAGCCCCTTCCCTTGCAGGGTCAAGGTACCGGCTCTCTCCAGCCAAGGCTCTTGCCAACCTGTAGAGGGGCTGTCACCCCCCCACACACACACACACCTCCAGTTGTCCTGTCAGATCTGAACAACTCAAACGTTGACCCTGGCCATGCTATGGGCCTTTGAGGTCCTCCCCCTGGGGTGTGGGAAGGCTGTGGTTTGGATCTATCAGAGCACAGTGGGCATTTCTAGGCAGGGGTCTGGGGTGGGGCATACTCACTAGGATGCCCAGTACCAGCCTGGGTTGGCCTGAATGTAGTCCTTAACAACGTCACTGTAGAAAAAGGCAAGCAGAGCGTCAGAGGCGGCCTCAGGTCTGTTTGTGTTCAACATCTGTACCCGCCCCACGAGGACTCAGAGAAAGGAGGAAAGACTGAGCTCTGGATGGCCGGGCTGGGACTTGGGGGAGCCTGGCTGGGGGACTGGGGGGCAGAGGCACGTAACACCTCACAGATACCCATGGCCTGGAGAGCCCGCCGGACACTATTTGGGGGGATTTCTCACATGGGGTACACCCGACATTCTTCCCCAGAGTGAGGGTATCCACTGCCCCTCATCTATCTGGGTGGGCATCCCAGGAGAGGTTTGATGGAATGCCCTGCCCCGAGTCTGACCATGGTCCTCCTGGAAGGTGTCAGTCCGCATCGCCAACTCACCAGAAGGTAAAGAGAGCAACGACAGCCAAGGTCACCAGCAGCTGGACCAACAGGATGGTATAGACCTGAGGGAGGAAGGGAGGGGTGATCATTTCGGGGAACCCTGGGCTCCGGCAAGGCTCTGAGAGACCCCAGTTTCAGGGACTCACCCAGACCCACCTGCTGGACACTTTCATTCTCCTTCATAGGGGTCACTGGGTGCATTCAGAAAAGTAGGGGGGCAATAAAGGTACCAGGTCCTCAGGTGGAGCAGCCCACACAGCCCAGGGGGCGTGGAGCAAGGGCCCTGGGTGAAACCTCAGAAGCACATGCCAGGAGGAGCATGAGCTGGGTGGGATGGGAGGAGAAAGGGAAAGGGACCACCCACCCACCCCCGACAGAGGCTGGGCCGAGGTCCTTCCAGGAGTCCAGCACAGGACCCCAAATCCTTCACCCGCTTCTCCCCGGTCCAGAGCGTGTGAGAGGCAGTCACCTTTCTGATGAAGAGCCGGCGAACTTTCTGGTCATCCCAGGTGAAGGTGCTGTAGAGCTCATGGTTTCCTGTGGGGAATCCGCCTTCGTAGCTGGAGCTGCTACCTGCGCAGGTGGGTAGAGGCTGTGAGAGCGCCTGCCAGTCCAGCTCATGTCGATCTGGCTCTCAAGGCTACTGAAGTCCTTCTCTCCAGCCCCACTGTCAAATACCCACTGTGGCCCCCACACTGCCCACCCCACAGCTGCCTTCCTGACCACTTCCTGTTCTCTCTTCTCGGACCCCAGGGATGAGCTGTCTCCTCTTCTTTCCCTCCATGATGGCTGGGCTCTGGGGAACCAAGCCCCGCCACACAAATGTCCCTTTCCCTCTTGTGTCCGAGTTCCCCTCCCTGGACACTCCAGATCCCGTGAATCAGCCAGGGACAGTCAGTCCTCCTGGCCAGTGTCCGAGGACCCAAGATCCTGCGTCTGGCTGCTCTGAGGCCCACGGGTTGGAATCAAAGGCTGGGTGGAGGCGTAGGGCCTGCCGGTGCTCACACCAGCGTAGGGCCTGCCGGTGCTCACACCAGCGTAGGGCCTGCCGGTGCTCACACCAGCGTAGGGCCTGCCGGTGCTCACACCAGTGTAGGGCCTGCCGGTGCTCACACCAGGGCCAGTGTGAGCCGGCTGGAGGGAAACGAGACCAAGTGCAGTGAGTGGGAGCCGGGCCTGGAGCAAAGACCCCAGAGCCAAACAGACCCACAGGTCGATCCGTGGGCCAAGCTGTGTGACCCAAGCACATCATCGGCCATCTCCGAGTCTCTTTTGGTGGGGACGGACAACAGACTCACTTCACAAATTCGGTCAAACGGAAAGTCTGCGTGTTCCGTGCCTGGTGGGGGCCACACTGCCTTTGCCCTGTGCTCCTCTTTAGAGACAGTCTCAAGCCCTGGGATGTATCTGCTCTTGTCCTCTCCGCTGTCTCCATCAGGTCTGGCTATCTTCCCTTTCCCCCAGCAAGAGCCTCTGCCTTGGTCTCTCAGAGATGACCAGGCCACTGCTGTGTTGGAGCTCTTCAGAATGGCTCTTCTCCTGCTCATTGCTCAAGTTCTTTTTTTGTTTGGTTTTGTTGTTTTTTTGAGACATAGTCTCAAGTAGACCAGGCTGGTCTTGAACTCACTATGTGGCTGAGGATGATCTTGAACTTCTAATTCTCCGGTTTCTGTCTCCTGAGTGCTGGCTATAGACACATACCACCACAGGTTCCTTTAACAGTGCCAGGGTGCGTGGAGTCCTCCAGCCACACTTCACTGGGAACAATCCTCCTCCTCTCCCACTTTCTTAGCCTGACTAATAGCTGTTCACTTGCCTGCCTTCTGGCCCTGGACCCTGTCCACTCAGTGCTTTCTGAGGGATGTCCATTGCTCTGCCTCCTCACACGCTAACTCAAAACACTCTTCAGAGCTCTGCATGGATACAGGAAATCTTCCCCGACTGGCTGGCCAGACATAAGCCAGCAAGCTCTTCACCAGTACTGACGGTGCCGGGATCCCAGCAGCAGCACCTCGGCTGTCCGGCTGAGCAGCCTGCAAGAACTTCACCACTGGCTGTGAGGAGGGACCCCTAAGTCCTCAGTTCCCAGGCTAGTGAGATGGCTCAGCCCCGAGGACTAGCTAGCTGTCCCCTGCTGATTCTTGGGCACCAGAGCTGGAATGTCTAGGGAAGGGGGACCAGGGACGGGGACACAAGAGGGAAGGAACACTTGTATGGAGGAGCTTGGTTCCCCAGAGCCCAGCCGTTGTGGAGGGAGAGGACAGGATTCGTCTTATTCCTGGGATCAGGGCAGGGAGAAGAGGAAGCGACCAGGAAGACAGGTGTGGGGTGGGCAGAGGTGAGCCAAAGCGGGATTTGACGGTGGAACTGGAGAGAAAGACTTCAGAAGTCTCGAGAGCCCGGCAGGTAGGGTGGGGAGCTACCCAGGTCTCTTCTGCCCGCCACTGCCGTACTTGAGGCACTGTGGCAGGCATCCAGTGACAGTGAGCTCAGGGAGGCAGAGCCGTGGACAGATTCTGCATCTCCTGGAATGGGCTCAGATCTGACACTTCCCAGGCGACGCTAGGAAATGTTTGTCTCCTGTTGAGGGCAAGGATCGGCCCTCCCTTCCACCGCAGCCCCGGAGAGGATGTTCCTTAGATAAAGTGTCCATCCCAGCAAGAAATGAGAGGAATGAAGGGACTCCCCACCTTCATTGACCTTCCAGTACGTCACTTTGGAGTGAGGCGGCTGAGCTCTGGACCGAGGGGTGTGTTTGGAGGAGACACGGACCATGGTGGCCACTTGCTCCTTAGGAGCAGAGGCTCTGTCAGGGGCACTGTCCTCAGACCCCTTCTAGAACTTTGCAGGCAATGGGAGGGTGTCACAGTGGGGGGAGGGGCAGCAGAGGCAGACAAACCCTGAAAGTTCTGAAAATTTAAATTTAAAAAAAAATGTTACTTATTCTTATATGCAAGCACATGTGTGACCGTGTATGCACACACACGTGCATGTGGTTATAATCTGGGTGCACGCGTGCTATGAAGCACATGTGGAGGTCAGAGGTCAGCTTTTCGGAGTCAGTTCTCTTCCTTCTACCGTCTGCCCTGGAATCCTGGGCTGGAACTCAGGTCATCAGCTTTTTGTGGCAAGGGGCATTTGCCTGCTGAGTCATTTCACCAGCCTGGGGCTGAGGATTTAGGGGCCACTTCTCGCAGCCAGTGACAAAAATCTTTTCAGGCTGCTGCTCAGCCAGACAGCCACGGTGCTGCTGCTGGGACCTGGGAACCGTCAGTACTGGTGGAGACGTTGGTGACTTGTGTCTGGCCAGCCACGTAGGCTAGCTCGTTCCCGCACACCTCCCCCACACTGTGCCTGCCCCCCTGCAAAACCTGGAGAAAGGGCAGGGAGATAATGCCAGCGGTTGGGAGGGGGGCCTCCACCCCGTAATCTCTGAAAGCCCTAGGCCTTACAGAGGCCTGGCCCCACTGATTTTCCGACCAGTCGCAATATTAACGCTGTACCCACTCGGGGCACCGGCACAGCCAAGGTCCCTGCCCAGGCGTGGCCTTTTCACTACCTTCCTGACCTCTCTGGTCTCTCCCAATTCTGGGTCCATGTCCTCCCTTCTCCGAGGTCCTTCTTAGACGAGAACTCGGCTTCGGTCCCTTCTCCTGCTCCTCCAGTTGGCTTAGCTGAGTGATTTGCAGAGACCCCCCCCTTTCTCTAGCTGACAGCACCCCAACTAGACATCTCTTCTCTTCCCTTCTAGAGTTCTCTTTGACCCGCACTCTGAAGAGCCCCCTGAGGCCTCCGACGATAACGTTCTGCACAACTACACCCTTCAGGCAGGGGCAGGGCAACTTCCTCCTTCCTACCCGGCACCCAGGACTCCCTCTATCCCTCCAGCCTCTGGGTGCTGAGAGACTTACTGGGGTCCACATAGGCCCAGCTTGGATGGAGAGGTACAGCCGTGGGGCCCTGGGGGAAGGGCCCCGCCTTCAGCCCATCTCCAGAGGTGGCCTCCTCATAGGAGGGCGGTGCTGAGGGCACTGCCGGAGCCTCCTTCTTCTCGCCATTTGTCTGCTGCTGCCCCTCAGTCCCGGGGGCCTTGTTAGCCACAGAGAGCTGTAGAGCAAAGGCAGAAAGAGACCACACAGGTGGTGTGGTTACTAGGGACAGCCCCTGGATTCCTGTCCCAGTGCTCTTTCCTGTGCCAGGGAGTGGGACAGAGGAGACCCACCTCCAGGTTCACAGCCCACAGGACCGAGCTCAGGAGGGGCCGGGCCAGCCAAGGAGAAGATAGATAAGACAGGAAGCAGAAAATTCCCGAGAGTGCCCGTGGAGGCCATAGGGCCACCTGGGAAAGGCAGTTGGGCCTCTGTGGTCCTACAGTTGCCCTGTGCTCCGGGGAATGTCCTGACCCATCCGAGACCTATTGTTGAGCAGAATGTTCTCCCTTTCATCGACTTCCCAACTTGCTCACTGTATCAGCCAATCTTACTTTACACCATCATTATTTTGATGTTTGTTTTTAAGACTGGTTCTCCCTATGTAGCCCTGGCTGTCCCGGAACTCAGTCTGTAGACCAGGCTGGCCTCAAACTCACAGAGATCCACCTGTCTCCACTCCCCAAGTGCTGGGATTGAAACTGGGTGCCACCATGCCCAGCTATTCAGCCAATTTTAAAACGAGGACACCCAGAATCAGACAGAAAGAGAGACATCCAAAGCCCCAGGTGCCATGGGTGGGACCTAGGGCCACAGGGCTCGGGCTCTGTCCCTGGGGACAGGTTGCTTTCTGCTGGGCTGGAAATACTGGAGGGTGGGATGGGGAGAGCCTGCTGGGTAGAGGGAGAGCAGGTCCTGAAGAAACAGACTTCCCCAGGCAGAACAGAACAACAGAGGGTGGTCCTCGCTGGAGGGGCCAAGGAAGACATCTATCTGCTGTATGACCCTTCTTTCCCACGAGGCAAGGATCCGAGACCCAGGGGGAATCTCTGCTCAGGGCAGACTAGGAACTTCAGGCCGCTTACATTCAGATATGCCCCCTGCCCCCCACAATGAGCATGGTGGCCTGGTGAGGTGGTGACTGGCGAGAGTCAGGGAGGGAAACACTGGAACAGGGTGTGAAGACAGAGAAACCAACGGGAGGCCAGGCCTCAGAAAGCGCCACTTCTGTCTGGCTGCAGAGGCCCCTCATGGACGGCTGAGGTAGATAGGTGGGTGGCCCTTGCAGGGAGACGACCGAGGAGGTCCCTGACTTCAGTCCCTCTAGAGCCCACTGGACTTCAGAAGGCTAGTAGCACCCCGGCTCCTAAGATATCCTGAGGGGTGCTGGGAGCCAGGGGCTGAGGGACAGAGGCCTCTGTGCCACCAGAGCAGAGAGGAGCTGGCTCCTGTCTGGCAGAGTGGGGTGGGCGTGGAAAGAGAGGCTCCCTTCCCACGCTCAGCTCAGTGTCCCCTGCCTCCTCAGAACGGGATCTGGAGCCCGGGCTCCCTGGCTCCCGTCATTGTACAGACTGAAGGGGGCATGACTAAGGAAACCGCCTTAGCCTCTACCCTTCCACTTAGCCCCCCAGAACCTCTGGGGCCCCACCGCCTCTCACATAAGGCATTCCCAAGTGACATCTGGTCAATGGCAGGAAGCGGTATCACCCGATAACACCATTTGAGGCCTTTGAGGAGCTTGATCGCAGGAGGGTCTGAGGGTCCAGGGAGGTATACCATTAGCTCTGAGGCTGATATCAGAGGAGAAAAAAATGGGGTGTAGGGGAGGGCCTTCTGTGTTCCCTGACCAATCCTTAGCCCCTCTAAACAGAGGGCTGGAGGACCCTCCCCCTTCACCCTAGGCCCTAGTGGTTGTATAATTCCACAAGCTGTTGATGTTACATAAGCCTCCTGCGCTACCCAAGTCTCTGCCCAGCCCCTCCCCTGAAATTCAGACCTAAAACTGATGCATGTGTGTGTATGCGTGTGTATATGTGCATTGTGTGTGTGTATGTGTGTGTGCGGGGGGGGGGGGGGGGGCGGCGGGCGTAGGGGGAGGACATGTTTTTATTCCATCCAGTCCCCATGTCTGGCCAAAACAAAAACAAAAATCAAAGCATCCTGCTGCAGGGTTGCCATAGTAACTCCCAACCATAGGGGATGTATACTGATATCCAGAGTGAAATAATGAAGTGAGCTGGGAGGTGGCATCAGAGGGGGCGAAAGAAGACCCTGAAGTGGATGGGTCGGTCCAGCACACACAGGCATTGCCCCTCAAGGCTCACCCTGGCCCCCAAGCAGAACTCTCTCTCTCTCTCTCTCTCTCTCTCTCTCTCTCTCTCTCTCTCTCTCTCTCTCTCTCTCTCTCCTCTCCCTCTCCCTCTCCCCTCTCCCCCTTCATCCCTCTCCCAGTCTGGCTCCTAACAGGGCCTAGGGCACCTGTGAAGGGTTTGTGATGCTACAGTAAGCGGTGGGAGACAAGAGAGGCAAGGAAAACCTCGGGGTTGGGAAGAGTCCTAGGCCCATTCTTTGAAAGGGGCTGTTTGGTCCTCTGGCATCAGCAAAGACCACTAGGACCTTTGCACTGGAGCCAGGAGAGGATGCTTAAAGTGGTCCAGAAAGCTTCCTCAGAATGGCAGGGAGGCAGGGGTCCGGAGAGCTGAGGATGGTGCAGGCGGTGGGGACGTGCCCCTACCTTTCCCTGGGTCATGGTGTCCTCTCTCAAGGAAGGGGTCCCTGAAGTAGGGGTGGCCGCTTGGGTCACCGCAGCCTGCCTGCGTCTCTTCCTTCCTCCGCGTGGATTCTAGCAACATCCACTGCAGCCCGGCCAGGCTTACCGGAGCGTACCATCCGCACACAGTGGGAGGGGAGGGCCTGGGAGGAGGATGCTGAGGACGCAGGGTGCTGCGGACTTGAGAGCCCGCAAGACACGCGGCTTTCACCTCTTTTGCTTCCCCCCACACACACTTCAGCCCCCCGGAGGACCAGGGATCATTGCACGGTGGAGCAGCAGGTGGATGGATGGGTCCGCGGGGGAGGGAGGAGGCACCAGGACTCCTGACACCCGACCAGCTGATACTGTCTGCCAGTCCACAGGGCCAGCAAAGGGCCTCCACTCAGAGCCAGCAGCCACCAGCCTCAGCCTTGTTCCCCCTCCCTGCCTGGATGGCCTGGATTTGTCTCCAGCACTCCTCACATCTATTTCACCGGTCCCCATAGAGTGAGGAAGTTTAGATGACTTGTCTACTCTGCCTCCTACCAGGGCCCCCCACCCCGGCCTTGGCCGGCCCCTGCCATCTCCCCTTGCTCTCTCTTCCTACCTGTAAGCGGAAGCAACAGCATCCCCCTCCCCGTCCTGTCTCACAGGCATGTCTGGGAGAATGCTGCTTCTATCTCTTCCAACCTCGAGGCAGGTGTTTTTGGAGATGTGGCGTGTTCTGTCTCAAAGCCTCTCTCCCTGCTCTATGCTATCTGTGTTTTCTCTCAACCTCCATCACTCCAGTTCCACCCTCCCCATTCCAGAACCCATCTACCCCCCTTCTCCAGCCTCGTCCTTGGGGCCCAGTCAACACCAATTCCTATTTTTTTGCAGTCCCCGCGGCCCCCCCCCCCCCCCGAGAGATTCACAATCTCAAGTGTTGGGTTCAAGTCCCAACTTGGTCACCTTCTGGCTGTGTGTCCTTGGCAAGGTCCTTACCCTCTCTGAGCTGCAGCATCTCCCTATGAAAAGGAGGTGGAGAGCAGGACTCTATCCTCCGAGGATGGCAAGCCCTAGGGGGGCTAGGGCACACTGAACACAGGAAGTTCTGCCAGGGCGGGAGCTGTGAGAAACTGAGGATTCGCTGACTGTGCCATCTCCTGTCTCCCACACCCCCAGGGCTGGCAAGAGAGCAGGGTGCTCGGAGGGTTGGAATCTCCTAGGAGGTGGGAAACAAATTCTGGAGAGGAGCGGCGGATTGCTTTCTGCTCTCCATCATCTCATCCCCTGGCTCTGCAGCCCCAGCCCTCCTCCCGTCCCTGGCTCCTAGCACTGCGGCTCAAGCTGACCCAGGTCCCGCCCCCTCTGTACCTGCATTCTTCCTCTTTATTCCCCGTGTTACAAAGTTTCTGAGCACCCTAATGTAGCTGCTGTCTCCACGCACCGCACCGTGGGATTCCTCATCTGTCTAGGCATTAATCCTACTGTAGCAGGGTTTTTTTTGTTTTGTTTTTTTTTGAGTTGCAGGTGTGTGAAATGCACTCCACGGATTGTTGGGATTACTATTTCTCAGATGACTGGCCTGATGCAGGGCCTGTCTTCATGTAGGCCTTGCTGTGTTGACGTCTGTGTATCCCACCTGCTCTTCACACACACACACACACACACACACACACACACACACACACACACACACACACACACACACACCTGTGCACACTGCTTCAGTCCTGTGGACGGTGCTCTTCTTGGATCAGACCAAACACACTGAGCTCAGGGCCTTTGCACTTGCTGGGCCGGTTGCCCAGGGCACAGTGAGAGGCTCCGTTCCTCACTGGCTTCACTGCTGCTGCGAGACAGTCTTAGTGGGAGGTCGCCCATCTTAGAGTCACAGTGCCCCACCAGGCACGTCCGACTGTCCCTTTATTTCTGGTCCAGCATTGCTTTTCCAGTGGCACTGGGAGCCTCATATTTACAGTTCTATTGTTCAGTTCTCTCTTCCCCATCTCCTCTCCCACTAGAATATCAGTTACGGGAGGAGTAATTTGGGGACGTTTTACGTTGCCATGTACCTGGGGGTTAAAACAGTGTATGGCACAGATATAGAAATGTGAACATTTGGGAGCTGAAGGCAAGTGGTCCAGGAATACTTAAGCGAGCAAGGAGTGGTACGCAAAATCCTTATATTCCGCTGACGTTCTGGCATCACCAGCACAAGTGGCAGCAGCACCGTGTGTGCCCTGGCATCTGATGGCCAGGGCACAGGCCAGACGTCGATCCTGCAGACCTGTTTCAAAGCTGCATGACAAGCAAGGCCCCCTCTCGTTTTCCTCACTATTTAAAAGTGGGGGCAGAGTTAGCACTGGTCTCGGGCGCCCGCAGAGAGATGCAGTGGCAATGCATGGCAAGGCTTAAGGGACTATCCGGTATGCAATCAGCCCTTGGTGGCTGTTGGCATGGGCTGAAGGCTCTCACCAATGCTGTGTAGTGAAATCATTAGCTTCCACTCTCAGTGGCTCGGCTACACCGTTATTCGCCAGACACTCATTCCTCTTGTTTCTGTCCTTTTCAGTGTGAAACACTCTGGAAGGGTCCCCAACAGACTTTCTGCAAGGAGCCTTCAGGTCCCGTTCAGGTCCCCAGCCCTCACTTCAAAGGAAGCAGATAATGTAGCCAAGCAAGTCAGGACAGCTAAGAGAAACTAGAGCCTGGGAAGAGCAGGGACCAGCAAGGGGTTCCTCAGCTGGGGAGGTTCTGGGGCCCCATCCTTGACCCCTAGCCTGGTAGATGGTTATCCTTATGCTTGTTAGAGGTGGGAACATGGGGGGAATGCCAAGGTTTTTGAGTTAGATAAAGACATGATCAAAGACAGGTCTTACAAAAATCAAACTGTGGTCGTAGTTTTTTTGTTTGTTTGTTTGTTTTTGTTTTCTTGTTTTGTTTTTGTTTTTTGTTTTTTGAGACAGGGTTTCTCTGTGTAGCTTTGTGCCTTTCCTGGGACTCACTTGGTAGCCCAGGCTGGCCTCGAACTCACAGAGATCCGCCTGCCTCTGCCTCCCGAGTGCTGGGATTAAAGGCCTGCACTACCACCGCCCGGCAGGGGTCGTAGTTTTTGTTGTTAGAGCGTTGTCTTTAATAAGGAAGGGAACAGGTTTGGTCTGAAGCCCCGTGTGGTAGGGGTAAGGAGAACGGGAAAGATGGAGGTGCAAGGGTGAGCCTGCAGACATTGTGATGGATTTGGCGGCAGGCTCAGAGCCGAGGGACCAGAGCAGCCTTCTGGCCCCGGGCAAGATACACCTGTTTGGTCTTTATTTTCCTCATCTGTGCCTGGACGGCTGTGAGAACCAAGCGAGTCAGGATCGGTAAAGCACTTAGGATAGAGCCAGTATCTGACAAGAACTGTAAATATGAGGCTCCCAGTGCCACTGGAAAAGCAATGCTGGACCAGAAATAAAGGGACAATCCGACGTGCCTGGTGGGGCACTGTGACTCTAAGATGGGCGACCTCCCACTAAGACCGTCTCGCAGCAGCAGTGAAGCCAGTGAGGAACGGAGCCTCTCACTGTGCCCTGGGCAACCGGCCCAGCAAGTGCAAAGGCCCTGAGCTCAGTGTGTTTGGTCTGATCCAGGAAGAGCACCGTCCACACGACTAGAAAGAGCC
Organism: Peromyscus maniculatus bairdii; assembly: GCF_049852395.1. Taxonomy (NCBI): domain Eukaryota; kingdom Metazoa; phylum Chordata; class Mammalia; order Rodentia; family Cricetidae; genus Peromyscus; species Peromyscus maniculatus. Next base: position 69,242,621 of record NC_134871.1, read on the forward strand.
TGAGCAGCATTGTCAGGACTGGGGAAGAGGCTACGTATACAATAAAGCAGGAGGGAACAGAGAGGGATGGAGACCTGGAGGTGGAGGCTCTGGGGGCTGGGCCACCGTTAACTGGGAGGAAGAGTTGTGCTTGGTGGACCCACAGACTGGTCCAGGCAGGATCTCCTCCTGGGCAGCCTGGGAGATGCACTGTGTGTGTGTTAACCCCTTCCTGCCCTGAAGCCCAGTCCAGGACCTCAGAAGAAGCAACTGGCAGCCAGACGAGGCTGGACCTAAGGTTCTACACTTGATCTTAGCCAAAAGGCCGAGAAGCGATGGACCTAAGGTTCTAATTTGTGTGTGTGAACGTGTGTCCAAGTACCTGCTGAGATCAGAAGATGGCATCAGATCCTCCATAGCTGGAGTGTGAGCCTGCCTCGTGGGTGCTGGGGTTTGAACCCAGGTACTTTGGAAGAACAGCAACTGCTCTCAGCCACTGAGCCGTCTCTCTGGTCCTTAGGTTCTAGACTCTGGCTGAATAGTATGTGGATGGTAGGCAAACCTCAGAATACGTGAGGGCATCCTTGGAGAGAGAGGACAAGGAAAAAAAGAGGGTGGGGGCAGGCAGAGGCATCAGCTGAGGGGGAGATGGGAGGCAGCGGCAGGCGTCCCCCTCCCGCTACGTCCTCCAGCAGGTTAACTGGGTGACACAGGACAGGTGTGTTCTGGGCTCTTTTGGGGGCCGAGGGTGTGAGCTTAGCCACTTCCTCTCGCCTCCTTTCAGTTCCACACCGTGGCAGCCCAACCCTGCTCCGATTTCTGCTGGGGTTGCCAGCCAGGTCGTTGGAGGCCAGTGCTCAGGAAGGGAGGGGGATGAAGGTGTGGACAGAAGCCTCTTGTCACTTCACAGATGTGGAAGGGCCAGGCCGAGAGGCCGAGAGGCCAGTGACTAACCGGAAATAACATGACTTGCTGGGGAGATCAGCCAGGGTGAGGAGAGTGAGTTCTCAGCCCAGAGACTCCCAACCCAAGGCAGCGGCAGGGGTCCACACATAGCGGGGGGGAGGGGGGGAGCAGATAGAGAGAGGCAGGAAGGCTTCAGACTGTTTGGGGGTGGCACAGCTACCCAGCACCACATCCCTGTCAGATCCACACACCGCCTACTCCCCTCGCCGTCCGCTGTGGGTGACGAGAGAGCTTGTACCTTTTCCTTTCTCGCCTCCTTTTCTCTTTCTTCTCCTTCTTTGTTTTGCTCTCTGAGGCAGAGGTTCTCTATGTACCCCAACCCCACCCATGCTGGTGGGGGCCGGTGACAGGGAACCAGTGCAGGAGCGGAACCCCACTGGCTCACAGCAGGCAGAACTCACAGAACAGGCCACAAGACGGGGTGTGTGTGTGTGTGTGTGTGTGTGTGTGTGTGTGTGTTCCAGGCAGCTCAGGCAGGATGTTGTGCGGACAGACCCCCATGCCTATGGCTGCTCCTCACAAATGCCCAAGTCTGCCATCCCCTGCAGTTTCTGCTCAACGTAGGAATGTAGCCCCAGCATCCATCCGTAAGGAAGAACAGATATTCCTGCGCTGTCGGCCAGCCAGAGTTCCTCTTCGGAGAGTGTCGCTCAGCGGTGGAGCATTTGACCACACAGCCCCTCTTTGCTGGGGTGTCCATTCCTGCCTCCCCACCCCCCATCTCAAGACACAGTGCACCTCCCTAGATACAGTCTGCAAAGCATGGGGCATTGAAAGTCCAGGCCTTAGCAAGCGGCGACATCCTCAACCCACTGCAAGAGTTGCCTGCGAGGTGCGGGCCCACATCCTGCCCCTGCCGTTCTTTCTGGCCCGTGCCTAGGCTCTGCTGGAAGTTTTGGCAGGGGGAGGTCAGCCAGCAGTGGGGGCTGGAGCAGGGGTGTGGTCTCCAGGCTCTGCCCACAACCTGGTGCCCCATCCATCCTGCGCTGCTCCCTCTCAGCCTGGTTCAAGTGCATTGCAAAGCAGAGAAATAGGAGGGACATGGGAGTTTTCCAGGCGTCCGCGTTCAGGTCCAGACGGAGCCACTTCACCGGTGAAAGCCTTGACAAGTCTCCTCTTTCCTCCGGGTCTTGGGACTGGCCCTGCCCAGTTCCTGGAATGGCCACGAGTTCCCTCTCCATCGCGCATGTTGCTCTGTGTACCTTTCTGCTCGTCCACCAGACGGAATGTGCTTGAAAGGTACAGGCTGTGCGTCTTGATCCTCCGGTCTCCGCTCTGTCCCTGATGCCTGATGGAATTCAATAATGAAGAATATAGGTGTTGAAATCAGATCAACATGGGTGTGAATTCTTGTTCCTCCCTTCCCCAGTAAATGACCTTAGATGACCTCCCTGAGCTTGCTCCCTCCTCAGTAAAGTAGACGATCATCGATCAACTTACTTATCCAATGACTTAAAAAAAAAAAAGGGCCGGGCGGTGGTGGCGCACGCCTTTAATCCCAGCACTCGGGAGGCAGAGCCAGGCGGATCTCTGTGAGTTTGAGGCCAGCCTGGGCTACCAAGTGAGTCCCAGGAAAGGCGCAAAGCTACACAGAGAAACCCTGTCTCGAAAAAACCAAAAAAAAAAAAAAAAAGGAGTCAAAATTTGGGTGACTGAGGCTAAGCTCAAACTCAAGGCACTCCTGGCCTCAACCCCCCAAGTGTTGAGATTGAAGGTAGGCACCACCACACCCAGCTTCCAAAAGCTATGAATAGAGGCCTACTTTGTGTCAAGAACCGAGATTCGCACAGAGATCCCAGCCTACAGGGCTCACGTGGTAAGACTCTAAGTGCCTGTCACAGGCACTGATTGTGAAGACTTGGGGAGAGACAGGGCTCAGTACAGTGCCTGCAACATGGCAAGCTTAACAAAAATTCATTCCTTGCCATCCATCAGGGACCCTCAGTTCTGGCCTCATGCCATGTGCTGAAGAGACAGAGGTGTGGGACACCTGTTTACCCCCCCCTCGAGGGGCCCACAGTCAAATGTCCCCTATTATGTGTCAGGGGACCTTCATCAGGGTTTGAAGACTTAGGCCCAGCACCACCTAGCACTTCATGCTACAAGTAAAATAAAACTCCAGAGTGCCAGGTCTAGCAGAGATGGCCGTCTGTGTGTGATTGACGCCTGCCACAGTGTGATGTCTCGTGATTCAGAAGAGAGACGTTATGACTGGTTGGAAGGTCAGATTAGTAGGCCATTACTAGATGATAAGACCTGACTGCTAAAGACCCAGCAGACTGGTTGCAGAACTCAGAGAAATCAAGCTGTAACTGACTTGAAAAGCGTCCTGCTGTTGAGCTTCCGTAGGGCCAGAAGGTGCTGTCCAGGCTGTCAGGGAGAAAGGTCATCAATAGTACCGCATGGCAGTGAATCCTGGTGCTACAGTCCTGACCTGCCAGGTGAGACGTGCCCACCAGCGCAACAGTGCCAGAGAGGCGACTGGGACAACCATCTCCTTCCTGAGTGGATTTGAGGCCGGCCCCACAGGAGAGAATTCACTAGTACTGCAAACCTGGTCAAGAGCTCAGGAAGTGGTAGGACCCCGGGGGAACCCCCCCCCCTTCCACCGGTGTTTTGTAGTGGGTAGCCATTCCAGCTTTGATCTGGAAGTTCCAACCCCCATTGAGACTTGGCAACTGTCACGTCTACAAGGCGGGGCCAAGGGAGGCGCCGAGAGACCCGAGATCTGGATGGGCCAGCTCTCTCTGGTCTGGGACCCTGAATGGTGGAGGTGGACCGCGCAGAGCTCCAGAGAACACCGCTGGATTGTGATACACCTTCCCCAGACCCCGCGACCTACCTATCCCTTCATTTGTAAGTTATGCCATTAAATAAATCTTCCTTTTAACTACGTGGAGTGGCCTTAATAATTTCACCAATAGTGTTTCGCTAAGTGGGCACGTTGTCAAACTATCTTTTAAACATCTGTGGCCGCATCTGTCGGTGAGCACTGCTCTCAGCCTTGGCCACAGAAGCTCCTGTTTGCAGTGGGCAGCCACGGACACAGAGGCTCTGACTGTTTGTAGTGCTGAGCGTGGGTGAGTGTGGGGCGCTCAGCGTTAAACGGGACGACGTCTATATCAGGAAACCACCAGGGCTGGAAACCATAATGGAAGAGGGGATGAAAGAATGTGAGACCTGCAGGCTGGGGGCTGGGGGAGGTGCTGTGCAAGGCTTTCTTCTGGATATGACACGGCCGGTGAATCCATGAATCCACTGCAGCCGTGGTCACCTGCACAAAACCCAACCCACAGCATCAGCCAGCATTCAAGTTGGCAGCACTAACGGTTATCAGAGAGAGAGAGAGAGAGAGAGAGAAGCCCTGAGGTAAAGGATTAAAAGGTCTGGTGGCAAATGGGCTATTTTTTTTAAATCTGTATCTCAAAACACAAAGTAAGACTCGATAGACTGAGCCAGGTGTGGCCGCAGAAGGGAGGGAGGCCTTCCAGGGACCAGAATGGCACACAAGTCAGGGTAGGGGGAAGGAAAATGTGAGGTGCCACCTTTCTGCTTCGTTCCAGAAGGGAGAGGGCCTCTTCCAGGGGAGACAGGAATCTGCTTTGTCAGCAGAAAGGCCATTTCTCAGCCTACCTTGGCCTAGCATCATTGTGGAACTTGCATACATTCATTCAACTGAGTGTGTCCAGCCTGTGGGCCTTGTGGTGAGTTGGGGGACAGCACAGATGAGCACAGATGAGCAAGAGCTGTGTGGAGGGAGAGCGGACAGCAGTGCCCCACTGACTCAGGCTCATCTGGAAACCTCCACCCAGAGGGAGAGAACCACAGCAGCTTGGGTGGGAGGGGGTGGTTTCCGGAAGCCGTCAGAGACCCGTGAAACGGATGACGGTGGGTCTAGGCCTGGAAGCCTAGGTGGGAGCCCCGTGGCAGAGGCTTCAAGGTGAGCAGACCCCTCCTAAGGCCTGTAGGCTGGAGAAGACTTTGGAAGTTATGAGGAGAGCCTGAAGGGGGAGGTGGCCTCTCTGGCTGCAGGACAGAGAAGTGGCTGAGCAAGCCACTGATGCCAGCAGGGTTTACCTGGGCCTGTGGTGGACAGATAAAGGTGCACAAGATATCTCCCAAGTAAATGGCTAGGATACGGTGAAGGCAGGAGGCACCTCCGGCCCTGAGGAAACAGGAGGAAGACTTAATAGGTACAGCCTGTCCTGAAATGCGTCCTTGGTGGTGAGGGACCTTGGTTCCTTCCCAAGGCCTTCCTACCCAGTTGAATAATGCAACCAGGCCCATGGAGGTAACAGCAGCCAGCACGTGCCGAGTGCTCCACCAGACCGAGGCTTCGATCAGGTGCGCGATGACAAACGTCCCCTGTCATCTCCCGAGCGTGGGAGGCCTGTCATCTCCATCTTAGGCTGGAAGCTCCGTCTCACAGAGGTTTAGTAACTTGCCCGGGGCTTCTGCCTTTGGAAGAGGCTGGAGCAAGCTTCCTGGACCCAGCAGTCAGCAGCAAGGGCTCCCAGGGCCCCCCACTGTGCAGCCACGGCTCAGTCTCAGGGTTCCTGAGGTTAAGTGGAGGTAACGATGGATGGCCCCTTCGCTGAGCGAGGTTCCCGTGTGGTGAGACAGGCCGGAGGCTCTGAGCAAGTGCAGCGTCTCTCCACCTCTCCCGAGCTCGGAGCGGCCGCTGCGAGCCTCATCAATATTGCAGTGGTGTCTCTGCAGTGTGACATCCGCTCGCCGTGTGGGGACTGTGATGTGGGGAGAGATCTCAGAGCTTGTCTCAAATGTCTGCTCAGCACATTTAAAAATAATAATAAAACACACCTCTGTGGAACAGCTGACAGTCACTGGCGTGAGACAGATTTACAGACTTCTTCTGGTCCAAGGCCAGATGACTCAGCTCAGGGTCCCATTTTACAAATGAGGCCATAGCTAATGCCCTCCGTTCCTGGGCTTCCCCACCTGTTAGGTCACACTCTGCACTGTGCCAGCGATTCTATCGCATAGGAGACCCAAGAAGACTGGTGTGGTGTGGTGTGGTGTGGTGTGGTGTGGTGTGGTGTGGTGTGGTGTGGTCTGGTGCGGTGTGGTGTGGTGTGGTCTGGTGTGGTGTGGTGTGGTGTGGTGTGGTGTGGTGTGGTCTGGTGTGGTGTGGTGTGGTGTGGTCTGGTGTGGTGTGGTGTGGTGTGGTGTGGTGTGGTGCAGTGCGGTGCCCCGAGAGTGAAGAGAGAAGGAGAAGCTCTGACAGAATGGAGAGCAAAGTGAGCAGAGTCTGTGGGTCCAGAAAGCAGCCTCCTCAACGTGGGCACCAACCAACCCAGGGGCGGAGGGGGACGCGCCTGAAGGAAAGGGTGACCTCCCAAGGTGTCCGTCCTTCCACTGAGGCTTTGAAGGTTTGGATATTTCCAAAGGGAGGAGAGAGTGGCTGGGCTTGGTCAGCGAGGAACATTTATACATCAGTTAAAAAATAAAATGAAGGGGCCCCCCGCGGAAACAGCTCAGCGGTGGTAGTGTAAGATCAGACCCCTGGCAGCCCCAGAGAAAGCCAGACACTGCTGGGGGCTGTGTCAGAGGAGCAGCAGGTGACATCTGAAGTTCAAGATGTCAGCTCACCAGGAGGCAACTCCCTGATGCGTGAATCTCTAATGGGCAAGGCCCTGAGATCACAGACTTCAGAAAGTCTTTTGCTTCTGCTGTGCCTTCACATGTTTGCTCTTTCTTTAGTATCTGACATGGTGTGAATGGGTGTGGGGAGATCCCCACTGCCTGTAATGTAGTGTGTTTATCTCATGGAAATATTCCTTTCTCCTTAGGCATTCTTACCGGTGGATTATTATGAAGATGATTTCTTCCTAAGCTGTACTGTCTAATTGATAATGATAATGCTAGTTTACATAGAGTTGTGATGATAAAAAAATAAAACAAGGAAGTGTCACACTGCTACAACACATGAGTTTCTATTGAGGAGCTGTATAGACTGTGGCTTAGGTTAATGACTAAGAAAAACAATCGAGTCTCAGTTAGCCCAGCTAGCTTAAATTCTTTTAACCTTAATGTTGGGACATGTGCTCACAGGTTTCAGAGTGCATCACAGCTGAAACAAAGCTTTGAAAATAATTTAAAGTTAGACTAAGGTGTTTTTGTCAAATAGCTTTGAGGTGAAAAACCCAAGAAGATAATCTAAAGTTTTAGAAAGACACACAGTTGAGTGAGGAACTCTTTAAGGTCAGGGAACAAGAACAAAGCAGCCCAATTATTACTAGCTGATGCACTTTTCTTGCTAGGATTGGTTGATGACCAAATGTGATGATTAATTCCTTGTGCCCATTTCTGCCCTCAATCTCCTGACATAAAAAATCATTGATGAGTGCGTATGCACCCCAGAGATTTAAAGTAGAGCTCATTGATTCTTTTTCATATATAAAAGTTTAGGTTTTGTGATTCCTTTAAGATTCCTTCTAAGATTACCTTTCAAGATAAGTAATAAAGTAATTGGCCCTTTCTTTGTAACTGCAAAATGCAGCCTGCCAGTAAAAGTCCTGACTGAGAAGACTATCTTGCTTGCTTATACATTGTTAATCTATAACAAGTTGCTTGGGTATGAAGGTATGTGGGTTCTTGGGATAATTTGTTTTTCACCTGTAATATGAAAAATGTTTAATCATGTAAGGCATATGGAAAATATGTTGTTTTTTTCTGTTTGTTTTGTATTCATTGTAATCATTCACTTGAAAAACAGAGTGTAACCACATTGCAATTTTTATATTGCCTGAAAGATTTTGTTGGGATGTACAAGCTATAAAGGAAAGCATAAAGATAGAGTTTAAATGGACTAGAAGGAAAACATCAGGAATGAGAGTTTTAGAAGGAACTAGAAGGGAAATATCAAGAATGGGAGAGTTAGGAGAGAACATCCAGAGAGTTGGAAGGAGAAGGAAAACATCTAGAGAGACAGAAGGGACATTTCCAGATAGAGATAAGAGAATATAGGACACAGAATGAAGAATACAGAGGAATAAAGAAGGAAACCATCAAGAGAGTGTGGGTGTCTTTTTCCCTAACGCCCTCAGGTAAAAAGTCTAGCGGGCACTGACTCTGTGGCTTCTCATTGAGCTCTGTGCTGCTGGGGGCTGGTCCCCCAGGCAGCGACAGATGCTCATGCCAGTGACCTCAGCATTGAGGAGCAGAGATGAGAGGATTCTGAGAGCTCACCAGCCAGTCAAAAGAGTGGGCTTCCATGAGAGACCCCATCTCAAGGTAATAAGACAGGGTGGTGCATAGACTAAGACACTCGATATCCTGTTCTGCCCCTCTATGTGAACCCATGAATACTTACACACTCGCATGCACTCACCACACACGTACACTATCCACACAGCACACACAAAAACAAACAAATGAATTTAATTCAATAATTTATAAGGAGGAGGCAGGACTACAGAGCCCTAAGGCAGCCAGCTCAACTGGAGCCTGGGGCTGTAATGGGCCTGTCACCCAGTCCATCGCGTCAGCCCTCTTAGATGACAGACACAGTGCCAGGTCTCATGTGAATGTCAAAATGCAAGCCCACTTTCAAGGTATTGGGGAGGTGCCAGCTAGATGTCTCAGTGGGTAGAAATGCTTGGGCACAGCGCTGGTGACCTCTCTTCCGTCCCCGGAACCCACTTAGAAGAGGTGGACGGTGACTGGCATCTCAAACCCCAGCACTTCCACAGAGATGGGAGGCGGGGATGGGGGAAGTAGCCAGGAAGCTCACCCACAAGGTGCAGGGGCATAAATAACAAGAGTCCCTGACACAAACAAGGAAGAAGTAAACTCGCTCCCAGAAGTTGTCCTCTGGCCTCAGCATGCACTGTGACACGGTACACACACACATAAATTACATTACATTCGAATTCAGTTCTGGGCAGCCTGGAGTGAGCCGCAGCAGGACACAGGCCAAGCTAGGTTAAGCATGAGAAGCCCTCGGGCCTGAGCTCTTGACAGCGAGGCAGAATTTAAAAACCAAATATTAATACAAACGACTTCTTCCAATTAATAAGTAATGACTACATGCTCATAAATTCATGAGTTTTAAAAAGGCTGGAGGTGCAGTTCAGTGCTGGAACACTTGCATGGCATGTACAAGGCCCAGCCAGGCCCAAGGGGGTACATTAAAAAAAAAAAAGAAAGAAAGAAAGAAAATGTAGGAGACTAAAAAGAAGAAAGTGGTCGCCCAGTTCTAAAACCCAGAGCGAAGTGCCGTTAAAACCAAGGCGTGTTCTTCCAGTCTTTCCTATACTGCACTGCCTTCCTTGTTCAGAGCTCTGCAGTGGGAACATTCCCTGGGGAGGCTGTGGTCGCGTCTCTCCCTGAGCAGACGGCATCCCAGTGACGGCCACCAGCCACATGAGATTACTGAGTCCTTTGTGTGAGGCGCGCCCAGAGTGTGATGAGCTACAGGTGTGAAATGTGACTTAAAGACACTGAAAAATGAGCACAAATCACTTCCATGTATAACTTTTTATATTGACGGCATGTTGGAGAGGGTAATCGTTCAGGTATCTTGAGTTAAGTAAAATATATTGCTAGAATTGATTTTACTTATTTTTTTTTTTGAAGTATTTTCAATGTGGCTGTTAAAGCAGTTGAGCTTGTATACGTGCATCTGTGTTTTTATTGTATTTCTCTCTCTCTCTGGAACAGAGCTGATCTAAATGGCACCAGTTCCCCTTTCTCGTTCATTTTAAGGTACACTCACAGGGAAATGTGGGGAGACTCATAGCCTATATCATACACTAGAATAGATCTCTCCGGACCAGCCTGGGGTCGGGGGATAGGGGTGGAAGCTAGAGCATAGTGGAGCCTGAGGTGGCCCCCGAGAAAAATGGTAATGTGCTGGGTATGTTCACATCTCTGCCTTCACAGTCTCTGTTCCCGTGGCTGCCTCCCCAGGGCCGTGGGCAACCCCGAGAACCAAGGCTACGCGTCATTCAATCCAGTATCTGCAGGGCCAAACGTGGTTCCCGTCACAGGCCTTAGAAACACTCGCACAATCAGCGATGGGGGGAGGGGTGTGAGGGATAAGACGCAGAGAAAATTCGGACAGCAAAGAGTGAGATGCTGCCAGGCTGGGTAGACCTGAGTGGCTCCAGGGTCCCTTGTACTGGAGATTTGAATCCTTGAATCCTTTCAGTTATTATCACCCAGAAGCAAGGAGGCCAAACTCTGCACCCACAAATGTACTCCTGATGCCAGGCATGGTAGCGCACGCCTTTAATCCCAGCACTTGGGTGGCAGAGACAGGCAGACTTCTGTGAATTTTGAGGCCAGCCTGGTCAACAGAGTGAGTTCCAGGACAGCCAGAGCTACATAGAGAAGGCCTGTCTTGGAAAACCAATAAACAAACAAACAAACAAAAATACTAGTGGGTAGCTGGAAGACCCTGAAGGCTGGCCCTGAGGAGACCTGAGCTCACCGCATCTAGTTTTCCCCCCTCTGCCTTCTTCTGAGATGTGAATGTCCTGTTCCTGCAGATGGTCTTAGAGCGCCAACCTGGGCCTTTTGAGCCTGGCCTTCCACGAATGCGCACACACTGAGGAGAATGTGTAGCAGGTGTCCCAGGATCAGGTCAGGGTGGTGAAGGCTGTGCCAGCAGCCAGGCAGGAGGAGACCTTCAGGAACCCCAGCCCAGCACACTCAGCATCCTCTCTGAGCCTGGGCCCCACCCTTGGCCAGCTCACAGGTCAGCAGCTCAGGAGCAGTATCCTCGAGTACCTTGACTCTCGAGGTGGGGTCGTACGGGCAAATTCCCATGGTCCCCACCCTCAGCAAGCCTCTTCTTGTCATCAGCAGCAGAGAGACCATCTGGCAGCCACCCACAGGCTGAGGAGTTCCCTTCTTAGGGACCTTCACTCAGCTAAAGCCAGATGCTTGACTATGCAGCAGAAAGAAATGTCGGGAGAGTCAGACTTAACCAAAGGGGATGGGTTTATTCAGTACCTAATGGAATAGAATTTGGGGATGGGAGAGAAGTGTTAATATAGTAAAAACTCAAGGTTACAAATGGTCTGTCAGCCTGAAAAAGAGGAGATTCCAGTAAAGGTCTCTCCTTTCTCACGGTCCTTAATCTCCTGTCTTTTTAATGCTGTTTATTCCTGCTCGAAAGGGCCAGGCAGGGGTGCCGAAGATCGGGAGGACATGTGAGGACAGGCGGCCGGCCAGAGCGGCTCCCGTGGTGGGTGTTTACCTCTACAGCCTGCTGCGGTATGGTAGCATCTGAAGAGGGAACAGCTTGCTTCAGATCTCAGCAACTCCACTAGCCGGCCACGGCCTTGGGCAAATCAATCGACATCTTCAGACTTTAGTTTCCTTCATTTTAAAATGGGCACACGTGGCTCACGGGGGTTCCTCTCCAAGCCTGATGCCTGGAACCCGTGTGAAGAAGTGGGATTCAGTGGCACACATCTGTAATCCCAACACTCCCACAGGATGTGGGGCAGGGACAGGAAGAGACCAGGGAAGCCTGTGGGCCAGTTAACCTAAAATGCCAAGGACAGCAGAAACAAGAGACCCTTCCTCAGGAAGGGGGAAGAGGGAAAGAACCAGCTCCCAAAAGTTGTCTTCTGACTTTCTCTCTCTCTCTCTCTCTCTCTCTCTCTCTCTCTCTCTCTCTCTCTCTCTCTCTCTCTCAAAATAAAATAAAATAAAGTAAAATAAAATAAAATAAAATAAAATAAAATAAAATAAAATAAAATAAAACAGGCATGTGCCAGGAGAGCCGAATCTTCTGCCCAGGGTGTGTAAACCGATGGCTGAAATCAAGGCAGGTTCTTAGAACAGACCTAGCATCTGTGAGTGCTCAGAACTGGTCATTTTTCTCTCTCTTTTAAAAAATTCTTAAAAAAAACTTTAAAAAAGTTTTTGATTAAAAAATTGTATTTTGCCAGGTGTGGTGACGCATGTCTTTAATCCCAGCACTTGGGAGGCAGAGGCGGGCGGATCTCTACAACTTTGGAGCCAGCCTGGTCTACATAGAGTTTCAGGATAGCCAGGGATACATAAGAGACCTTATCACAAATAAATAAATAGAAAAATTCTACACACACGCATATAAATAATGTTTATTTATGTGCATGTCTGTGAGTATTTGTGTGAGTGAATGCCAAGTGTGCGGAATGCTCTCTGAAGCCAGGAGAGAGCGTCCGTCCGATCCCCTGGAGTTGGAGTTACAGGTGGTTGTGAACCACGCGATGGAAGTGCTGGACCCAACTCAGGTCCCCTGCAAGAGAAGAGGGTGTTCTCACCTGCCGGGCTGTCTCTCCGCCTCCCTCATTTTCAACTGTGTGTATGTGAGGGCAGGCGCACGATGCGGCACAGACGCCCGGGAGTCGGAGGACAGTCCTGGCGTTGGTTCCCACCTTCCACCTGGTTGGGGCAGTCTCCCTCGCTGCTTCTGTCTCTGCCCCAGACCAGCTGGACTTCGCCCTTCAGGCCTAGTCCCCCCCAGCAGTGCTGGGAGGACAGATGGGTGTCACCCACCCTTGCTGTTTACATAGATCCTGGGGACCAGACTCGGGACATCAGGCTTTGCAGCCAGTGCCTCAGCTACTGAGTTATCTCCCAGCCCCAGGCCCATGATTCCCATTAGACAATTTTAATCCCTTAGCCTCTGGGGAAGTGAGGCTGGACAGGAAAAGCACTTGGACACACTCATAAACAACATGATCTTATATTCACATTTTCTTTTATGTTTTATTATTGGAACTTTCAACAGTGGAGGGAATAGTATGATAATCTCCGTATACACATGCCCCATGTCAGTGCTGATCAACCACAGATGACTGAGCTTCAACTGTAGCGTGTTCTCACCTCAGATGCCACACATCTCTAGTGGAAGAGGACATTTCTTAATGCATGTGTGCACATATGTGTGTGTGTGTGTGTGTGCTTGTGTGTGTGCATGTGTGTGCATGTGTGTTTGCGTGTGTGTGTGTGTGTGTGTGTGTGTGTGTGTGTGTGTGTGTGTGTGTAGGTGGAGGCTGGAGATCAACCTCAGGTGTTGGTCCTCAGGAACTATCTACCTTGTGTTTTGAAACAGGCTCTCTTCCTGGGACCTGGGGTCACCAATCAGCCAAGGTTGGCTGGCCAATGAGCCCCGGGGTCTGCCTCTCTCCACCTACACAATGCTGGGGTGCAGGTATGTTCTATCATGCCTGGTTTTTTATGTGGAAGCTAGAAATTCAACTAACCAGTTCACAGGGCTATCTCCCCAGCCCCAAGAGAGGACTTAAAAAGGGTGGGCCACATTTTCACATCCACTATTACACCCCAAAATGAACAATAATTTAACACCAAACATCAAGTCACCTTTCTAGCTGATTTCTAAGGTAGTTTGTTAAAATCATCTGGATAAAGTATGTACATTACTATTGTTAGGTGTCTCTCTGTCTTCTGTTCAATGTCTCCCCGCCTTTTTCTTTTGCTCCCCTTACAATTTATCTGTTGAAGGAACAGCTTGAGTTCCTCAGCCTGGAGTTTGCCTGGATCTCTGTACCGGAGCCTGATGGGATTCTCAGCTTTGAGATGAGCTATGGTGTCCTCCATCAGCTGATAAGAAAGTGGTCCAGGACATGGCTGGATCAGGGGACACTCACCAGTCCTCCTGAGTCTATAGCTGAAATACTTTCTCCAACAGAAACTGCCTCTAGTCCAGTGGTTCTCAACCTGTGGGACACGACCCTTTAGGGTGGCCTAAGGCTATCAGAAAACACAGATATTTACATTACAATTCATAACAGTAGCAAAATTACAGTTTTTGCTACAGTTGCATACAGTAGCAATGAACATAATTCTATGGTTGTGGTCACCACAATGAGGAACTGTATTAAAGGGTCACGACATTAGGAAGGTTGACAACCACTGCTAGTTAATGTGAGTTTCACTTTTGTAAACAACAACAGAAGACAGACTCTTCCCCATTTACAGTTTCAAGTCACGAGCAGGTTTTCTAGTGCCTCTTGATTGATCCACGATTCGTCTCAGGAATTCGTGGGCTTAAGCATCTTAAGAGTTTTAACTCACTGCTGTTATACTTATGGAATTTAAAAAAGAATTTTTCCCCCTGAGAGTCAGGCAATGGTCATGTGTGCCTGTGATGCCAGGAAGAGGCAGAGGAGGGAAATCAGAAATTCAAGGTCATCCTCGGCTCATAAAGAGTTCAAAAGTAGATTGGGCTAGCTGCACATTGTTAAAACAGACAGACAGGCAGACAAACAACAGACACCTGACGTTTAGTCCTATTCGTTCTTTAAGATGGGAGCTGTCGCCGGGCGGTGGTGGCGCACGCCTTTAATCCCAGCACTCGGGAGGCAGAGCCAGGCGGATCTCTGTGAGTTCGAGGCCAGCCTGGGCTACCAAGTGAGTTCCAGGAAAGGCGCAAAGCTACACAGAGAAACCCTGTCTCGAAAAACCAAAAAAAAAAAAAAAAAAAAAAGATGGGAGCTGTCATCCCCCAGTGTAGAGATGAGGAAGAAGCAGGGGAGGACAGGGGTGGTGTGCTTTGTCCCAGGTCACACTCACCCAGGGTGGCGTTCGTCCCCGTGAGTGTGACGTAAGAGTGTGGTGATGGCCACTCATGTGCCTGCTGTATGCCCAGCCCGCACTCCGCCGGGGCCCCGGGGGTCCACCTCCGCCATGTTACTGGTGACTGTGGAGGGACCTCCCGTGGGAACCGGGGAAGGGCTCCTCAGGGTGGTGCAGAGGCAGATAGCACAGGCAGACAGCACCCCTGCAGCCAGCCTCTCCCTCTCCTCCTCTCCGCCTCTCCCTCTCCTCTCCACCTGCTCCAGCTCCATCGTCTACCTCTGACCACCATTGTGGCCCTAGAGTGTTGTTTCTGTTGGGATTCACTGCCTCCGCCATGATGGTTCCTCCTACCGGCTGGTCACTAGGGCAGCTAACAGGAAAGTGGACTCTGCTTTCTCAGAGGTACCCACAAGCCCCTTGGGCGGAGGCAGCAGTGTCTGCCCCACAAGCTTTTTGTATGTCAGAGCACCCTCGTCCCCTAGGAGGGGGGTGTGTGTGTCTTGTTTTCCTCTCCGTTTTGCTGAGGAGGAAGCCTAGGCAAACTGCGCCAGAGGCCACCTGGCCGGGATGTGGCGCTGGCGACAGACAAGGAAACAGGGTGATGCTGGAGTCTCAGGGCAGCAGGGAGGGGGACTGGGCTCAGGAACAATCTGTGCAAAGGTGTGAGATGTGACACCGTGTGAGGCTCAGGCTGGTGACTAATTCTGGCTACGAGGAAGGGTGTGGACAGAGGAGTGGCAGCCGGTTCAAGAGGGGACAGGGGTCAAGAGGGAGGAGCTTGGGTTTCAGGCCTAGCAGCCGGAGCTTTGTCCTTGGGTAGAGGGTGTCGGGGGGACGTCTGGAAAGTAGGCCATTGATGTGGGTCTATGGCTTACAAGGGACTTCCAGAGGTACACCACCGGGTGGAATCCCTGGCTTCCTTGAGTGGCAGCCTGCATGGCGCCTAGGCAACAGGCTACAAGTGGCCGTGATACCGGCGAAGGTATCAGCAACCTAGGACATAACTCTAAAACTCTAGGACAGTTGAGGGGATCCTTGATTTCTGACTTCCCCAGCCCTGCGTGGGGAAGGACTCTGTTGGCGGCTGGGAGATGAGAACAACCGGGGTTTTCTGCTAAGCAGGGACAAGAAGCGTTAGCTGAGTTCAAGCTGCGTACTAAGCACAAAGCTGGGGTGGGTTGGCAGGGAGGTGTAAAACACTAGTCCCCCGGTGCTGCCTCTGATAACTAATGCTCTGATATAAGGGTCCTCCAGGCTGGACCCGGGAGTGCCCCTACATCTGCCCCAAGGCCTAGAAAGGGCTTCACTTGCAAAGAACCCTCGGAATACTGGCGCAGGCCCAAATTAGACTCTGACCCTGCACAGGACAGGCTCTGAAGGAGCTTCAGTCAGTTCCCGGGTGAGAGGCCGATACCTGAGCGCCTGGGGAATGTCTCAAGTTGATTCCAACGGTCTGGGGGAAGGGAATGTGGCCGGCGTGTCTTAACAGGCTCCGAAGAAAACTCGAGAGCACACTGCCTAGAAATGAGATTAGCAAGATCCGTCTACACTCAGTTCAAGCAGTTCAGTGTTTGTCAAGCACCTACCCGGCCAGGTGCAATTCGGCAGGCTTGGGGTACAATCAGCAAACAGAAGGACAAACAAACGAAGTCTCTAGTGGTTAGAGGTGCTGTGGAGGAGGAAGGGGCTGAGGCAAGGCGGTGAGGAGTCAGGGTGAGGGCAGTTAAGGAGATAAGGGACTCTGCAGGGCTGGCCTGAGGAGGGCACCGGGAGGAGGAGAGGGGACACCTGGATGGACATGGAGTGGGGCGGGGGTGGGGGGGACTGTCCGGTAATAACAAACGTCCTGACGGGGCGGGCATGCATGGTAGTTGCTATGGCTCGGCTCATGCCAAGTGACCAAAGCTGGGGTGGGATGAGAAGACAGGTCAGCCTCGGAGCAGAAGCCTCCTACCTGCTGCTATTCCCAGACCGTCCTGAGGAACTTGACCCTGATCTTGACCCCCCACCACCTCCTTTTTGATCCCTCCTTCCTCCACTCACCCTCACCCTTAATTTTATTTTCTTTCTTTCTTTCTTTCTTTCTTTCTTTCTTTCTTTCTTTCTT
This sequence comes from Peromyscus maniculatus bairdii, assembly GCF_049852395.1. NCBI lineage: Eukaryota > Metazoa > Chordata > Mammalia > Rodentia > Cricetidae > Peromyscus > Peromyscus maniculatus. Next base: position 69,259,236 of record NC_134871.1, read on the forward strand.
TCTTTCTTTCTTTCTTTCTTTCTCTTCCTCTTCCTCTTCCTCTTCCTCTTCCTCTTCCTCTTCCTCTTCCTCTTCCTCTTCCTCTTCCTCTTCTTCTTCTTCTTCTTCTTCTTCTTCTTTTGGTTTTTCAAGACAGGGTTTCTCTATGTAGTTTTGGTGCCTGTCCTGGATCTCGCTCTGTAGACCAGGCTGGCCTTGAACTCACAGAGAATCCACCTGCCTCTGCCTCCTGAGTGCTGGGATTAAAGGCGTGCGCTACCCCAGCCCTCACCCTTAATTTTAAAGACCCACTCATCACAGTAAATGTCAGAACCGTGTTATTTGTATAGGTTCACATCTCACCTCCTTAATCCTCCATGTCTCTGACCTCTCTTTGGCTGCGGTCCCACCCGCGTATCTGTCCGCCCTTCCTGATTCCTTCCTTGGGCCCCAGGTATTTGCGACTTAAAGGAAAGGGAAGAAGAGCGTGTGACGGTGCCTGCCCCAGTGTGCCAGGGAACCGCAGTTCACGGTGTGGTATCCAGGGCTAAAGAGTGGACAGCCGTGAGGGACCTTCACTGGACTAGGTTTCTGAACTTCGTCCTGGGAAGTCAAGGTGAACAAGACCATGCTTGAAGGCCTAGAGCTCCAGGCCTGGGCGGCATTTGGGAGGAGTGGAACCCAGTGAGCGGGGAGAGCATTTGAAACCCAGACAGTTCTACCACAAATCCGTGGCCTTGTCTGGGATCTTCAGGCGCTGGCACTGTGGAGAGGGAATCTGTGCTCCTTCCTCTCACCAAGGCTGCTGTGGACCAGCTGGGGGGGGGGGGGGAACGACGACTCTGCCAATCACTTCAACCGCCCCTGGGGCCTTGGAGAGCACTGGCTCCATTCTACATGCTAAGTGGACGCGCATGGTAATTGGGGGTCATAATAATGACATTGCTGACTGGTGGGTCCCCGAGACAGACCCCCACCCGCTTCCTACAAACCTGCCCCGACTCTCCCTCACCCCAGGACGTCCCCCCCCCCACCTCAGCAGCACCCACACAGCCCCTTCTGCTGTGCCGAGCAGGCCACTGGGGCACACCTGTCAAAAAGGCTTGATGCTTCTAGCGTGACGTCATCGGCACAGGGCACACAGCTGGCGTAATGGCGACTTAAAATGTTTCACAGACGCACACTGATGCTTGGCCTGTGACGACAATCCAGCCTCGGCAAACGAACAGCCAGGATACAAGAAAACTTTAATTTCAGACGAACAACAGATTTAAAAAAAAGTATGTTCTAGGCAATACTTGGGATACACACACACTACAGATGTACTCATCTGAAGTTCAAATCTAGCTGTCTGAAATTTTATCTGGTCCCTTATCGATGGCAGTTATAGATTGGCTGGGGATGGCAGGGCTGTGGGGCTGGAAACGGCCCCTGCCAGGCTGCTGTGTCAATTCTAATTGAATGAACAGAGAGTGAGTTGTGTCAAGATCCCCGCTGGGGCTGTGGGATCCTTACCACATGTGTTAAGCTGATGTCTTTTCTCCCCCAGGGCTCCCCCCCACCTCCTCACCACCCCCCCCACCCCCCCCACCCCCCCACCCCACCCCCACCCCCGCCATCACCAGGCTCTGCTGCACGCTGCTGCTGGGCGTCAGTCAGCTCCCAGGAGCACCATGGCTGCTGGGAGGATAATGATTCCTACCGCTTCTGTGTGCTGACTGGGCAAGCGCCAGGCCGGGTGCTCTGAGTGGTGGTATGGTTGGGAGGCCAACACAGGGTGGTTGGACCCCCAAACCAAGATCTCTTTCCATCAGAGCATGGCGTAGCTTGTGCAAATCCTAGAGTCCAGGACAGTGAGGGTGAACATGGGTGTCTTAGTCAGGGTTTCTATTGCGGTGAAGAGACACCATGACCACAGCAGCTCTTATAAAGGAAAACATTTAATTGAGGTGGCAGCGCACAGTTTCAGAGGTTTAGTCCATTATCATTATGGTGGGGAGCAGGCGGGGTTGCAGGCAGACATGGTGCTGCTGGCTGCATCTTGATCAGAAGGCAACAGAAAGTGGACTCTGTCACACGAAGGGAAGCTTCAGCAAAAGAGACCTCAAAGCCCACCCCCACAGCGACACACTTCCTCTGACAAGGCCACACCCACTCCAACAAGGCCACACCTCCTCCAACAAGGCCACATCTCCTCCAACAAGGCCACACCTCCTCCAACAAGGCCACACCTCCTCCAACAAGGCCACACCTCCTCCAACAAGGCCACACCTCCTCCAACAAGGCCACACCTCCTAATTGTGGCACGCCCTTTGGAGGCCAATTTCTTTCAAACCACCACAATGGGGTAATCCTCAAATGAACTGCTACAATCTAGCCATGGCTTACATTTGTCATAAACGTCTTCCCAACATCACTCACAGGAGACTCTGGCACTAAGCATCCTGCCAAGGTCACTCAGGTTAAGTGGCAAGACAGAGAGATTTGACCCCAGATCTGGCCCACTTCAAAGGCTAATTTTGCCTTCCTTTGTATATCTGCATTGTGTGTGGTGGCGGTGGCGGGGGGCAGGGGGGAGTGCACAGGCCATGTGCCACTGTCTTCTTCTGTCCACGGGGCAGGGCTGTCCAGTGTGCCCCCCACCCCAGGATTTGCTCTCTTGGGTGGGCTGGGGTCCTGGAGTCCGTCCTCAAGCAGGGTTAGCTTTCTCAGGTGTGGAGCGGCTTCCTTCATGGTGCTGGGGTGTCCTGGGGCAGGCAGGTGGTCTGCAGGCCCCTATGGTTAGTGGGTAGGACAGGGCTGTCAAGGGACTAATAAATATCTTCCCTGCCGGATCCTCGAGCCTACATATGCTCTGTAATCTCTCAGACCAAACTGTCTCCAGATAGAAGGGCCTAGAGTAGTACTATCCACTCTCATATCCATTTACATAGGACAGACAAAGGCCCAGAGGTAAAAATGCTCACTCCGTGGGAGGTGGGACTTTCGCCATCTGCTGCTTCCGTCTTCCAGTGGGTGGGATCGAACCTCACACATCATAGCACAGAGACATTGAAAGAAAGTTATGGCAAGGGCCGGAGACCCGCACAGAAAGATTCTGACACTTCCCCTTAACTCCGTGGACATTCTGACACTTCCACTTAACTCAGTGGACACTCTGACACTTCCCCTTAACTCCATGGACATTCTGACACTTCCACTTAACTCAGTGGACACTCTGACGCTTCCCCTTAACTCCGTGGACATTCTGACACTTCCACTTAACTCAGTGGACACTCTGACACTTCCCCTTAACTCAGTGGACATTCTGACACTTCCACTTAACTCAGTGGACATTCTGACACTTCCACTTAACTCAGTGGACACTGACACTTCCCCTTAACTCAGTGGACCTTCTGACACTTCCACTTAACTCAGTGGACACTGACACTTCCCCTTAACTCAGTGGACATTCTGACACTTCCACTTAACTCAGTGGACATTCTGACACTTCCCCTTAACTCAGTGGACCTTCTGACACTGACACTTCCCCTTAACTCAGTGGACCTTCTGACACTTCCACTTAACTCAGTGAACACTCTGACACTTCCACTTAACTCCATGGACATTCTGACACTTCCCCTTAACTCAGTGGACACTCTGATACTTCCCCTTAACTCAGTGGACACTCTGATACTTCCCCTTAACTCAGTGGACCTTCTGACACTTCCCCTTAACTCAATGGGCATTCTGACACTTCCCCTTAACTCAGTGGACCTTCTGACACTTCCCCTTAACTCCGTGGACATTCTGACACTTCCACTTAACTCAGTGGACACTCTGATACTTCCCCTTAACTCAGTGGACCTTCTGACACTTCCCCTTAACTCAGTGGACATTCTGACACTTCCCCTTAACTCCGTGGACCTTCTGACACTTCCCCTTAACTCAGTGGACACTCTGATACTTCCCCTTAACTCAGTGGACATTCTGACACTTCCCCTTAACTCAGTGGACATTCTGACACTTCCCCTTAACTCAGTGGACATTCTGACACTTCCCCTTAACTCAGTGGACACTCTGATACTTCCCCTTAACTCAGTGGACCTTCTGACACTTCCCCTTAACTCAGTGGACATTCTGACACTTCCCCTTAACTCAGTGGACCTTCTGACACTTCCCCTTAACTCAGTGGACCTTCTGACACTTCCACTTAACTCAGTGGACACTGACACTTCCACTTAACTCCGTGGGCAAAGGCAGTGGTCCACAATCTCTGGAGCCAAAACAAATCCCACGTGGACCAAAGGTTTAAGTGGAATAAAACTATACAAGTTCTAAAAGGAAGTATGGGCAAATGGATTTATAATTTTGGAGTGGGGAGTTTTTCTAACCAGAATGGAAAAAGCCTTCTAGCTGCTGGGACCACAGTACTTTCCGCACCCTTGACTCAGATCATTTTGTGTAATTTCACAGTAAGAAGCCCAGGAGGGAGGGCTATTATTTCCATCTGATGTACAAGGGTGCTGATATGGTCTTTTAAAAATAGTCAAAGATTACATACAAGGAGTTTGCAATAAAATAAATGTTGATAGCCAATCACCACATAGAAAATTGTTTCCTAAGAAAGGCGAAGTAACCAGGGCGGTGGTGCATATCTGTCCTGCATGTCTGTCCTCTCAGCACTTGAAAGGTGGAGACAGACGGATCAGGAGCTCAAATCCAGTCTCAGCTACATAATCCAAGTCCTGTCTAGGCTCCTTGACGCCTTGTCTTAAACACACATGCACACACACACACACACACACACACACACACACACACACACACGAGAGAGAGACAGAGAGACAGAGAGACAGAGACAGAGAGACAGATAGAGGAGATTTACCAATACCCAGGACTAGTGACGGGGTGAGGAAACAGTCTGCTTATACAATTGTTCCTCACACATTCTGAGCTCTGTCTTAGTGTCAGCTCACGTCACCAGACAGCTGTGCATTTTGAACACCAACTTAGCCCTGTGTCAGCTTTCCGTTGCTGTGACAGATGTCTGGGCTGGATCAACCTAAGGCCAGGGAGGGTTTGCTTTGGTTGGGGGTTTCTGAGGTTGTCGTCTGTGCTTGTTGACCGTTGCTCTGAGCCTTAGGAGAAAGCACACCATAACTGACCTGTGTGCGGAGGGAGACTGCTCACTTCACCACTGCCAGGAAGCAAAGGAAGAAGAGCCAGGGCGGAGGCGGCGGCTGGGTGCTTTAGAGCGCCCGCTGCTCTTGCAGAGGATCCAGCACCCACATGTGGCTCACAACCCCTGGAACCCCGGCTCCAGGGCATCAGACACTGGCTTCTGACCTCCACTGGCACCTACCTGCATGTGCCCGTACACACACGCACACGCACACACACGCACACATGCACGCGCACACACACGCACACACACACACACACATGCACGCACGCACGCACACATGCACACACACACACATACACGCATGTGCACACACACACACTCTTAAAAATAAATATTTTAAAAACTTTAATTAGAAAGAAAGAAAATGAAGAGCCAAGGTCTTAATAGGCCTTTCAAGAACATGGCTCAAATGACTTCACTTCCTTCCTGCAGACACCCAGGCAAAAATGCCTTTGCCAAGTGACATTTTCGTGTTACACCCTTGGTGTCTAGTGGCAGGAGAAATGACTGCATGTATAGTCATCTGACAGCACTGTCAGCTTTCCATTGCTGTGACAGAATATCTGAGGTGGATCAACTTAAGAAGAGGGAGGGCTTGTGTAGGTTGGGGCTTCAGAGGTTTAATATATATATAATATATAATATATTATATAATATATAATATATAATATGTGTATACACACATATATAATATGTATATATATAATATGTGTATAATGTTTATATATTAAAATAATATATATTTATAAAATCGTATTATACACACATACATACATACACATATATGTGTTTATATATATGTATATGTATGTATATGTATACACACACACACACACATATATATATATATCCCTGGAAAAATGACCAATGACCACTAAGGGCTGGAGAGGTGACGTGAGGAGCAGAGAGTACCTGCTGCTCTTGCAAAGGATAGAGGTCTATTACCAAACCCACATGTGGCAGCTCACAGTTGCCTATAACTCCAGCTCCAGGGAATATGACGCCCCCTTCTGGCCTCAGTGAGTACTACAGACAACATGGTGTATATACAAACAAAAAGGGAAAACAGTCATGTGCATAAATAAAAGCATTTTTTTAGGAAATAAAAATGACCACACATGGCATTGTCTGATATGATCATCTATGCTAATTTTATGAAAGAGGACCCCTGGATGTGGTAGCATGTGCCTATAACCCCAAGGTTTAGAAGGAAGAGGCAGAAATAGCAAGAGTTCAAGGTCATCATCAGCTACACAGCAACTTCAAGGTCAACTTGAGCTACAGAAGACCCTGTTTCCCTCAAAAAAAAAAAAAGGGGGGGGGGACAAATTTTTCTCTGGAAGATCTGATATATTCATGTTATCACATAGTGGTAATTATATAAACCAGAGGTTCACAACCCCTCTGGGGGTCAATTGATCCTTTCATAGGGGCCACCTATGACCATTGGAAATATCAGACATTTACTTTACAATTTATAACAGTAGCAAAATTACAATTATGAAGTAGCAATGAAAATTATTTTATGGTTAGGGGTCACCACACCATGAGGAACTGTACTAAAGGGTATTATTAGAAAGTTTGAGAACCACAGATATAAACTACTCTGTTCCTCTTTCTCCTTGGCTGCTAGGGAGCTCAGAGTCGCATCTGATAATCCACTACGGTGGCAACATAACCAGGGTGACAGCAGGTGTCTGACTCCAACTGGTTCCTCTGTCTCCTTTTTCTTTTTTTTAATTCCCTAATTCAACTTTAACAAAAATTATTGTTTCTTTTGGAACTCATTATTTAAAAAAAAATTGGAAGGGGACTGGAGAGATGATTCAGTGGTTAAGAGCACTGACTGCTGTTCTAGAGGACCTGGGTTCAGTTCCCAGCACCCCCATGGCAGCTCACAACTGTCTGTAATTCCAGTTCCAGAGGATCTGACACCCTCACACCAATGCACATAAAATAATTTTTTTTTTTTTCGAGACAGGGTTTCTCTGTGTAGCTTTGCGCCTTTCCTGGAACTCACTTGGTAGCCCAGGCTGGCCTCGAACTCACAAAGATCCACCTGGCTCTGCCTCCCTAGTGCTGGGATTAAAGGCATGCACCACCACTGCCCGGCTATAAAATAATTTTTTAAAAAAGATTTTTTTTAAAGTGGGAGTGGGCAAGGCATAAGTTATGAGAAGACTATCACCCCCCCCCCCCCATTTTATAGTTAAGAAAACTCAAGTCCTCCATTAGTTAGATGACTGCCAGTCTATTACTCAGCATGCACAAGTGACTCCACACTCCACTGTAAGCTCTGCAGAACCATATTTACTTACGAGGCCCTAGTGGCCAGCCTTGGTTGGCCATGCAGTAGGTGCTTAATAAATGCACATTAGTTGAGAACAGTTTGTAACCTACAAGGTAAGGGGCCCTTTTGCATGGAACAAGATCTGGCAGGCTGCAGGACCTGACCTCCGCCTCCCCCACCACACCCGACCGAGTACCACCATCACCTGGACTCTCAGGGCCCGGCGCGCCTTGGTCTCCACCCTTCCGCACTGGCCCTCTTACTCCGTCCAATCAGTTTCCAAATATTTTTGAGTTTCGCCCTGGGTGGGGACTGTACACTTGAGCTTCTGTCCCTGAGATGCCTGGGGGCTAGGGAATGGTGTCACCTTTTGACCCCTGAACAGCACCCAAAAAGAGCTACTCATTAGTGGTAACTGATACAGGGGCGGACCTCGGTCCGGGCTGTCTGTCTCCTTTGAGCGTGCTCCTGGCTGGGCGGGGACAGCAGAATCGGAGAGAACCAACTTCGACTCTCCATCAACATTCTGGTTTTTGAGATAGGGTCTCACTGTGTAGCCCAGGCTGTTGTTAGTCCTCCCGCCTGTTTCAGCGCTGGGAAGAGCAAGGCAAAGCAGAGGTCAAGCCGGACACAGCAGGGGGGGACCCGGCTTCACTGCGTGCCTCTTTCTGCTGCACCCCCGCAGAGAGCCGCTTCCCACAGACTGTCAGCGCTGCACTCTGCACTCCAGTTCTCCACCTTGCCTCTTACCTGTGAAGCTTCTAGAAGGAGAACGGATGTCTGGGCAAGGCTTTCTGACCCAGATTTGCTGGCCTTTTGGGCAACCTGGGTTGAGAAACTGACAGGGCAAGCCAAGCTTGAGGACCACACCTTCTAAACTGCCGGGAACCACAGACCTGGGCTCTCCCCAGCCAGGGAAGTCAGGAGCTCAGCCTTCTGCAAAGCTGGGCTAGCTGCCCCTAAGGACAATCCCACTCCAGCAAGACTCTCTGTGCTTCTGTCTCACCCGGACTGGCCGTTCCTCCGTGCAGCCTCGGGGGAAACGCTGCGGCAAGGTGGCAAGGGTCCCGTGTGGACTCGGCCTTGATCTCTGGGCGCAGCCTGGAGCGTCTGCCTTGCTAACTGCGACCCCCACAGGGTTCCCACGCGTCCAGATGGGGACCGTTCATGTTGCTCAGGCCTCGGAAGAGAGTGATGTGATTCAAACGGGGCCGGGGTTCGCATCCTAGAGTTCTTGGTGGCAGAATTGCCAGCTTGGGTAAAAGTCCAGGGTCTGAACTTTCTGGAAACCCTCCCATGCTTCACTGAGAAGCTGATCCGTCACCAGTACCAGGCCCACGGTTGGCTCCTGCAGGACCAGGATAAGTTCCCCTTTTGAGTCCTAGTGGTCACACAAATGTTAAGTGATGAGTGTCCCTACTGCTAAATATCATTCTCTCTTTTTCTCACTTTTTATTTATTTATGGAGATAGGACCTCATCACGTACCCCAGGCTGGCCTCAGATGAGAGCTCCTCCTGCTTCAGCCTCTAACGCTGGGATTCCAACGTGTACCACCATGCTTGGCCTCTCTCTCTCTCTCTCTCTCTCTCTCTCTCTCTCTCTCTCTCTCTCTCTCTCTCTCTCTCTCTCTCACTACAGTCCCAGCTCTGACAACACACTCCTGTAGTGACAAAGCCTAGGTGTTTAGAGTTGCGGGTTTGTATGCAGCTGAAGGCTGACAGGGCACCAGAAGACCACATTAAACTGTTACTGCCTGTGACGGGCTGTCAGTGCTCACTCAAGTCATAAATATACACACAATCACAAGTTTGTATTCAATAAAATGTGTTCTTACCTTTGTCATGGAAAGACCAATTATTCCATTACAATCAAGATTTTTTTTTTTTTTTTTTTGGTTTTTTCGAGACAGGGTTTCTCTGTGTAGTTTTGCGCCTTTCCTGGAGCTCACTTGGTAGCCCAGGCTGGCCTCGAACTCACAGCGATCCGCCTGGCTCTGCCTCCCGAGTGCTGGGATTAAAGGCGTGCGCCACCACCGCCCGGCACAATCAAGATTTTTTAACATGATTTTGTATTGTTGGCCATCAAATTTGACAGCCTTTTGGACTATTATAGTTCTTGTGGCTTTTTAAGAATTTCTATTTATTACAACCTACTTCTCAAGGCAATATGAGGACACAGAGCTAAGCCTGGAACTTATGTATCATGTACAAGCAAAATAATCAAGTGGTATATTATAAATTATTGCTGTTGTGAAAAAAAGGTTTTAAGAATGTTTCTGTTTAGTGCTACAAACTGCTATCACTTAAACCATACTAAAGATTCTAAAAGCAATATCTAGATTGTAGTATCGTACATGTGTAGGTGAGCAGTGCTCATTCATTTTGTAGTTAGGGCCACTTTACACTTCTAATAACTATTGAGGTCCCCAAGGAGCATTATTTATTCATTTGCTTGTTTTTCAGACTCGTGTAGCCCAGGCTGTCTCAAACTTCCTATGCAGCTGAGGATGACCTTAAATTCCTGAAATTCCTGCTTATGCTTCCTGAGTTCTAGGATTAAAGGTGTGTGCCACTACACCCAGTTTATGCGGTGACAGGCAGGGGTCAAACCCAGGGTTTCATGCATGCTAAGCAAGTAGTCTGCCAATCAAGCCACAACCCCACCACACTCTGGTCACACTTAGCACAGCACACAGGGGACTAGGGGATGTGACTTGGCAGAGAACACATTCTTAGCATTGGCAAGGCCCTGAGCTCAATCCCTAACATCGGAAATGAAACCACAGGCAAGCACATGCTCCGTTAGTCATCAGGGCTGCAGTGGCATCACATGCCAACCTGCTTCTGGAAAACTCCACTGTGCCTTCTGCAACCCGTGCGAGCAGGGCAAGTGACATCTTACATTGTTCAGAAAATGGTCCTGACTTCTTAGATCCCGTGGAAGGGCTCAGTAGCCGCCAAGATAGCTAGACCACAGTGAGAAATGCCCGTGGGCACACTGTGCCCGGACGTAAAAACGTACAAATTAAAGAATGATAAGAATTTATCCTGAGCCAGGTGTGGTGTAAGTGCACCAGCAATCCCAGCGCTTGGACAGCTAAGGCAGAGGAATTGTGAGTTTGAGGACCCTGCCTCAAAGCAAAACAAAAACAACAACAAAAACCACAACACTGGATGATAACTCCTCAGTGGTCACATGCACCTTTGTGAAAGCCGTTCTGACCCATCACATAGCCAGCGCATGCCCTGAAGCAGGAAATGATACTACATTAGGAAGGAGTTGGACCCTTGCCCACTTCTAGGAGGAAGGCTTAGCCGGGTAGGTTAGACACATAGCTTTGTTCTGTAGGGTTTTCTTTTTTTTTAATTATCATGGACGTTATTAGATATCATTATGGCATTTTTAAGCAGGTGTGTTTCCTGCTCCTCCTCCTCCTCCTCCTCACTCCACCCTGTCTCCCTTCCCCCACCTCTTGCTCCCCCTCGCCTTCTCCCCAAGCCCAGTTTCTTCCTTCTCTTTGTTCCGTGTGTTTTTGCACAGCTCTGTTCTTCCTCATCATTTCTTTTGTCTTCTTTCATTTTGGAGATTATAATCACATCGTTTCTCCTTCCTTTTTCTCCCTCCAAACTCTCTTGGCTTTCTTTCAGATTCAAGGCCTGTTTTTTTTTTTTTAATTGTTGTCCATACTTGAGATATATATGTATATAATATAATCTCCTGCTCACTCTGTGTCATGCCTCTTGCACGTGTGTTTTCAGGGTTGACACTTGGTGCGTCTTCTCTGGGAAAGACTGCCTCTCCTGGCCTCTGAATTCCTTGGTTGCCTGTAGTTCTTTGTCTAGGGTTTGCCTGTGGTCTCTCCCCGTCCACTTTAGCACGTCCAGCGCTGTCTCACATCTGGGCAGCCATGTTGGTGAGAATTTGGGGGCGTAGCAAATGCTCTGGTCCGCTGGCCCTCACAGTCTCTCCACGCCTCTTCCGCAGTGTGGAGGGCGAGAGGTGACAAGGACCTTGTCGCTTATTTTCACTCTCTGGGTCTCCTTTCTAGTTTTTTAGGTTTTTTAGGTTTTAGGCGTACTTGAAGGTGTGTGTGTGTGTGTGTGTGTGTACACGCGCGCCTGCCAGAGAACCTTGGGTGTTGTTCCTCAGATACCACTCCTTGAATAAAGCAGGCTGGCTGACCAGCAGCCCCCAGGGGTCCACCTTCCTCCAACTCCCCAGGGTTGGGATTATAAACATTTGCTGCCTGCCTGTTTCTGCTTTTGTTTGTTTAATTTGGATTCTGTCACAGGCTTTTATGCTCATGCACCAAGTGCTTTATGGACTGAGGGTCTCCAGCCCCCAAACGTCATTGCTGCTGCCTGCCTCCTCTCCTCCCTCCTCCTTTCTGAGAGTCTCACCATGTTGCACCCTGAGCTCCAGGGCTCAAGCAACCCTTCCTGTCTCAACCTCCCGAGGAGCTGGGACCACAGATACACATCAGCACTCCCAGCAAAATGGGTGTTTTCATCATCGGTTCTACTTTGAAACTTCCTGGCCCCACAAATCGGCCCCCCACACGGCAGGAACAAGATTTTCCGGTGTGAGCGCTCTGCAGCCTTTTGCTTTGGATGTGGGGTGAGAGACGTGGAGAAGCGCCCTGCTGGGGTCTGACTGCCACTGGTCACGGGAGTGGACGCCCACGGTCTAGGCCGTACTGCCTCCTGAGTGCCAGTCTCTCCATTTGTCTCCCGAGTGTGAGCGTGCTTGAGACACGGCGGGGCACTGGTCAGAGCGGGAGCCTGTCTGGTCTGGTCTGGTATGGGAATGGGACAGAGAGCCACAGACCCCATCACAGAAGAGAGCTCAGAGGCAGGAGGCTGGCACCAATCACATGGCAGATCTTCTGTACGACACGCTCTTGGCTTATCTGGGCCCTTCTAGGACCTTGAGGAGACTTTAACTGCATTCCCATGGCCATGGTGTCTTGTAAACATTGTCACTTGCCATTTGTATCCGTGAGAGCTCCCCTCAGACTGTTCAAGCTTCAGACCTGCACGCTGGGACTCTTCTCGGAAAGAGCACTGAATTTGTCAGGCTCACTGTGTGACCCCAGACTCAGCAGCTGCAGCCTGTTACCTGTTGGGTTGTTCAAAGACTTGACACACTTTGGGCTGTCCACTTCAGAGCTGGAGCCCAGCCTCTTAGAGCTCCATTTTCTGTAACCATGACAACCAGCCATCCATCCCTCACCGCTTCCCACCTGGGTTCTGTGCATGGCTGAAGGGCGGGCCCTGCCTTACTCACCTTCCTGCCCTGACCCACAACTCACCAGGTGTCAAGGAGATGAGCACCTGCCTCCAGGCTGTGCTGATGAAGGTGGCTGTCACATGTGCTTTGAAGGCCAGCCGTCCAGTGGCGGAGGCTCCACCACTTGGGACCAGGAAACACAGGCAAGCCACTAACGTACACAGGGGGCTGTGGCGCTTCCAGCTCCCTCACCACGTCCTTCACAGGATCTGACAGGCTCACCCGTGGAAAGCACTTGACACAGGGCAACAGAGAGCACTTAGTAAATGCTAGGGATTACTCACAGTCCCAGGCATGCAACTTTGCTTGTGGACAGAGAGATTTCTCATAAGTCAAGTTCTAGCTTGGCCAGGGCAAGGACGGTATCTTGCTTGTGTTCCCACGGTAATGGCCTCCTGACGATGCCAGGTGGATCACCCCAGAACCCTTCCCTGCTCCTCCTGTCCTACATGTGACCCAAGCTAGCCCTAGGCCTTCTGCAGGTCTACACATCACCCAGCACTGGCTACGCTCAGCCCAGCCTTCCTCCTCCTACAGCATCCTCCAGAAGCAAGCCCGAGGAACACTTTCTCTTTTTGTTTGTAAGCGATTATTTTCAAACCGAACCTGCTAGATGTGAATTTTCCTTTATTAATGAAATAAAATTCATACGATGTAAAAATTACCCTGTACCGTTCAAGGCTGTGTGTGGCAGTCCGTGTGTTTTGGAGGTAGAGGTGGGAAGGTCAAGAGTTCAAGGTAAGCCTCAGCTACATAGCAAGTTTGAGAACAGACCCAGGCTATGGGAGGGACTATCTCAACAAACAAAGAATAAATAGAGAACTAACAAGCTACACAGTTTAGTGGGTTTGGGTACATCTACACAGCTGAGCACCCATCCCTGAAATTTCATTCCAGAACATTGGTCGTGACTCTTAAAAACCCTCCATACACACTGACAGTCACATTCTGGTCTCCCTTTCTCTGTCTCCTAGCAACTGCTTACTTATTGGCCGTCTCTGGATTCGCTCGCTCAGAATTTCCCATATACATGGAATCGCAGGATCTGTGTCCTTTTTGTGACTGGCTTATATCTGGCATGTTGTTATCACAGTTCATCTGTGTTGGAGTACATGCCAGCATTCCCTTCCTCTTTGGGGTTAAGTAGTTCACCGTGTGGGGACATCACTATCTATTCTCCTGGCTGATCCCGCCTATGGGCTGTTATGAACGATGGTGCTGTGAACCTTGACACACTGTCCTCCTTTAAGTCCCTGTTTGCAGCTCATTGCAGTGAGAACCTAGGTGTTGACGTGTCGGATCACATGAGCAGGCTTTTTCTTTTTGTAGTTGTTGTTGTTGTTGAGAAATCGCACACTGCTTGAACCATTTCACACGCCCACCAGCGATGAATGGGGGCCGCCATTTCCCACGTCTGGCCACGGCAAGATGTTTTTGTGTTTGTTTGAGATAGCCGGTCGGGTGGACGTGAAGCAGTGGCCTGTTGTGGCTTCGCTTTGCGTTTCCCTAGTGACGAATGATGCCTGAGTGCGTTCTCGTGGGCTTTCGTTAACCATTTGTATACGAATTTCAGAGAAACATCGAGTCAAATCCTGTAATGTAATTGTTGATGTAATTGTTGAATTGTAAGCATTCTTTTTTTTTTTAAAGCATTCTTATATATTTTAATATATTAAACGTATGATTTGACAATACTGTCTCGCCGGGTGGTGGTGGCGCACGCCTTTAATCCCAGCATTCGGGAGGCAGAGGCAGGCGGATCTCTGTGAGTTCCAGGCCAGCCTGGTCTCCAAAGTGAGTTCCAGGAAAGGCGCAAAGCTACACAGAGAAACCCTGTCTCGAAAAACAAAAACAAACAAACAAAAAAGACAGTACTGTCTCTCATTTTTTGAGGGTCTTGTTGTTGCTGTTTGCTTGTTTGTTTATTTGGTTTGGTTTTTGATAAAATATCTCATGCATTCCAGGCTGGTTTCAAACATGCTATGTAGCTGACTGAGGCTGGCCTTGAACTCCTGGTCCTGCCTCCACTCCCCAATTCCTGGGATTATAGGACCTTTCACTCTCATCACAAAAGTTTTCTCTCTTTTTTTAAAAAAAATATTTTTAGTTATATGTTTGTCTGTGTGGGTATGTGCATGTAAATGCAATGCCCTTGGAGGCCAGAAGAGGGAGTAGGATCCCCTGGAGCTGAAATTCCTGGTAGTTGTGAGTCGTCTAACGTGGGTGCTGGCATAAGAAATACCAAATATAAGTCTTTTCAATCAAATACTACCAAACTTGTGTTTACAACAAGGAATTTAAATCTTTTTCTCTCCTTCACTTCCTAAGACTTTTATGCAAATGTGTCAACCAACACACACACACACACACACACACACACACCCCTCTGGTAAAAATCTTTGTTTATACAACAGCCTCTCTGGAGCTGTGACCCCTCCCCCCCCTCTCATTTCCTGCTTGCCAGTCCTTCTGAGAGTGGCCAATCGGAAAAGACTGAAGTGGGACCCCAGCTACTTCAGGAAAGGACACAGTCCCCACCAGGGTTAAAAAACAAAGCCGAGTGCACTTCCTGTCTTCTCTCCGCTCTCCCAGACCTTTGATCAATAATCAAATCTCCTTATGCAGGCACCTTAATTGGAGCCGAGGTCTCTTTCTTGCTAACCTGGACTTATCTTTAACACTGGTAACTGAATTTAGGTCCTCTGGAGGAGCAGTGTTTGTTTGTAAACACCAAAACATCTCTCCATCCCCCCAGTGTTCTTTTTTTTTTTTTTTTTTTTTTAATTTTTGTGGTGCTGGGGAAGGAATCCAGGGTCTTGCCCATGCTAGCCAAGTGCTCTCCTAATGCCCTACATCCTCAGCCCATAAAAGTTTTTAATTCTTTATGAAATCTAACTCCTTCTCCTTCTTGTATCTTAGATGTCTAAATTGCCCAAATTACCCAATTCAATGTCTCTGGGCTGCCAATTTGATCCCACTGGGTCAAATCAGGCCGTCTTTTTTATTCTATCTCCATAGTTTAGGTGCTTGATACATAGTCCTGTAGCCAATTTTAGTACCAGGAAGTATGACTCCTATATCTTTGTTCATTTTCAAAACTGTTTTGGTCATTCTGCAACCTTATTTTATGTATTTATTTTTGTTTCTTTTTGCATCGCTGAGGATTGAATCCAGGGCCACCCACATGACAGGCAAGCAAGCACTCTACTTTGAGGCATGCTCTAAGTTGCCCTTTCGGCCATTCTGAAGCTTGAACCACTTACCCGGGAAGGAAATATACATGCACCTATTAACAAAATGCTCCATATTCAACTTAACCCCCAACTACCAGCTCCCCTAGGAAGCACGTCCCAAACTCTCTCTTTGCCCTTCGCCTTTCTCCTGAAAATCTGCTAATGCTCCACTCTCCAGGGCTCGCACTCACACAAGGATGCTGGCTGGCATCACTGGTGTCACAAAAAGATGAGCTCGGCTAGGCAGGGGTAGTTACTCATTTGGAAGTATTTCCCTGTCCCCTGGCAGGGAGCCTGGGGCTGTGGTGGGGCTGAGGATATGCCAAATGAATGAATGAGTGGATGAATAAATGATTGACACTGAGTCATTCGCACAGTTCATATTCTCATCAGAGCCCGGGCAGACGTCCTTAACAAAGAAGGACTTAGCAAACACGTTCATTAAATCCGCGGCTACACCTCTATTGACAAGTGTAATGATATGTTGTTTCACCCGAGGTTTCCTTGGTTTATTATAGTCATTATAATGCCCGTCAATAGGAGAAAAATGTGCCCAAATTACTTCAGGAATTATGTATGAATTGCATACTCAGGCATTTCACAGCCAGGGCCCACCCTCAATCAATACTGCAACACAATAAAGGCTCTTATCAAAGCACTGGATCTTGCTTAAGACAAAAGATTATCAGCCTTCAAATTAGCACTGCAAACAGGACTCTCCATTAATCTACTAATGATTTCCTTTCTTTAGAGGGGAAGGTCCCAGTCACTTCTAATACTTGCTTCATGGATGCATGCACATGCTTGTCCCTTAATCCTCTTCAGGGGGCTGGGGTCACAGAGCTCTGCCCTGGAGGGGACGGCCCAAAGCACTCTTCTGAGTCAGTAGGGCAAGTGCCAGGCTGAGAAGGGGTGGGCAGGGAGGTGGGGAGATGTAAGGCCGTGTTGAACCGAGCCTTGAAGCCTGCCTGGGATTTCCTGAGGACTGGAGGCTCCAGTCAGGGACAGTGGGCAAGGTGTTCCAGGCGGAAGGAACACCCAGGGAGGGCAAGGGGAGTTCACAGGAACACACTGGACTCTGCCGCTGCGTGCCCACGCTCGGTGCATCATCTGCCGAGAATCAGGCACTGGTTAAGTCTGAAAGCTGCCATCTGTCTCCCTGTGGCTGTCCTTGCCCCAATCCCGTCATGCAGGCTCTCTGCCCAGCCTTGACCCGGGCATTTCCTTCAGGATCCTTCTGCCTTGCAAATTCACTCAGCTCAGATCTCAGAAAGCCCGGTGAACCAAGCCACGGGCCACGGATCCTGGGAAGCGCTGTCGCACACAGAATTTTCCACCTGCCCCATGGGGCCTTCAGCTGACCAGCCAGGCCAAGAGGGCAGGGAGGGCCTCTCCCCGCTGCCTTGGATTTAATGCCTTGCTTAGAAGCTGCGCTTTCTTCCAGCAGCCCAGCCTCAATCGATCAACTTAGAACGTCAATTTGTAATTAAAGCATACGGACATACATTAAAATGCACATGTCCTTAGTGGGTAACTTGATGCGGTTCTCCCAGCCCAATGCGCCCCTGTCACCAGAGAGCTTGTCCAGACACAGAACACGAGCAGCAGCACCCTAGATTCTTGGTCCCCTTCCAGTCCCCACCTCCCCCAAGGGTAACCTTTTCCCGGCTTGTGACAGCATAGATCCATTTCACTGAGGTTTGTGTTTTATATTATTTGAATATGGATTCTCTTGGAATTGACTTCTGTGTGTTCCGTGTGCAGATGTTTCATGCACAGGTGAGTGATCACCTCAGATGAGTCCCTCAGGTGCCATCCACCTCTCTGTCTGTCTGTCTGTCTGTCTCTCACTGGCCTGGAACGTACCTAGTGGGCTAGCCTGGCCGAGCAAGGATCATGCTTCCTCTGCCATCACGCCTGGCTTTTGTCTGTTGTTTTTTCACAAGGGTTCTTGGGATCGAACTCAACTCTTCATGCTTGCAAGGCAAGCACTCTTTATGGACTGACCTATGCCCTCAACCCCTGACTTTTTATTTTTAAGACAACGTCTTGCTGGCCTGAAACTTCCCTCAGCCTCTGTTGACTACAGCCTGGGGTCACAGTAGGCATCACCGCCCACCCACCTCCAGCTTTGGCACTTACTCATTTCTAAATGATGCCTTTCTTCCTTTGATTTATGAATATGTGTGTGTGGCTGCGTGTGCTGAGATGCACCGTGTCTGTGCAGGAGCCGGAAGAGGCCAAAGGGCGTTGGAATAGGCAGTGGTGAGCTGTCTGATGTGGGTGCTGGGAAACAAAGCCAGGGGTCTCTGCAAAAGCCGTGAGCATCCTCAACCACCAGGCTGCCTCTCTAAGCCTCAGGATCCAGTGTCAGCCATGATTAATGTGTTTCCCTATTTCTTGTTAGTTAGAAGACCGTGGCGCAGGCTCAGATCTGTGGCAGATAGCAAGCCGAGTGGCCCGAGGTTGATAGAACTGAGGCTCAGTGCTGTTTGATTACAGGTTCAACCTTCAGAGCCTGGAGCGCTCAGTGAAATACGGCAAACCGTGAGTGATCCCTCCTCCCAGCCTTGGGGCAGCTGAGCTGGACCACTGGCCTGACGTCTCTAACTTTCCTTGCAGCCCCAAGAAGCCTCAGAGCTTGGGGGTGCCCTGGAACCGACTGCAGAGCTGAAGGGTGTGAAGTCCCCCCAGCAGGCTCCGCCCCCCACCTTTACTCTTTACCCAGCAGTCTCCTGGCCACACTGTTGGCAGGTCCCTGAAGTTCCAGGCAGCAATTCCCACTCCAGAGAAAACCCCAGGACGCCTAAGGAACGTGACCTGGCCTGACTCCCAGAGCCCTCTGCTTCCTGGCCCCGCCCCTATTTCTGCCTCCGACCTTAAGATGGGGAAAGTCCAGTGGAGGGGACTCGGGAAGTCAAACTAGAGAGGGCAGGGTCAGGAGGGCCGAGGCAGACTTCATCAGAGCAAGTGTGTGGGAAATTGTAGACGGACTTTTCTTTAGGCCGCCAGCTCACAAAAACCAACACAGACATATTATTAATTATGACAGCTCAGCCTATAGCTTAGGCTTGTCCCACTAGCTCTTATAACTTAAATGAACCCATTCATATTAATCTACATTTTGCCTCATGGCTTTTTGTCTCTCTTCCATCTTGTGCCTCCTGTTTCCTTTCCATGTCCTCTGGAGTCTCTTCCATGCCTTGATTCTCAGTTCATCTCATCTCCCTCCTCCCCATCCAGAAGTCCCGCCTAACCTCTTCCTGCCTAGCTACTGACTATTCAGCTATTTATTCACTTGTTTGTTTATTTGTTTACTTTTCAAGACAGGGTTTCTCAGTGTAGTTTTGGTGCCTGTCCTGGATCTCACTCTGGCCTGGTCTCACAGAGATCCGCCTGGCTCTGCCTCTCAAGTGCTGGGATTAAAGGCGTGCGCCACCACCACCGCCTGGTTCAGCTCTTTATTAAACCAATCAGAAGGCACCTTGGTAGAAACACAGCTTCACATTGTACACAAAGATTATTCCACAACAGGAAATGCAGATACAGAAAGAGAGGGAACAGCCCGGGTGGGCGTGCGGCATATTGCGATCTCCATGCTGTATTCCAGGCAGTATATGACTGTGCAGAGAGCCATGCGTCTCAACTGAAGAAGTGAAGTAGCAAAAAGAATGATGAGGTTGGGGGGGGGGTGCAAGTGGTGGGGCCCTAGAGTATGACATCCAGGCATTTACAAGCCAGGGTTGGATACGTCCATCTGCAGAGGTCAGACAGCCGGGTAAGCAGTGACCAGCCCACAGCATTGACTATGGTCCACTCATTGTCTTCAGGATGCCGTGAGGAATTCAAGTGACCTTAGAGAGCTCCCTGGGATGAAGTGCTCCCCAGGCTGGCTAGGTTAAATGAGACCTTGTCCGAGAGAAAGAGGAGAGAATTAAACAGAAATCTGCAGTCCAGCCCAGCCCCATTCAATAGCTTATACTGAACATTCTCATTAGGTGATGTGTTGGAGATGCCAGACCCGTGGCAGGAAGGCCAGGGCAGAGTTGAATACAGGGCTTGGACTTGGAGAGTGCTCTAAGAATACACAAGAGGGTGTTCTTGACTCATCAGGGAAGGCTTCCTGAAGGAAGAGACAGCGGGACTAGGAGCTAGCCAGAGGGAGGAGGATGCCCTTCTGGAGGAAGTGGCCTCCATATTCAGCCATGGAAGAACGTGCAGGGATAGGTGGGGACACAGACGATTAAATTGTAGTCCATTCATGAGCTGCATCTGACTGAGTGACTGCTGAAGCCCGTCCTGCAGGTGGTGGTGGTGGGGGGGGGGCAGAAAAGTCCTATTGGAGGGAGATGGGGTGCCTCCCTTACTCTGGCTGCAGGCTAGGACACAGACGGACTTGGAAAGAGAAGAGGCCTCTGTGGTTGGTTGGAGTGCGGGTCCGTGGGCCAAAAATTCACTGTCTCATTCAGCCGAAAGCTACGGCTTAGGGACAGTCCACGGACCGACCGTGTATGAACATCGCGTCTTAACAAGGGCGCTGTGAAGATCAGCCGATGTGAGTCTATTTAATGGGGAATAGGGGTTGATTAAGATATAAATTGAGGAAATACACTCACGAATACGGAACGGGAGCA